>NW_004955518.1:1213047-1374080 GCF_000276665.1 Chinchilla lanigera | reverse complement strand
AGCTCAGCGGCAAAAGCGCCTGCCTGGCAAGCGCAAGGTCGTGAGTTCGGTTCCCGGTACCGGAGAAAAACCAAAAAAAAAAAAAAAAAAGAAAATCAGTCCAAATTTCTCCTGTTTTTTAGAAGTCACATTGTAAATGACTGCTGTTCAAGTCTCTGAACTTAATATTTTATGAATCCTTTACCAACCGAGACCTTTTGTTTTCCATCAGAGTGAACATCTGCACTTACGTTATGATGGAAGAAAAATGGATTTTTAGGCCAGAAACACTTATATCCTCTAACATTTAGTTCATGACCTGTGTCACTTAACTACTCTGAGTTTCCATCTCCTTATCTATACAATTGGAATAAAATTTCCAGTGGCTGAAGGCTGTTATTCAAGGTAAACAAGCTCAAACATATGCACTCGGTGCCTCTCAGTGGCCGGCTTGAGACGGCTTTAATAAAAAATTTGTCCTTCCCTTGCAGAAGGTGGCCAGAGAGAAGACTCTTCGTGATATTTTATCACTAACTTTTCAGAGTGTGGGCCTAACTTCACAGGAAGTTTTTTAGAAATGCACAGTTTCAATGTCTGCCTGATATAATGAATAAGAATCTATATTTTGCAAAATACTCTGCAAAGTTATCGCTATGCATGGTGAAGTTTTAAGAAATTGTTTTTACCCCTCTTACAGTGATATTTCAGACAAATATGTATTAATTACAGTAATTTTAATTTTGTATATTTGATGATGTTTTTAATATCATGGGACCTTGAGAACTTGAAGAGGGTTTGGCCCTCCCAGGATTAGCTAATTGCTAGTGATAGCAAACAACTTGCTGGTGACTTTGCCTTTGGTATAAAAAAGACAATCCCTGGTCTTACTTCTTTATATCAGCGTCCTGCAGTCTAGAACACTGCCTTCTTGCCCTAAATCACCACAGAGCCAGGTATTGGACAACTAGGAAGCACCCTTACACCTCTAAGCCTTCTGCAATTATCCAAGCCAGCCAATCCAAAACCGGTTTCTTGGCCTTGCCCATTGTTCCCCAGGGAAAACACAGTAAAGGCTCTTTCTACATTTTCCCCTCACTCCCTTTGCTACTGACCAGATCTCATACCTCTCCCATGTGGCACTGGTCCTCTCCCCTTGGAAACTGTAAGTAACAACTGCAGTACCTTCTTAATAACCATCCATCTTCTGATCTGTTGGCTTCATCATACCTGAAGAAAATCTAAATCCCTGGTATATTTTAAAATAAGGCTCCCATTTCAGATTTTTGGTTGAACATTCTCTGCCACTCACCTTGCAAATTTTAGGTTCCTGTGGAGCAATGTGAGTGTGCCCAGCAGAGTCAGGTGTTTTGCTAGGACACTACTAACAGGCTAAAACACGAGAAGAATATTAAGCCACTTCCTCAGCCTAAACTTACTTTTAAGTAAAGATGATCAAAGATATAAGTCTGTAAATCTGCCTAATGTAGTATGACTATGTTGAATGCCAATAATACTCCTTAAGCACAAGCTTTGAACACTTCAGAAAGCTGTTAGTACAAATGATTAAGACCTCTAAGATAATGGAACCATTTGAATTGAAACACACAAACTTATTTACAGTATTCTAAGATATCTAGGAAACAAATGCAAACCTGCCACCCACACCCATTCATTTTTCCCTTTGGCTTCTTAATGTGGTATATATGATTGTTTGATCAATCTTACATTTTTATGTCTAATGGACTGAACAACTTCATTGACGATAACAGTATATAATGTAGCAACCATTGTAAATTTCTATCATTTTATCTTGAGGTCATGTATGATTTTTGTTGTTTTGATTATGTCTTCATTGTTTTGTCAGTTTTTTAATTTTAAAATAAAAAAAATAAGTAAATTTTTGAATAAGTAAATAGAAATAACTACTGCCTGCAAACAGCTATTATGTTACCAAGCAGTTTCCCTTTGAATATTGCCACTTGTGTCTTCTGTTTTGGAAAGAATCTTGATACCTGGAGCTGAGTTCACCAATGCTGAGGTTAATACAAGCAAATATTAAAGGAACATAAAATAGACTTTCCCTGTATGACTCAAGGAAAAAACGATGAAGAGCAGCTATTTCAGAAATATTCCATGTTTGCTGATACAGCGGTTTCTTCCTTATAAAAGTTGTTTTATAAGTTTATTAAGAAATTAAAACATGGTTAGCAGCTTTAGATTAGAAATATTAGAAAAGGAAATTTTCCATGCATTGTTTTATCACCATCAGTTTACTTCCCATAAAAAAATAAACCCAATTATTATGACCATGAAAAGAAAACTCAGGCTACAGATACTAGGATTTTGCTCACCAGACCTGGCCCTATCAGATTCAACATTGCTGCCACATAAAATCAAAAATTTGACTTGTAACCTGCAAAATAACAACATCATCTGAAAGCATAGGCTTGTCTCTAGTAGGTATTTTGTTTGATTGTTCCTTCACCCTTTTCCAAGAAGCCTAATTTGCCCAGAGGAATCTGGCACTGGAAAAGAGTATTTGCATCTGCTTAGGGAAATGTGTTTGAAATAGTGACTTATTTGGAACTGAGAAGAGAATGGAATGAAATGGGTAGATGAGCCAGTTTGAGCAGGCAGAGAGCAACCTGGGCCTCCTAACTCTTATAAAAGAGACTCTCTGCAAACGGTTTGCTGAGTCTGGATCAGGGAAGACCCATCTCCTTTCAACAAATATTATCTCTATAGACTGCGCAATTCTGCTCCAGTAAATGTCCTAAGGCAAGCCATCTCTCCTTCAACTTACACTTCTGAAATGGTGAGAATTTCAAGATTCAGCCCTGCAGACACTGTTGTAGGAACTGCTGTCCAAGGTACGTGCCTGTTTTAAACTCAGTCATGTCCCTTCGATGGCTGCACAATGTTGGTCACGATGCAGCTGAGTTACAGTGCTTTCTTGGTTGCCAGGAGAATTGACAAGTATGTCGATGCCTGGTGGCCCAGAGAGGGCTTGACTCAGCTTCTTTCTCACTGACTGAACTAAAAATGAATGAGGAGTCAAAAGTAGCGAGCTGATGTCTCCTCTGGAAGAATGAAGAATAAGCTAATGTAAGAAAATGGAGTGCTACCCCTGCATGGCACATCTGTGCTGCTCAGTTTCCTCTTTCTTTTCCTCCTGACTTTTCTACCAGTGAAGTACATTTATAGTTCATTTGTTTATAATCATAGCTTTGAGGCTTGTAACTCTGGACTGGCAAAGATGACACCAAGAAGACTATTAAAATAAATTTTAAATTCTGAAGTTAGATGAATTTATGTTTTAATCTTTCTCTGCTGCTTAGTAGAGAAAGATATTTTTTTAAAAAAAGAAACAGTTGATCACATTTAAATTGACAAAGTTAAACACAAACAGTCCTTTATAGGTACCACAGTAATGAGAGTTTACTTTTTAATTTAAATCTATCTTTGCACAATTAGCAACTTATTAAACAACCTTTCCTTCAAAGTCTGCAAGCAATCGCCTGTTCCCACTAATAAGAGAACATGTTTTACAAGGTTCATGTTGATTAATTGACAAATGCTGATAAAATCAAAGCAGTGTTAAAATGCAGTACACTAGCTGCAGCATAAATTACATTTGTTCAATAATGTTTCAAGTGGCTATACATTTATGGTTTACCTTACAATAAGTATTACTGTCTTAATTGGAGCATCCATTGTGAAAATTTATCTCTGAGGATGACTGTCAGGAACCACAGATGGGGCCAAACATTTCGATATCTATTTATTGTTTTTAATTCACTTAAAAGCATTGATTGCTACAAATATTTCAAGAGTGTATGCTCTAAATTTTGAAAGGACAAATATATTTTGATGTAATACTTGGAAAATCACATTCCCTTGATTGACCTTAGTATTCACTGCACTTATGACAGCTTATTGGCCTGCTCAGGGGGTCCTAGGGAGATTTTCGTGGTAAGATCCCAAGGTTAGAGAACACACATGTGTAAGACATCAGAAACAGCAGGCAGCGTGGAGCAGAGCAGAGAACCAGAGCAAGAGTGAGAGTTGCCTGCGTCTTTATTGTATGGTTCTTATACAGATTGTTATCTTGTGTTTACATTCTTACATAGTGCTGTAACCGCATATGCATGTTTACCTGTACTAAGTCATGGTTATATAACTGTATTCCTCTGTGCGCCTGTGCTAGACAAGAGAGGTCACATCCTCAGTTGTCCTTAGATGCCCCTGAGCTTTGAAGCAGTCTGAGTGGTTCTCCACACAGCTTCAACTACTGAAATGAATGAATGAATGAATGAACAAATGTTCTAAACAGGTAGCCTTACACTACTCACTAAGATGAGGCATTTTTAGCCTGTTACTCTCCAACTGTGATGTCAGCTATAATGGGCACCATAAAGAGACCTATAGCTGACTGTTTAATGCTCAAGTATGTTTCAGTTGTGGGAGACGCTTGGGTAGTGCAAGATTCCTACTTTAATATATCAATGAGTAGCCATCTACATGGGTGTCCTGCATCATGGGCCAAATCCAAAGGGCCCCCGCAGATGCAGAAGGGCTGACTGGATGGGAAAGCATGTTAGGGACTGTCCGGTGGGAGTCTCAGCCTCTTTGTTGTGTACCATACCTATACAGTAGAGTCCCACACTCTAGTCCTCAAGAAGACCATAAGATTTAAATTTCAGGGTCCAACCAGTCTCTCTCCTTCTCACTCACAGTACTGAGGACTGAAACCATATCCTCACACATAGATAAGTGTTACACCACTGAGCTACCTCTGCAGTTCTTTTTATTTTTATCTTGAGACAGAATTTCATTAAGTTGCCAAGGCTGGCCTTGAACTTGCAATCCTCCTTCCTTGGCTTCTTGCATACCTGGGTTATAGGGCTGCATCACTCTGCCTGGATAATCTCTTAACTTTATTTGAAACAGTTTCTTTATCTTGAAGAAGCTTATATTATTTGGTTCTATCTTTAATATTTTCAATTTATTATTTAAAAGATTTAATATTTGTACTCAAGGTTATTCGAGTTCACAGACCTTGAATGAGAGTGAGATTTGACCAGAGGCCTGAGCAGAGACCCTCCTGCAAACCTATGGCCAAGAGAGCACTGCCCTCAGCATGGACACAAAAGTCATGGAGTAGGAATATGAGGGTGTAAGAGGCAGGAGATACAAGAAATTTGGGGCAGGTGAGAACTGAGCCATTTTGGGGATGTAGATTACAGTCAAGGAACATTATAAGCCAAGGCTGAATGGTAGGCAGAAGTTGGATGGGGCTAGTAAGTGGTAGACTTACATGTGATTGACTAAAGGCAACAGCAGAGGGGGGACTAAGGATGGAGATTGCAGAAGGGATCAGTGAAGGTTAACAAACACGTGAGTTGTTAAAACAGTCAGACCTGGCAACCTTTGGGCACACTCAGAGAGAAGGAACTGCAGGGAAGGGCTCGACCAGAAGAAGCCTCTATGGTTGAAAACAGATAGCCCCTAGCCACTAAGAACTAAGGCTATAGGAAGTAAAATGTGCACCAGTAATCCAGGCCACAGAGCTGAGCAGTACTGGCAGTGTGATGGAGAATTTCTTGAGTTGGGGCTTATTTTGTTCTCTCAGCCCAGACATCATTAAGACAGTGTCTGGCACACAGTAGACACTACACAAATATTCCAGCAAACTGACCTGGGTTCTGAGAGGGAGGTAACTTCTAAAATGAGGCAACTTTTATATGGCAATATAAAAACATTTAATCAAGTTGGATGGCACTTAATGTAAAAAGAAAAAAAGCATAGAACAGACACACAAGAAGGATCCTTGCAATGATGTCTGTGTTGTCCTAGTGAATACCTCAGTCTCTGCCATTGGTTTCTTTCTGTGAGATGACAGGAAGTGAGAAGAGGGCCAAGCTGGTGTGGAATCCAGCAAGCTCTCAGAGTGTGTGGTCAGACGTTAACCAGATGGAGATGCTGTTCTTAGAGAAAAAAGATGAAAAGTGGGGGGACTGAGTGATTCCAACCCCAGTGAGGTTTATTGCTGCCAGAATCTCAGGGAGGGGCCTGCACTTGACCTTGGGGATGGCCTTACCCAAAGTCTCTTCTTATCATCAGTCAGGAAGATGCTGCCCTTGACCCCTATGCCCATCCTGGAGGCTCTTTTATGTTTGTGATGACAGCTGCCAGCAAAAATGACAGAAAAGATGGCACCATGGAGCCTTGATAAAAAGTCCTGTTACACTGGTGTTGTCTGTCACACGTGAAAGTTGTGAAATATGGTCTTTTAAAAAAACCTTTACTTCCCCAAGTTGGGTCAGTGGGAAATAATAGATCCCCTGACTCTGTGTGCTTCCAACCTGCCTTCCTGAGCCTGAAGGTAGCAGCAGCATGCACTGTCATTCTTCACTCCATTCTCTTGGACCGTGTTCCCTGTTTTGACACTAGATGGGGCATTGTTGTTATGACAGTGACTCTAGAAAAGCTAAATATACAAAATCCAAAGGAGGAAAACATTTCCTCGGAATCAGAGAAAGTTGCAGCAGAAAACAGCTATAGATGGTCTGACCCAAACCTTTATTTTCCATTTTCACCTAAGAAACTGTGACCAGCCCAAGTTCACTCTGAGGCAGTAGCAGACCCAGAACTGGAAGCCAGGACTCCACTCTGTTGAACCCAGAACAATCCTATCTCTGCCTTAAGGCTGCACACCAGGGAGGAAAAAGTGCAGCGACCTTGGGGTTGAAGGGGCCATCTTCTCTATAAGGAGAGCAGTACGAGAGTTGCCTCTTCAGGGTGTCTTCCTACTTACATTCTTACTACAACTTGCTCTACAGATAGATTTCTTGAAAGAAGTAAAACTCTGCAGAACTGAGGCACTTCATTTTTTTACCTTTCTCATTCCATGCACATACATGTTTTTCAAAATACCAACATTAAAGACTTAATTTCATAAAATGTGAATAAGCAAAATACAAGTTTTTAGCTAACTTAAATTTACCTTTTTACCTCACATCTAGTTAGCAGGTCACACTGTGTCCTTTTTCTGGTCCCTACAGATAAATACTAGCCATTTTTGCTGAAGCACTAGAATCCTAGGAGGTTTGAGCCACTCATACCCCCAGCATTTGTCTAGAACCCAGCGAAATACAAGGGATTTCCCAGCTGTCCTTTCCCCACTCTGGCTGTGCCCAAGGGACTTTGTGATCACTCCCTTTATCCCCACCGCTGTAGCAGAAGAGGCACACAATGCAGATGTGCATTCTGCAGCCACCTTCGACTCCGCTCCCCATGCTGGTGGGATGTAATGGCTGAATGCAAAGGGGTCTGTTTCTCTTCTACTGGCAGGTCCCAGGACAAAGGGCACCAACCTTGGAGACTGTTTTTAGCAGATACTCTTTTTTGAGAAGATTGCTGTAACTTATATCTTAAGCAGACTGAAAAGACATGAAGTTGCAGTGTGCTTCTCAGTGTGGTGGTAACTCTCCTCACTCACAGGCCCCTGAGGCCAACGCGCCTCTGGGTGCCATTGCTATAGTATCCTCTCTTCCTCTGTGTCTGCAAAGGCACTTAGGTCCTTGCATTCTATTCATTTTCCTAAACATCCAGAGTTTCTCAGAGAAGAACAGACTAGTGAGAAAGAAATCATCTGGATTGAGACTTTTATTTTATGTTACACATTGAAAACAATTTTTTTTTAAATAAAACACTTTAAAAAGTGTAATTTGAAGAAGTCATGTGCAAGCAGGTTCGTTTTCCCTGCGTGGAATGCTTCTCCGCTGTTGATCTAACCCCATGCATTCTTTCACACTCAACGCACATGTCACCTCCTTTGCTGAGCTTCTGCCCTCCCTGTGCCCATGTCTCCTTCTAGATTCCTCGTTCTTTGTCTTGTGCTGCCTGGGTATCTTACTCCACCTGCAGGGTATCACATTTCTCTCTAGTACTGTGTACCACAGCCAGCCATATATAGAGTCCACCAAAAACTTGTGCACACACTTCAGAAAGACTTGTATAAATATTTTAATACTAATTTTATTGAGTCATCATAAAATTAATACAAGTTACCTTCGGCCTCTACAATTACAAGAGGTGCTCAAAATAGTGGACATTAGCTTCCAGACATTTATTAGTATGGCAAACTGCTGGTTAGGTAACCTTGGTCACTGAGACTGCTGCACATGCATTTTCAATTCCTTCTCTAAGGGCCAGTAGTTTGTTTTCTGTGAAACCTTCTAGGATCCTCCATGTGAGAGTAATATCTGTTGAGAAAACATCCTTTCCTCTAGGAATAGATAGATAGATAGATAGATAGATGATAGACAGATAGATAGATATTCTGCCAACCAGTTGGAGACAACAGGGACAGTGAAGAGTGCCTGATTGACCTTGCATCATCTGTGTAGAGCCTGGTACATTGGGAATTTTATACATATTTATAGGGCTGGATCAAATTATATCTACACCACCTCATTTAACATAAGGGTTCTGAGCTTTTGGAAGATGTGTCAAATAAAAGTATAATTTAAAAGTCAGAGTCTTTTGAAATTTCCTGAAGACTTACATTTTTTTATATTTTTATTTTTAATATGAAAATATTATGTAAAGCAAGACATATATAGCCATGTATATGGGAATACTGGCTGTTTATTTGCTCCCTGCATTTGAATAGGACAGAATTTCTGTCAGAGATTCACTTTGCTTTAAGCAAGAGAGGTACACTGGAAAAGTTGTGTGTAAATCTAGCATCAACAAATCAAATTATATATTAAAATACACTAAAAGGGGTGCTTACAAAAATATTTTTCAAGTGAAGAATACTTACACAGAATGAATAATTTCTGAAGCTGTCAAAGACTTTGCCTTTTATAGAGTGGGATTTTCCCTAGGATAATAAAAGCACTCCTTTATTCCAGCCAAAATTCTCCTGGCATTAATTTCATGCTTTCCCATAGTATATTTGAAACACTGTACTTATTCCTAAGAAGATTTTTAATGTATACAACAGATATCCTTGGCTTACTGAAGTTAATAGTTCCTCTCACTGTGATAAAATTGGCATTATATATTATTTCTAGTACAGTTAATAAAAGTCATTTGGAAGAGCAGTTCATAATTTTAACACAAGTCTTACTTGAAAGAATCAGTGTATTATGCTTTTGATTTGCAAGAACTGATGCTGATGTGATGCTCATGCAGATTCAAGACATGGAAAAATGACACAAGACATAAATCTCAGGAAGATACATATTGTCTGAAGAACTAAAAATATTGTGTCTGGATTGGAGGTTTTTTATGTGTTTTTCTTAAATATTTTCATTTTATTGTTTTCCTAGATTGACCAAAATACACTAGGAGAGATCTGTGAAGTAGAATATGGCTTTGGGGATATCGTCCTTAACGTTGACAAGAAATGAGTCAGTGCACCAGTGTCCTTGCTCATTCAGGATGCAGGGTCACAGCTGTTTATTTCTATTTCCTGGTGGTGGGCACAGCAGAGGTCATTTAATAATGCATTTCACTGAGTTCAAAAACAATATTCTTGGCCCTGGAACTACATATTAAACACATCCTCAGTGTATGTCATGTGGGAAGGCTAGTGCTTTTAGATGGACGTTCCTCTGTGCATAAATAAAACGCTCTAGTGTTGACCTTTTCCAGTAAACAATACTAGAAATGTTGAGTACCTTTAAAATTCAAATGACAGCTTTTAAAATGTGTTTTCATTTCCATGGACAGCTGAGACCTGCCTACACTAATACCCTGCTAATCTGAGGTCACAGAAAAAGCTTGAGAATCATTTGGACTCAGGGCATCTATGCTTGGCTTAACTCCACGTGCAGAGGCTCTGGGGCCCTGTTCTGTTCGATCCTCCCCTCATCTAGGCATTTTAATTTCTTAGGAGATCTTTCTCATGTCTGAGCATCAGATTTGGATCAACATATATGCCTCACCCAATTTTAATTAGGTACAAGGTTGATCTTTATTAGAAATTTATTTTAAACATAGATATTCCCCCTCCTACTTCTGCCTTAAAAATATTTTTATTCGTTGTGTTTTTTCTCACCCCTAAAATATTTAAAGAGAAAAAGCTTAATTTCATTTTGAGAACTCCTCCAAGTTTTGTTACGTGTCCTTGGAAATCAGGACACACAGAGTCCCATAGATGGCTGGAGAATGTAGTTACCCAAAGGTGACCATGACCAGCAGGCCCATAGTCCTGCCCCAGGGCAAGGAGGTTCAGGACAGGACCTCCAGGAACAAGAGCTTCATAGGACCTCTTGCACTGGATTAAAAACTAAAATCTACTCAGAAGCAGAGTTCTTGTTTCTAATCTGGAGCATGTAGTAGTCACCCCAGGTTAATAAATGTGCTTGGAGGTAAGTCTTGTCTCTCCTTCCTCCTGTCCCCTTTCTCTTTGTTTTGCTTCTCTTGACTGTCATCTTTCCTCTTTTGACAAAGGAAGTAAGCATGATCATTCTAATAAGTGAAAGTAAGGTACTGAGTTGCAAAAACACACAGCCCTTTTAAGAAATAATGTGTAAATTTAGCCTCCATTACACTTAATGTAATGTTATTCTTAATCAACTAACTGGAGTTTTTAGTTAATAGGGAGTCTTTTCATGATTATAACTGTTAAGGGAAAATTCCAAATAATAAAAACAAGCATACACTATAGAACATAGTGAATATCCTATACCTAATATGTTATTATTCTGAACTCTTAAGCCTGTATTTATATATTCAGTACTGTGTAATGATGAATCATCTTAAGAATGATGACCTAAATACACCAGAATTAGCAGAAAGCAATAATGCAGTTCTTCAATCAGTTAAGTCTGTGACAGTTTTGAAGAATACTGGTTATTTTGTAAACTATCTTTGATTTGGATTTTGTCTGATATCTGTCATGATTAAATTATATAATTTATGTAATCTAGGTGTATCTTATTCCTGCATTCATGATCTGTTCAGTTCATCAATTGAAACAGTATTTTCCTTAGCCAATTTATATCATTGATCAGAACATAGTATTCTTCATCATTTTGATGATTGTGGTTGATAATATTTTATCGAAAAATATACCCTTATAAGTGTAACAGACATTTTCACCTGGATAAAGTGATACTTCAGTGATTTTTATTATAGTTAAGGCTATTTACTGTATTTCCATTTTACACATAATGTAAAATTGCTCTGGTTTCTAGCTTCCTGCTTGGTAAATTAACACTTTTTGTGAGAATAAGATGAGAGGACGTATGTGCATAAGGTAGCAGATAATAAGTGCTTGAAAATTGTTAGAGAAATTATAATTCTGATTTTGATAATTATTTTGTATAAAAACACACCTCACATTTAATCTTGGGGCAGTAAAACAAAGTCAAGAGTAAGTTAAATACTTTAGTAAGCACTGTTATCTAGTGTTTAATTTTATCAATATGCTTTTATGAACATATTAATAATCACAACACAGATTCTTTTTAACATTTCTGACTCTTGCAGTTAGTCACCAGTGCTGGTTGGTCTTGAGTGTCACCTTGGTTGGCCTCAGGTATGCTTCAAGGTTTAGGAAAGCACACTTCTGTATGTGCCTAAATGGGTTATAGGGCATGCATGACCTTGAGAAATATATATGGTCCCTGGGCTCCTTCCTCATAAGCATTTTGTCCCACTCTTTCCATGTTTTTAATAGCCTCATTAGAATACCCTTTGGATCTACTGCCATCTCATCTTTTTCATGAAATTGGTTTTGTATGTAATCATTAGAGTTGATCATTAAATATACATGACAGGAAAGACCCAGATTTGTCAGGTTTGTGGTTAAGGCTCCTTAGAACTAAACAAGGGATATAAATAGGTTTTAAATTATATTTTTTAGGTTAAACACCCATTCCTGTTTCATTCTTTAATAGCGAGTCCATATTTTTAATTTGATATTTTGACATATCTTACATAGATATTTCAAGGTTAAAATACATATAAATGTCTTGCCTATTGCTTTTCTTTTTTATTATTTTTGAACCCATTTTCTGAGTCTATCATACTCCTGGACAGGCCTGTAAGCATACTGAAAGTGATGCAGTGTGACTTTAAATTTGTCACAAGAAAAATCTGGCAAATTTATTATGGAACAATAGTGTTTTGCTGGCTAGCTTGCCAAATACACAATAGCAGAACAAAAGAAACAGAATGTGTGCCTGCATGAAACTTCAGTTTAGTAGGAGAAGTAAACTTTATTTATAAATACAAAAAATTATGAAGTTAGAGAACAAGTTGGAATGAGAAAGAATAGTCATCAAAAACATAAAAAATATAAGGACGATCTCTGAAAGTGGTGGTGCATACCTGTATTCCCAGTACTCTGGGAAGCTGAGGGAGGAAGACTGCAAGTTCAATCTAACCTGGATAAGCTAGCAATTTATTGAGAACATGTCTCAAAAAAACCAAACAAGTGTATGGGTGGGGTGGGCAGTGGCTGGGAATGTGGAGACTCTGAGTTCAACCCTTAGTACTGAGTTCCAAAAAGAAGAAGGAGGGAAAGGAAGATGGGAAGAGGAGGAGGAGGAAGGAGAAGAGGAGGAAGGGGAAGAGGAAGAAGAGGAGGAGGAGAAGCAGGAATGCTGCAACATCACATCCATGGACCCGTAAGATGGGGAGATCTCAAAGGCTATCTTGTAAAATTACTACCCAGTATTACACTGTTGAGTATAGAAATTCAAACAGCTTTTTCCTGAAAAACTTCAAGGAGCCTTCTCTGCTTTCTTCTAATTGATTTATAGAACAGTTATTTTTTGGCTATATGCTACAGTGGCTGTTGAAGTTTGATGCCCATCAGAGTTCCCTTTGGAGCTGTATTAAGAAACATTTCAACCTCACAGGAGATCCACTACAGCAAAATCTGCAGGTGGAGACCAGGCATATGTATTTGTAAAAAGCTGCCCAAGTGGTCTTAGTGACTATCACATGTTGAAAATCTCTGTGTACCAGGCTCACAGGCCTGGTTTGTGGCTCAGAGAAAAGGAAGTAGCACCTGGAAACACATGTGCTCTTGAAAGTTATATAAGTTTAGTATTAAAGCATTCAATTGCGCTATAGAACCATCATGTTTGTTGCTGAAATAAACTAGTCCTCTACCTGTTTTGTGCCTTGACTATGCCTCGTTTTTATCTACCAGGTGCCTTGAGCAGGAACCTAGGAACAGTTCTTGAATATTACCTTTCTTGCACCACCACCCTGGGCACATACTCCCTCTCCCCTCCTTGTTCCATTTGCTGCCCAGGTTTGTCTGTTCCAGCCCCAGAAGCTCTCCCAAGCCTGTTCTCTTTCCCCATCTACTGCCAATTTTCTCCTGCTTGGGCCTCTAATAATCACCTCCAAAAAGGTGGACCCTCGCCCTGTAAAACGCACTCTGCACTTCACTGTAAGAATGATCATCCTTAATTACAATCTTTATCCTGTCACTCCCAATTTAAAATACTCTTAAGTCCCCATTGCCCGTGAGAATAAAACTTGTTAGCAATGCCTATGTTTTCAGCATCATTCCCCACCATTTGCACCATAAACTCCAGCCAAACAGAAACACTCTTTCTATGCACTCTTTTCACACCTACGTGCTTTTCATCATAGTGTTGCCAATGCCTAGAGCATGTTTTAATTTTTTTGTAGTCTCCCGACTACCACCAACTTTAACTTTCATTCATCCTTCAAAAAAATCTGAAATCATCATCACTGGCAAATTTGATTCTTCCTCTGTGTTGTTTCTATCAAGCTGTGTTTTAATTAATTTACCCATTTATCTACATACCTGCCTGTGTATTGACCTAGCTATCTCAGCCTCCTTTCCTTAATGTGAGTGTCTTGTTTGCCTAGAACCTAAAATGTTATTGTCTAGTAGTCCTTAAATATTCATTGAATGAATGGAAAATGGGATTAAAAAACAGTACTCTGTAACTGCTCATCCCTTTCTTTGAAGTAATACTTAACTAATCTAGTCCATATTTTCTATTTGCTTTTTATCTAGTATAGTAGATCACCTTGTCCTTTATCTGTTTCCCTAGACAGCATGTCGTCATCTGAAAACTGATACCAATTCTCTAGAATTCCAGTAGAGATAATATACCATTTCCATAGTTGTACTAATTTCTGAAGATCAAATTATTGACCCTGGTAAACTTCCTACAAACTCAGATTTTTGACAGAAGAAAGTGGGAAGCATGTACCCCAGTGTCACATTACTTTGGTCCCAAGATTAGGACTTGAGCTGGCCTGTTCTGAGGATGCCCTCCCCCTCGTTGCTCCCACCCCCAGAGCCAGCTGAAATCCCATGTTGATGTTTATTCTCCCCTTCCCAATTAATGGATGTGTTGCTGGCAGAGAAAATACTCACAAAGTGAGAACTCAGGGGCTGGGGATTTAGCTCAGCGGCAAAGTGCCTGCCTGGCAAGTGCAAGGTCGTGAGTTCGGTTCCCGGTACCTGAGAAAAACCAAAAAAAAAAAAAAAAAAAAAAAAAAAGTGAGAACTGAACAATTCTGTCTTCCTTGCTATGTATTGTTAATGGTGTTCACCAAATATGTGGCCATTTTTCCTTGTTGTTCTCTTCTGATATTTTTAAAATATATGCTGTATACTACTTTTGGCATTTGCTTCAAAATATCTGATTCCCATTTCTTCTGGATTTAGCCCTCCAGTGTTCTAGGACTTGTTCCCACACATTTGTGACTGCCTTCGCTTCTGTATCTTTACTTCTATTACTTATACTTTTAGAATCTTAATTCATCAGAGAAGTTCTTGTGAAGACTGATTTGTATAGTGTTGTCCCTTTTTATTTTACTGGGGTTATGACTATCTAATTATATGATTAAAATTTTATTTTTATTACTTATACTTATCAGAGCTGTTAAGTGTTCATATCATACTTACATGTCTCTAAACTTTAAAATTAAAATGTTTTTGTTCATCAGTAGAGTAAAGCCCATTAGGATTAATGTTCTCTATCCTCACCATTATGAACTCTAGACTGTATAGTAACTTTCTTCTAAGAGTCTTGTCATCTTCATGTTATTGACTGTTTTTGCAACTCATCAATAGGAAGGCTATTGTATAGTTCCTCCCTGTCACTAAAGGTTGTGAACAGAGACCTGCCATTTCTGTACTAGTTTAATTAAAGCATTATAAATCTGCCCTCTGTGACTTTACTTGAAGCCCTCTCAAGTTATACAATATTTTGTGTATTGTTTTAGTCTCTTGGATAATGAATTCTGGAGATTCTTTTTTTATACTGTAAAGAAACATGCTTTATTTTCTTTCTACTAAAATGATCTCTTGTATTCTCTGAATGGTAGACCCTAGTTTTAGCATTTCATGAGTTGGTAAGTGCATGTTTATATTGCCAAGACTTCCCTAATCTTTTCAGACTCTTATAAAGAGGCTCACTTTAGTTTTCTAGTTGATAAACCACCATCTTTATGTAAAAAAACATTGTACTTAGGAAGCATGAGTTTAAATCCCTTGACATTTTTCTAAAAACAGTATTTTAAAGAATAAAACTACCATTGTCATTATATACACACAGAGACCAGTATGATCTGAATAACTTCACTAAAATTTGAAATAGAGAGGCAGCTCCATCCTTTCAAAACCTCCAATGCTCTCTGGGGATTTCACACGTTTGTATTCCCCATCCCAGCCTGAGCTGCCTGCCACTTCCCCCACCCTCTCTCTTTCCACTGAGATTTTTTTTATCCTTTGAGACTCGGCCCATATTCTGCTGCTTGTAGTGTTTCCCTGATACCTGAGATAAAAATAACATATTTCATCTCCCTTAAGCACACAGTTCTATAATAACCACTTTGCTTTAATATTATCTGCTTCAACATCAAGTGACTGATCACCACCATATTATGGAGACCCATCATTTTATGAGTGGAAGTAGTAAATAATTAGTAGCAGAATTTTGCTTTTTAACTACCATGTTAAAAAATGCTTAACAAAAGCTTCCAAAATACCAACACCATGTGGACATTTTCTCTGTTTTTAAAACAGAAACAAGGTAGGTAGGTGGTATGAGTACTGTTAGTTTATTTTTTTAAGCCTATGAGTCATAATTAGCACTATGCATTTCCAAAGTCCAGGCAAGGCATCATTTTTAATGGATGATATTAAAAAGAACTAACAGGTGGTTGCAGTGGTCAGTGGCTGGCTAGAGGAGAGAGGTGGCAATAGGCAATCACCAGAGGAACTGCCTTCTCATAGTTCTTCTTTTTCAGCTGTGCATGGCGATGTCATTTGGGCTCATGAACTAGAGAGGCAGTGCACATTATGCTGCAAAAGAGAATGTCCAGATTGCCAGCCTATGTTTGCCTGCTGGACCATACTACCTCTTAACACTGTGCAGAGTCATGGTAGAGGAGTCTCCCAACCGGCAATGTGACAGGGGGGTCCTGTATTTCATGCTGCACTAGGTCATAGGCTTCCTGACCAAAGCAACATACTCCATCAAATTTCTTCCTTTAATTTCTACTTTTAGAATAGCCACAGTAGAAAATAAAGGACACCAGACCAAGTAACCAGACCAGTCCTTATTTTGACTCTACATGATGTGTGCAGGGTATTATGCTGAGGTTACTAAATTCAAATTGCCCTTTCCCTCAAAATGTCTGGAAAACTAGCTGAAGAGGAAACACAAATACATAAATATCCAAAGAAATAAATAACCACACACATAAAAAGTGAGACATGTTAGGGAAATATAGAACACTATTGGACAGAATGCAGCTGTGCCATGATTCAGAATACAAACCTAAGTTTTGCTCAGTCTGTAGCATCAAAACATTATATTGTTATTTGTTGATATATGACTCAGTAAATTAACCATTTTAGGCTTGTTCTAAGCAGTAATACCAGTGAAATCCTAGAATTTTGTTTTAGCATATTTCTTTATAACATATATTAGGTTGAACTATAAGAAACTGCCAATATTTGACCATTTTTTAAATCCACAGAAACACCAATTTCACATGCCTCAAAGCAAATATGACTATTAAAAATTAAAATCATGATTTGGGGATCCACATGAAGTCCTCTGACATACCACCCTTGGGGAACTCTGGAGTTTGCAGGAGTAAGAATTGATCTTGTGAGGTATGTTAGAGGGGGACTTCTTGATGCAAGCCTAGACGGAGCGAGGCTTGGAGAAGTGAAGGAGGAGCAGACTCAAGGGACAGCCGTGGGCTGAGGTGTGTAGAGGGCAGAGTGCACCACCCATCAGAAAGGAAAACTGAACGACCGGCTTGCCTCCTTTGATGTCAGTTCTCAACCCTTGCATTTATCTGGGAAGCATGTTTTCAAAGTGCATAATCACAGTCTTAAGATTTCTCTGAAAACTACTATCTTATTTTTACTAAGACCTAGAGCAGAGTCCAGCATTCCTGTCACGGAGTGTGTGGCTGTCACCTGAGTGACTGTGTTGGCAACAGTTCTGTCAAGTTAGTGCAGTGGCGTGAATACAACTCCAAGAAGACAGCTGCGTGAGCTATCAAATCCCGTGAAGGCTCTACCACCAAGGTTAGCAAACAACGTGGTAGACACTCCCTCCAGTTCATTCTAGAAATCCCTTGGCCATTGCTGTGGACATCTTTATATCTTTCTGGCCTATTCCTACTGCTAAGTCTCTGGCCTCGGGCCTTTGTCCTTTCCAAGTGCAAGTAATGGGTAACCACCCAGCACATTCCTCAGAGCTTACTTATGAGAGTATATTAAAGGTCAGTTTCCCAGGATCAGTTTCAGTGGCTGCTATACCCCTATTAGGCCCTAGCTTAGCCCTGTTGGAGGTGTGTTCCAGCAGAGAGCAGTAAGACATCTGGTCAATGGGCCGTGGAACAACATAAACTCTAGTTTTTGGAACAAAAAGAAAGCAACTGAGTTATAATGTGTGGAAAATCAGTGTAAGTGCCATAGGTAGTGCAAGTATGTCCTCATTACTTTTAGAATTAGCTGTAATTTACAAAATTATGGTCATGGTTTATTATTTCCTTATATTTAAAAAGAATCAGTAAGTAAGTATACATATATGCTGGGGGTTGTTTCTCATCAGTAGTATTTATTCATGTGAAGAGCTTTACAAAAAATAGTAGCACTCAATTTGCTTAGTACATACTCATTGACAGCTAGCTTTAAATAGCATGCTGTTACATATTTTAAGTGTCCTGAGTTCCATGGGAATGATGCTCCTTTAAGAATATAGGATATCTGGAAAATTAATGAACAGGAAGAACTTGTTACATACTGGAATTCTAACAACCTCTGCTTGCTAAAACTTTTTTTGTTTTATATTTGGTCTTTGTTGTTACATAATCATTACTGTTCATATCAGAAAAGTGCCTAAGGTGATCAAAAGCACCCATGTAATCCTGGGATCTGGTACCCATTCAACCAACAGGAAGTACGGCTGTTCCCTGTTTTCTCACAAAACCACAACAGAAGCCCACAACTCATCAAAAAGGATAGACTGACTTTCTTCTAACATTCTAAATGAACACAGCACAAACAGGTTTTTCTTTTTGGTTATTTGGATAGGGCGTTGCTATGTAGTTCAGGCTGGCCTCCTGAGTACTGGGATTACAGGCCTATGCTACCATGCCCAACAGGTTTTTCAAGTCACAGCTATCTCTATACTTTGTCGTACAAAGAGGGCATATTTCTATGAGGGCATAGCTGATTATGATATCGTAGACATGTCAGTTTTATAACAAGTAATGCAAGGTCTAGTATTTTGAAAATGAAATGCTGGGAAAAGTTTTTAAGACCTAAAACTAATAGCTGGGAAGGGTATGAGTATGCTGGTTTTTTAAGAAAGGCAGATGAGAGCGTTATTAAACTCATAGCACCATTGTGCAGAAGGTACAGACGTTTCCTATATACCTCCCACCCTTAGACACATATGACCTCGCTGTTATGAATTCCTCCACCAGAGGTACATCTACTCTGTGAACTGACATGGACACATCATCATCCAAACTCCATAGTGTGTATGCATTTTAATGAGAATTGTTACTCCTGGTGAAATTATATTTTATTTCCTTAATGGTACAGTGTATTTCATGTGCCTGAGTCATCTTACCTTTTTGTGTGTTTGTACTTTAAAATATAGTTTTTATTATTGTATTATTATCTAGGTATTGTGAGGCCAGCACACCATGAGGCCACTTTAAAAGAGACAGTTACTCAGTTCCCAAGAGGAGGGGAGTGCACAGCATGCTGTACCAGTGGGCTGGACATATCCTGGGTGACAGACTTCGTATCAAGGGAGAGGAGATGTGAGGAATTGTGAGCGGGCAAGAGCCGTTCTGTGGCTTATTCATGAAAGCAGGTGGGCTTAGGGTGGGCTAGTTCAAATAGTTTAAGCAAGCTCTGGAGTAAAGGAATGACTCCAGCCATTTGATTCAGGGCTCTGGGATGATTAGCACAGAAGACTCTTGGCTCAGTATGTGAGCATCATGTAAAGAAAGTGGTTGGTGGTAGGCTCCAGTTGGTTGATCCTTTTTAAGGCAGCCTCCAGGCAGTTGCTTGCTGTCTCTGGGAATTGGCCAGCCTTGGGAGGGCCAGTCTCTCCAGTGCCTGGAAGGCCTAGATTTCAAGCAGCAGAAATACAGAAAATAAAATGGTGTAATCAACATAGTATGTATATGAGTGCATCTATGCATCCACATATACTCATTCACAATCATTATTCATGAACTTGAGTGTGTGTGGGAGAGAGGGTTTGTATATATGCTAAGTACCAGGCACTGCTTTTGCTGATAGAGATTTAGCAAGAAAAACATTTGAGAGTTTAAAATAAGCCTGCCCTCATGGAAGACTAACTTATCAAAGAAATAGCTATGTGCTGTATAATCTTGGATATGGAGAAATCCTATGGACAAAAACAAGGCTGGTGGAAGGACAAAGATATCCCAAATCGTTATATCAGACAGACAATAGTGAAGTCCTCCACTAGGAGGACATCTCCCCACAGCAGGGATTGGTAAGGTAGTGGACCATTTTACAGGCATCTGCAGAGACCATGTGCACAGTGACCAAGTGAAGATCAAGGTCATGGTTGGCAGGCTAAGGAAGAGTAACAAGCCCTGGGCTCCAGGAGAGGAGGAACCTATAAGAAATGAGGTTGTACAAGTGCCCAGGAGCCTAACTGTGAAGAGCTTCACCAACCACCTGAGACTGGTGGGAAGCTGTTCATATGTTTCTATGATGGACACTGAAGCCCTGTGAAGCCATCTGAAGATGAGAATTAAGCTTTAGACTCAATACAAATTGAGTAGCTATTACCTATTCTGTTTTCTCCACTATTACATTTTTTGATCATTTGAGATGCCTTAGTTTGTAAGTGGAGAAGCTCAATAACTTTCTCTCCAAAGGTCTACGTTTAGAAGTTATTTTTACAGTCTGAAACAAATCAAACAAATAAAAACATCTCCCTATAGTGTGAAAGGACAGCTTTACATCATGACTGAAAATGACTTTCTGTGCCATTGAATTGTCTAGCATATACATGGCATTTAAATAAAACAGAATACAATTTTTAAAATTGCCACAGTTCTCTGAACCTAGGAGAAGAAATAAAGAGCTGTGAATAATCAACAATTTACTTTTATTTTCTATTAAATCGTAGTGTTTTTGCATCAGTATCGTTTACTGAATATAAAGTAAAATCTACCCACACTCCACTTAGTATAAGAGCGCCCACAAAGAAAACCTCATTTCAAATCTAATTGTGGACATTGTTCCTTCATTAAAAATTCATGGGGTTTGTGAATGTGTCACATAAGTACTGGCATCTCCATTATTTCCCCAGCTCCTTTCCCACTACCAGTTCTGACCAGAATTTTAAAACACCCATACATAGAAAGGTGTTCTGTGAAGAACAACAACAAAATGAGAAAAATGAAATGGAGAAAGAAAATAAATTATGAATGTAAATACAGAGCAGTTGAACAGATACACTGCAGTTTCCTGGTTATATTTCGTATGTATAGGAGAGGGACAGGGCAAACAGCCCTCCACAAAACTTTCTGTCTTCATATTACTGTTAACTTCTTCCTCTCAGCAGTTTTTAAATGTGTTAGTAACTAGCAGCAGATGTTTTGTTTCAGGTAAAGGGAAGAAACTGAAGCCTTCACTTTTGGCCTGTACAGCTTCTGTCCTGGTGGTGCTCCCCTTCTACTACATTAGTCAGACCGAAATAATGTGCTGCTGCTAATACTGTGATGGGTGTTTGCTGAAGTGGACAAGCAGTGCCAAGCAGTTAAATACTTTGGTTCGGCTCCATGTTGAGCCCCATTTATATTTTATGTGTTTTTATTGATTTGCCTGGAGAGCATGCAAATATGATCATACACAGCTTCGTGCAACAATGTATCACACACATAAGGATGGTTCCCTGAAATTGTACTGGAGCTAAAAAACTCCTGTCATATAGTGTACAGTCATCCTGAGGTCGAAGCACAAGACCTTATTCACATGTGTGCAGCAAAGCTGGTGTAAACAAACTTGCACTGCCAGCCATATAAAAACAGAGCACATGCAAAGGTGCATAGTATGTAACACTCTGCTTCTAATTGTCATCTGGGGTACACTAAGAAGATCACTGCAAATCAGTATGCCGTACATGCCAGCAGCAGCCTCATGCATCTCATGTTTTCCACGTCTCTTGTTTGCTTCAAGAGGTCACCTTGGGTTACTGATCTAGTCTGTCTAGGTTCAGGAAGTCACGATGTTCACATGAGGATAAAAATTGCCTAGCAATGTATTTCTCAGAATATGTCCCTGTCATTAAGCCACAGAGGCCTGTAACGAAACTCATGGATAGCATAAAATATGTCTGTGTAACAGTATATAACAAGCTGTGATCACCTGGCCTGGGGGATATATACTCTTTTGGACTACATATGTAAATTTACAGTGACTATTAATATATAGCAGAAATCACATTTTTCTCCTCCTATCAACTTATATTTTGGGATTTAGCTCAGCAAGGAACTTGAAAATTCAGAAGCAACTTCCCCTCAGTACAACTCTTATTAGAAGAATGCAATTATGACCTCCATTTTATTCTCCATCACATTTTTTTGTATTAATTCCCATTTTCTCTTTAATTTCCTACCCCTCTTTAAGTGTCCTGCTTATCTCCTTGGTTCCCGAGCATGCGGTGTAGCAGCAGAAGGTCCCGGTCCATTGCTCTGAATTCCAGGTGCTGGACTGACATCAGGGGTGCCCTGCAGGTCTTTCTTTTGTGACCTCCAGACTACAGAAGTTCATAAACTGAACTGGGGATGCTGTTGGCGCACTCCCACCACACGGAGGCTCAAACAGCCTCATTCATTATTTTATTCTCATGTGTACCAAAAATGAATTAAGGTATCAAACTGGTAAAAAAAAAAAAATAAAAAACAAAACAAAACAGAAAGACTGGCATGTGGATTCCAGGGGTAACAGCTGCTCTGAAGATGTGCTCTGGAGGCTGCCTTCAGTGAGATTGTGCTGCTGTTGTGGTAGAGGGTTATTGAGTAAGGAGAGGTAAGGGTCCTCCTAAAGCAATCCAGATTCTAACTGTCCAAATATCTGACAGTGCTGCCAGTAATGTTCCATTCCTTTCAGTTTCTCCGAAAGGCATTGCATGTTAGCCCCTCCAGTGACTCGTGAGATGAGAACTGGAATTGGAAAGTGGAAAGGCTTAGGAAACTGACCCACGGGGAACCTATGACAGGAGCCCTCCACTGGGATGCAAATCATGCTGCCAAACCACTTTGCACACTTCACAGGTAAGGCAGAGAGAGTGAGGCCCCTAGATAGCTCTCAGGATTTCATTTTATCTTTACTGGGAATGAAAAAGTAGCTGCCACAATGGGTGATGGTTCTAACAAGCATAGAGTGAGATTTTGATGTAACCTTGTCACACAATAACTAACACAGAGCCTCTCTTTCCTTGCTTCTGTAACTCCTGTTCACTTTTGAGGTTGAAGGGAGAACTGAATTCCAGGCCCCTGCCATGTAGCTGGCTGCCAGTGTAACAAGGTAGATTATGTTAGAGACACAAGTAGGATGGAAAAAGAGTTAAGATGTGATATATATGTTCAACACCACATGATGAATGTAATCATTATGTACTGCAAATGTATACTAATAAATTTATAAAAACAAGGGAATAAAACCATGGAGTATAGAAAGAGGTTCTGCCAAATGGAGATGAGGTAAGGAAGAGGAATAGCAGCCTGATCCTGCCCCCAGGGCAGGGAGGACAGTCCAGGGAGTCCTTGATGGGGATGCTTACACACTGTTCCTCCCTAAGTCTCCGCTCAAAGCACCAGTGTACTCTCAAGATGTACATGTGGGCAAACTTAAGCCCAAGTTGGGCTATAGGTCAAGCCTAAGCTGTTACTTTATGAGTTTGTTCCCTCTCTTTTTTCTCTAAATGCACAAATATTACCTGGACCTTAAGAAAAAGGTGCTTCTTGATAAAGCACAGGTCTTGAACTGTTTGTAGCAGTGATTTCAGCTGCTTCACTCAGGTTGCTTCCCTTGGCTACTTGTAGGACTAAAGAAGAGGCTGCAGGAAGACTGGCTGCGTAAGGGCCATGTACAGATACAACAACGCTACAGGTTCTGACGCCTTACACCGTGGCTCTGCCTGCCTCTGCCAGATGTCTCCTGGCACATGGTGGTATTTTTCCTGCAAGCAACTCTGGCTTCATTTTGCTTACTGCTCATGACTCATCCTGCTGGTTTCAGGCTGCTTTTCTCTTTTGAGGGGTGGGAAGGAAAGTGTGTCTTAGAGTATTTCCTGTACAAGCCCAACAATACACAAAAAAGTAGTTTTATACAGAATCTAGATTCTTTTTTTTTTTTTTTTTTTTGAATAGGCACATTCCTAAGAGTAATCTGCCACACCATACCAAGTTCAAGCCTATTAGTGCTTTTCAATTTTTTTGTTTCTCCACTACAAATTCCTTAAGGACATGGTCTGTGTGTTGTGCACATTATATTCTTAGGACCAGGCACAATGACCTGTATATGGGAAGCATTTAATAAAGATCCATGGGGATGATGGGCTGGGGATTTAGCTCAGCAGCACAGCACCTGCCTGGCAAGTGCAAAGTTATGAGTTTGATCCCCGGTACCAGAAAAAAAAAAAACAAAAAAGATCCATTAAGTGAATGCATCCTTGGGAGGATTGAACTAACCTTTATCCCAGCCTTCTCTGTCTTTACAGCCAGTGAAGCCCAGAAAGGAGAGGGAATGCCATTTCCCTTTTAGTTACTAGACTTTTGCTTTGCTTCAACTCATTACATGTATTAGTTTAAATTAAATTTTCCTTATATAATTAGTTTCTATCTTGCTAACCTATGTGATGACTATTCACAGGTTGAAAACAATCATGATATTATATTTCTGTGCCAAGTTTTACACCAGAAAAAGGTGTAAGTTAAGGTATAGATGAGAGTGGAGGCAAAAAGCTGGGGTGATTGGGTAGGAGTAGGTTGAATGAAGACAGTCACCCTGTTGATGTGGATATTCTCATTAAGAGATTATACTGTAGGAAGTCTAGAAATAATGGGGCATTTTGTTTTAGATTAATTATGTGTTTTGCTGTTATATTTACCTTATTTTTACCTATTAATAAAACTCTGTTGTAGAGACTGTATCAGGTTGATATGTTGGATAGGTACAGGAATACATAGCTACTTCATTGGTGAAAGCAATAAAACCATTATCCTAACTGCCATAATAATAATTGCTGGTGAATATTTGGAGTTGACAACTACTACAATTTCCAAATGCCATCACTTCATTAAATGCTTAAACACTCATAGTTGCTGATCATTTTCTAAAGTCACTGTTCTACAGTAAAAGTTGTCTTTAACATACCATGATATTTAGAATTACTCCAGAATAAGAAAATCAGGGGACTTGAAGAACAGATCTTTTTCATTAAGTCTAGAAAGGAAGAGATGTGATAATGCTAGTGAGAATTCTTCTAAAATATTTGTTTATGTTGAAATTAAGCCATGTAGATATGAAAATAATAAACTAGGATAGCAATAGCAATATTCCGTAATTCCCACAAAACACATTCAGCATAATTTCTTTTTTATAAATCATAAAACCATAAATAAATATGATTACTTTAAGCAACATGAAAGTGCATTCAGTACATGGGCCAGATGTCTTTCCCTCATATCTGTGTTTTTTAAATTCAGTGTTTGCTCGCTTTTCCTCTGCCTTCCACCAGGATATTTAAATAATTTGTGAATAAACTCCTAGAGACGACATTTGGCCTTGAACTGAGTTTGTTAAATGAGAAAGAGCTTCATGTCACATGTAGTGGGCCAGATAAAGACGGAGAGCCTTAAGACTTGTGTAGCCAGTGGCAGCTTTACCTTTGGAGGCTTCTCCCTGTATCATGTCAAGCATATGAAATGCATTCACAGTTGACAATCAGTATAATTTTGTCCGTGTGAATTTTGGATATGATTTTTATAAGTTTGTTTTTGAAATAACTTGCCTATAAGTTACTCCTTTCATCTGAAACAAGCTCTGATTTCTTCATCATTGTGCAGACTCAGGAATTTCTGCACAGTGAGAAAGCCCACTTACAAATGATTTTCAGCTATAATGATATTTATCTGAATACTAAGCTTGGAACAGTCATAATACAGAATTCATAGATACTTAAATAATTATTTTAGATAGCATACTTTTCTTTGTACATTAGCACAAAATATTGTCAGGTCTCCTGTGTTATTGCAGACTTCTACAGCCTGAGCACCTACCTGCCTGATAATACAGCCACAGTTAGAGAAACAGGCTGCTTTCCAGCAGCAGATAGGTCCTTTGGTCCTGAAGACCAGTAGGGAAAGGGATTGTATCCAAGGAGTTTAATCCTCAAAAATGTCACCCCTTGTGCAGAAGGATTTCTAAGTGGCATTTGTAAGAGTCAAATGTCTCCTCCTCTTGACAGCTGGAGTGGGAGTGTTAATAGGATGGGGTAGGAGTGAGGGGGACTTTGCAACTTTTTATAGAAACCTGAGACCAAGATGTAGAGAGACTATTGAAGGAGTTGGAGCTGTATCAGGGTTTAATAGTGACCTCCATCCTGTTTTTGGTGCTGGAGCCTTACCATTAGCATTTATTCCCTACAATCACCATGTGTCACTACCCTTCTTAGGATCCTCGGCCACCTAAAGCAGCTAGAACATAAGCATCTTCTCCAAGAAAGAACTAGGGCCTTCCCTCTGTAGTCTTCTGACTTATATGTGCTCCTGGAGCGTAAAACCACCACTCTGTGCCACTCAGTCTGCCTCCAGTGTCAGAAAGCTGCGGGCTTTGGACCATGCAGGCCTTTCTCTCCTGGCCATTAGTGCCCCTCCTCTTCAGTCCTGCTGAACACGACCAGTAGCACCAAAGGTTTGACCCAGTTCTTCAGGGCACTCCCTGCCATGCTACAAGCTTCCAGTTGGATGTTGGGCTGTAGACTAAAGTGCCTCGGGCTCTTGTGCCCCAGAAGCCCTCTCTATCCCTCACAGGAGGCAAATCTACACCATTTGTTAGGCTCAGAGAGGTGAAAAGGAACACCTCAAGGGTCCTTGCTCCCTGGTTACAGAGAAGAACAGGGACTATAGGTGGTCATTTAGAGAAAGAGAAAGCAAGGTCTTTGGCCCGCAGCAACACACTGGGGATGGAGGTGTCCTGCAGGGTCCGTATGTCCTGCCAGGCAGCTTGGCTGTAGGGCTGATGCTTTATTTATTGAATTGCTATGGCATCGTTAAGAGCACAGTAATTTAAAGAGTAACGAATATGTTCTTTGTGCTCTACTAGAAGAAATGTTAAACAGGATGAGCTGCTGGTTCAGACTGGTCTGGTCAGATCTGGATTTTATTGCAAAGAGATTTTCAAGGCACTGCCCTGGGCCTTTGGGAAATAGATAACTCATTTACCAGAGTCTGCCGTGATTCAAGGGTCAGTTATTTAACCATAATAATTAAAATGTTTTATTTTGTAGCTTAATATGTTTCCCATGTTGGGTCCAGGTGTAGATGAGTACATAATAAAAAAAAAAAGCTGAGCACAAAACAGCACAAATAATATAATAATAACATTGTCTCTTTTCCCTTATATAAGAAGTAATAATGTTTTCAGAAATTGCTTTGTGTGTATTACTGTATCCAAAAGTACCAGAATTTAACCAGCATTTATTTTCTATACTGTGCAGGCATAAAAGTGGTATTCTCTGGTTTCCAGCCATGTTCGTGATTTAAAGAATTTACCTCTTTGAAGCCTGGAACCCACCTGAAGTCCAGTGCCAGGGCCATTACTCTCTATCTTAACAGGGCCCTTTCCTCTTTTCTTTTTCTCAGCAGCCTGTAGCTTTGTCAGGTGAGCTTTTCTTTGATTGCAGAATTCTGTTTAGTGCTTTGTCTACTCTGGGGAACTTTCTGAATGTGAACAGAAAGAGAACAGAGTGTAAACTCAGGATTTAGCAGTGGAGGAGGTAGTTACCTATGTCCTCATTAACTTTCTTTTATTTTTAAATTTTGTATTAACTTTCATAAATGTGTTTATAGCTAACTAGATGGTAATTGAGCCTCTATAACTGTCTCTCAGGGGTAGAAGAGTTGCTTTCCCAAGGCCACACATCACCATAGGAGTAGGACTTGAAGACAGAATTCAGATTTAGGTCTCTTCTACTCGAGGTAAAGGCTCACCGGAAGGAGAACTTGTGAATTTAATGACTATTCGAAACAGTGGGTGGCCCCACCCATCAGCCATCAGCTGAATCTAGACAGTCACCCATCAGAAACCTTTCTGGAGACTTGTATATCTGGGGAAAGTTGGAATTGAGCTCTCAGGTTTCATCCAGTTCTGTAATCCTTGGTGATCTGTGAACCTGGGTGTGTTTGTCCTGAATCCTAGGAGCTTGCAAAAGCTTTAATTCAAGTAGGGCCCTTGTGGTACCAGCAGCGCCAAACAATAATAACTAACAGCAACTTAGTATAACAGGTAGTGTGCGTGACTGATTGACACCCACTAATGAGGGGAACAGGTTGAGCAATTACATTCTTCATCAATAGTCTTCATAGGACATATTACCCTTGCTACAAAATCAGAAATTATCTGAATGTGGAAGCATCTAAATTTGAAAACTGCCCCAAAGATAAAACTTACCGTCAGGAGCACCTAAGCCTTTTTTCCCCCTATTTTTAATGGAAAGAGAGATACTTTATCCTTAATGTCTGAGGACTGCTTTTATTATTTTGTTCAATCTAGAAATACAAAGTATAACCTTTTGCAAAAGCAGAGATTTCCTGAGAAAAAGAAACAGAGTTAGGTCATTTTTGAACATTTACATAAGTAGTAGCAAATATATTTTCCTTGTGTCAAAAAATTATTGGCTTTTCTCCTGGTCATTTCGCTCAGTTTCTCTTTTCCCCCTCTCCCTCTCTCTTCTCCTTCCTCCCTCTTCCTCCCTCTTTCTCTTCTCTCTCTCCCCCTCTGTCTCTCACTGTATCTCAGCATATCATGGATAAAAGCTTTTCATAGAAAAAAGATAATTTAAAGTTTAAAATTGGCTGCTATACAAAGTAGAAAAGTTAAAGATATACGGTAATCACAGGCCCATAATGGAATTGTGTGTTTGAGAAATGGGCAGATCGGCTTTTCATCCTCTGTGGTTCAAGCCAAATTGAAACTTTTTCCTTTCTTTCAAGGATTTCACTTCTTCAGTACTGCACGTATATGCCTTTGTCACAGTAATGTACTGCTGAATGGGTCTGGCGATGCAGTTATTTATAGATTTTGACTCATTCAAAGAGCAGCTGCAAGAAGACTCACAGAAGGAGACCGTGGCTATAACCTGTTCATGACCCTGTGGTGGCTACCAAGGAGGTGTGGAATCATAAATCTTAGCAGATGACTTGCTAAGTGCTCTGAGAGCTTATCTTGTAATCGGTGACAGACTTTTAAAAACATGCTTTTTCTTTGACACTGTAGAATTACCTGCATTCTAGTTTCCAAGAGATATATTCCCCTTTGTGTTAAGCGTCAAACCTCCAAGCTGGGGGATTGAATCCTGGAGGTGAACTTTTCTTTTGTTGCTCTCCCTTTACTACTTTCTTCTTTTCCTTATTTCTTCACCTTTACTTTACCTCCATCCTTCCATGCATACATTAATTTGAAAAGGCATTGATGTACAATATTTATATAGAATTTGAAATATTTTAATATTTTTATAGATATACTAATTATATATAGAGACAGGGCACCTGCCGTGTTTCGTACACTGAGCTTGCCAGCTGAATGCTACTGTGCACGGAGGACAAATCTCCTCACCCTGCGCTTAGGGTTTGACAGGTGATGGACTCCTGTACGCGAGTGACTGGTCAGAGTGCTATGGGAGCACGGAGGAGACTATATCTCTTTTTTCTTCTTGCCTTATAGGGAAAATTGACAAAATAGACTAGCAACACGGTCTCTCCTCTACTACGCTGTGATGTGACGTGTGTCAATTAGTGATGTCTAAGAAGAGTGCAGTGCTTCTCTAAGTATAGGATAAGAGGTTAGATATTAAAGAATACGTCTGTTCTCATGGATTTGACAGAAAGTGCTACAGCTTTTGCCCCTTCCTTCATCTGCACTGAGCTATGTCCTCTCTGTCTATACCATTTCCAAGAGGCGGCTTTTCTTTCCACCACCAACAAGGTGTTTTTTGGCTTTTTTAAAATAGATTTCCTACTATAGAGTGCTATGATGAGAAAGTCTTCATAACATGCCTGATGTAGATATTTTCTTCAAAACCTCAATCTTATTATTTCTGTCTAGTCAACAGATAGTGATCGTTATTAATTAATCAGTATCTCACATATTTAACAGAGTTATTAGACTTTATTGTATAGGAAGTATCTCCAGCACTCAAAAACTTACTTCCAAGCATTATGGAGCCGTTTGCACATTGCTGACATTCCTATGAGGAGACAGGAAAGATTCTCATTGTGTACTTTCAGTGAACTACATGGAATTCTGCTTCAGTTGTTCATCTTCTCCATAGTCTGCCTTGACTAAGGATGACCACAGCAGTCTCTTCTCGGTTGCCATCAAGGCATTCAACTTCTGTGTTCTCTTTTACGGAATTTTCCAGAATAATTTTACTCTGTTCCCAGACTTAGTTGGCAGATACCGTTCTCTCTAGGATCCTGTTTAGTCATACTGTGTGGTAACTAGAGCCTCTCTCAGTGTCGTTATGCTTGTGAAGAGATAATAGAGAATTTTAAAAAACAAATGAAAAACATAAAATTAAGCTTTTCTAATTGTTCCTCAGAAACTGGTCTGCGGAAACTTAGTTTACCATCATAGGAAGCGTAAATGTCTCCCTTATTATTCATAAACAGTTGTTTAAAAATCACGGCATTAGTATATAAGCAACATCTGTTTAATAATATTTTCTATTGTTATAATCTGTGGAACATTTCCATAACCTAAGAAGGTATCCTGTAGATTACATAAGGACCAAAGTTAGATATTTTCTTAGTGATAGAAGAGTGACCTTTGGATGGAGGATTTTTTTCTTTCCACTATAAACCATGGCAATACTAATGAAGAGTTCCTATAAAATAATAATGTTTCAGATATTACACAAAATAAGATCTCTTTGGAATTTGCTCTTTGTAAGACATTAATAAATCTGCTTCTCTAACTAAATATTTTGTTGTAATATATAAACAATACATTATTATATAATTTATATTTATTATAAAAATAAAAATTACATATTTGCTTATGTATGCATAAAAATTTTCTCAAAATCACATAAGAAATTGTTAATAGAGTTTACATCTGGGGAATAGTAGTATTGGGGGTAAGATGCCAGAGGGAGGATTTTTTTTCTTTCTACTATAAACCATGGTAATACTAATGAAGAGTTCCTATAAAATAATAATATTTCAGATATTACACAAAATAGAAGTATTTATTTCTGTAAATATATTAGAAATAATCTAATTTCTTAGGTCCATGTTTACTTCAACAAAATATTTACAGTTAGAGAAGCAGATTTATTAATGTCTTATAAAGAGCTAATTCCAAAGAGATCTTATTTTGTATAATATCTGAAACAGCTGGCCACAATATGAGCTTTGTAAATACATTTTTTATATAGATAGAACTACATATTAATATATGTGTGAAGAAAGAAAACAGCAAAACATTAATACTGGTAAGAGTGGTTATATGTGATTCTAGTTTTCCTTTTTTGCACCCTTATATTTTCCCTGTTTTTTACAGTGATCCTATTATTTACATTATTAAAAAGTGAGTTTGAAAAAAAATCTCCGATAAGCATCCCATTAAAAGTTTTGCCACCTTTAAAACTATAGCAATATGTAATTTTAAAATAAACCTGCCAACTGGTGTGACCTTATTGCTAGAAATACATTTATAAAAACATTGAGTACCTCAAGTCAGTTTGTCTTGAAGAAAATCAAATATAAATCTTAGAGAAATGTGCATAAAAACATATTATCTTTAGTAGGCTGATTCCTCTGTTTTATCTCTTTAAAAAATATGGTAATATATCCAAAACAGTATATAAGGATGTAATATGAAAATGAAGTCTCCCTCTGGCATCTTACCCCCAATACTACTATTCCCCAGATGTAAACTCACATAACTATTAATAATTTATGTGATTTTCAGAAAATTTTTATGCATATAAGCAAATATGTAATCTTTATTTTTAAATAAATGGGATCATATTATATATAAAAAACTATTTGTTCCATTGATATAGCCTAATATTGAACACAAGCATATCCTGTTTTTTAGTTACAAAGTTGGGAATGAGATTTTATATTTAAGTATCTCTTAATAAAGAACAGGTTCCATGTCCGTGAAGCCCTACATGAAGCATAGCATTATCCCTGGCATTTTGTACACCTGATTGTTTTATGATGATTATACCTCAGAAAAACACATCATAGAAGCTGCCAATTTCCTAATTGATCAAAAATTGCTTAAAAGATTTTGTAGTTACTTAGGAAAAAAAAAACCTTGTAGAGAAAAAAATTCATACAAATTTTAAGTGGTGTTTTGTTATCTTATAAAAGAATTGTGGAAGATGAAATATTTTGCTACAATTTGTGTGCCACAGAAAAGTAGGGCAACACTTACTTTTAGAAATATCAAGTGTTATTCACTGTTTTATAATTAATTACATAATTATCCACCAGAACACAAAGATCCCAGGGTACCTTAGTGGAAACACTATGCTTCCAAGTAAATAACAATAATTATCACCTTCTATATCCAAAGTGTTTTATTAGCTATAATTTTTTAACTCCACACATCTCTGTGTGTAAGTAAACATCATTAAGAATATTAATCTTTTCTGTAGTTCAAAAATAAGAAAACTAAGGCAGATAAATTGATTTGAATGATAAATTAAGCATTAGGGTTTTGAATCTTTTAAAGAGACAGATATTCAATAGACATAATAGATGTTAGTAGAATACAAAAATAAATTACCAGGTAGTAATTAATTACAAGTATAACCTTTTCTTTCAAGCATGTGATCAAATCAGTTTAACTTTTATAAACAGTGCATGGCAACCTTGAGACTGTTGGAAATGCCTAAGATGTGACAGAACTTACTTTAGAGCCACCATATAGGTGCCTTGTAGCTATATGAAGTTGTATGTCATTAAAACCACTGGGTTGGGAGATTGAAGTGATGTGATAGGCTGAATGTCACAGAGTTCAATTAGGGCATAAGCCAAGGTTTACAAACCACATCTTGCTAACACAGCGAGGGTTTTTTTCAATTAAGCAGTAACATTTTGTTAAGATGACCATGAAATGTGTCTAGAAGCTCTGGGCCTCTAGGACACTTGATGTTCCTTTATAGGACAGTAATCACTAAGGTAACAACTATCACAGAAAGAGACCAACGCAAGCTAATGCCAATCTTTAACATACTGTGGCAAAAACTCAAGGTGAAACACGGCCACTGAGACATAAGTCATAAAGCCTACAAAGTACAGTGAAGTTTTCTGCATAGCATTCTGGAACTGCAGACTCATTAGACCAGGAATAAAAAGGTGTGATTAATGTTCATTTGAAGGAGAATCTGAGCTAGAAGGAATCCAGCCAACTACACTTCATTTGTGGAGATAAGTAAGACAAATGGTGACCTTGCAATGATCTGAGACAGCTCTACTATGTGGCCATTTGAGGAAAGAATGAGCACATTCTAGCCTGGTTCTACCTTGGTGTCCTTGGGGTCCTGACATGTTTGGCAGTGCAGAAAGAAAAGTGCTTTGAGGTTTCATCGAAAAAGCATTGCTGGTGAACAGACAGCTACTGGGCAGACGTTTAGGTTAGCTTTGTATTTTTTATGCTGTTGTATTTATTTTATGTGGCAAGACTCCGCATGATGGTTCCCGTTGTCTAAGGTAATTGATGAACCACAGATAACCACTATCTGAACTCATTTAGGTAGTAGCTTAATGGCAAGGTATAAAATATGTGTTCTGATTATACTTTACTTTCAAAATTGGGTTTACTTACTACTGATAATGCATAATTGGGAAAAAATTCCCTGTTACTCACATTCTTCTCTTGTTAAAGGCTAGAGACTTTTTGAGACCATAAAAACCACTTGCTCATTATGCATCTATACTTGAAATATTGAAACCTGAGCTTCTCTTTGAATTAAACTTCTGCTCAACTGGCAGGAACCTGTTTTTGACATTACAGTGCTGAAGGGGTTACTGATTCTTGCACCTAAGACTCAGAGAGATAAAATAATATACCCTAAAAAGTTCAAACATGATGCTAAACATACTGACAGACTACCACATTTAATTCTAAAATTATAATCAGTGGAATCATGGTTTAGAAAAATTTGTAAATTTATACACAAGTAAGAATACTTAACTCACATTAAATCTACTTAAGATCAAACTTATCAGTCACTTATCTAGATCTTAAACTGGTAAAAATGCACTTAAAATATGAATGCCTTGGGGCTGGGGATTTAGCTTAGCGGCACAGTGCCTGCCTGGCAAGCGCGAGGTCGTGGGTTCGATTCCCGGTACCGGAAAAAAAAAAAAAAGAATGCCTGTTTTTGCATTTTTAAGAATTGAGAGAAGGCAGAGAAGCCTATATAGTGTGATAGAGAGGGACCCTTTGTAACTTTATTTAATGTTTCATTATCACATTTATTAGAAAAAAATCTTTAAGGGCCGGAGATACAGCTCAGCAGTACAGCGCCTGCCTGGCAAGCGTGAGGTCCTGAGTTTGATTTCCAGTACCCATAAAAAAAAAAGAGAGAGAGAGAGTCTTTTAAGAGTATAATAAAAAATATATATGTATGTATTTAAAATATATATTATGTATTTATATATAATACATAAAATATATTCTCTCTCTCTCTCTCTCTTTCTCTCTCTCTCTATATATATATGTAAAATTTCCAAGAAAAATTCAAGCCAAACATATTCAGCCATTTAGATGCACTTTTCCACAGAGTTCAGAAGACAAATGTTCTCTCTGCTCCTCCAATACCCTCCTCCCCAGCTTCTTTACAGAGAGCGCACTATTCTCCCCTCCTGCCTTTCTTATAACTGTTGTCATTTGGGTGCCTCCTTTTCCAGCCTAATGGTGAAAGGGTTCTTTCTCTATTCTTTCTCCTCCCAACTATTTTTCCTCTCTGAATACATTTCACAGATGACCGTCTTCCAAAATAAAAACATCAATTAATTTTTAACTTACAAAAAATCACATTTCGTCCACGCCTGCCCTCTGCATTGAGGCGCCACGCGTGGCAGAGGCTGCACGGGACTGATAAGCCTGTGTGTGAGGGCTGTTCCTCCAGAGCCCCGCTGCTGACACTCTGAGCCAGAGGGCTTCTTCCTGAGCCAGGCGCTGGGTGCGTTAAGGAGTTGGCCCCACATCTCACAGTACTTGGAGAGACTGAGCTACAAGATAGTCACGGAGGGACTGACAGCAAGCAGCTCTCCTTCTGTGCCCCACTGGAGGTTGTTCTTTGTGGTCCGTCTTTGCGTCTGAACGCGCAACACTTTGACCCACAGAGTTGTCTCTCAGTTAGCTGTTACGGATTCTCACCGTGCTCCTCTCTCCTTTTGCAGAGTCTGATGATCTCCAAGTGAACCCTCCACTTAGCCATCGAAGTACGCTTGCTCCCCAGGATGCTTGCAACTCAATGGTAGATGCAGGTGGAGCTGACAGTGTCACCCAGTGTCCCCAGGAGCTTCCACAGATGATGGCTGCAGGTAAACAGGGCATTTTAAGTTCTTACTGGAGAAGCTCAATCAGCTATGAAAATAGGCATCAAACCAGGAGTCAAAGCCCTAAAAAAACCTGGGGCTATGAAACTTATAAAATTGAAAAGCATTAAGTCAAATTTGCTATTGTTCTTTTTTTTGTACTATTTTTTTAAAAATTAAGAAATGCTGCTATTTTTTAGCTGTGTGTTATTGTTTTGAAATACTGATTGATTATCAGTGCTTATAAGAAGTACTTTAGAAAGTCACTCTAGGTGGACACTTGCATATCCTTAATGTAATTAAGGATTATATTAAAGAAGGATTATGTTACAAAGAAACACTTAAAAATTTCAATCAGGACCAGTACTACTGCTTGACAACTGCTTTCCTATTGGATAGTTAGAAGGCGTGCCTGGTTCGGAATTATACTTAGAAACAGACACATTTATTTATCTGTAGTCTACCAAGCCACTTACTCACTTTACTGGGAGGGTATTGCTGCTTTGCCTCTCGACCTTGTTTCTTAACCAGTGTTGTTTCCCTGGGAGAAGAAAGCGATCTTCACTTTTTTCGAGGGGTACCTCCTTAACAGCGTGCTGTATGCAATACAAACTACATGTCATTAAGTTTTCTCCCAGAAAATACTTGGAAACACTTTATGTTATGTCTGGAGAAAAATGTTGCTAAAGATTATAGTGCTTTTTGTGTGTGAGTTTTGGAAATGTGCTTAATGAAACCTCTAATCACTAGAAGCATGACTTTCTTTAAAGCGAAGCCCTTGCCTGTGGACTCTAAGTGGAGTTTGTTTTTCTCACAGCAGCCGATGGTTTGGGGAGTATAGCATTAGACACAACCCAGCTCAACATGTCTGTGACAGATCCCACAGCCTGGGCCACAGCCATGAACAACTTGGGCATGGTTCCCGTGGGGTTGCCTGGACAGCAGCTTGTGTCTGGTAAGCTTTTTCCTGGTTTCAAAGATGCTTGCAGCAGTGCCAGAGGGTGTGGGTGACAGGTGCCGGTAATCTCTCTGCACTGCGGGTGTTAAACATGCTCTTTGATTTGTAACTGGGGCATGTTTGGCAGCTTGTGCTGGGGATTCTTTTCCTCATCACCTTACTCCTCTGCCGGATCACGATTCTCAGAAGCAGGTGCTCTTGATGCTCTTGCTGCTCTTGCTATACGCCGTCTCTCTCCTTTTTTTTTTTGTTTTGTTTTGTTTTTTCTCCGGTACCGGGAACCGAACTCATGACCTTGCGCTTGTCAGGCAGGCGCTTTTGCCGCTGAGCTAAATCCCCAGCCCCCGTCTCTCTCCTTAATGCAGCATTGCTTAGCAAATAGAATGGATAATAGCTGCATTCCACTTGGCCACACTTGTCCACATAATTTATTCCATTTGACTGCAGTCTTCCATGTAAGACAAGCAGGATGCAAACTTGCACTGTTTCTCTGTTAATGTTTCTATTTTACTGAAAGGGAAACAGAAGAACAGGGCCTCAGTGACTTTCCCAGAATGGAAGTGGAAGATTTAGAAACTCAGCTCAGTTGATACTAAATTCTACACTTCTGTCCATCACACTTTGAAATAATAGTACACCACACTCAATAGATAACATGCTTAGAAATATCACCAAGTCCATGGTCATTTAAACATTTTTACCTCTTAATTTAAATTGTGTTATTAAAGATTTTGCATGTGCTTTGTAAAAGAGTGCTTTTGGAATAAATATATGACGCACATATGTGTGTCCTTGAGGAGCATGTCTCCCTAAATTAAGAATTTTTAAAAACAGCAACAGAAAATAAAAATAAAAATAATGTGTTGAATCAGTGTTAAGTAACGGTACAGACTAGTAATATGGTAGTTTTCAGATCAGTCACTAGGGCTCTAAAGGAAAATGTTTTCCAAAAGGTGAGGCTTGGACTCTATCTGGAGAAAGAAATAGGATTGATGTGTACACTCCTCACTCAGTGATCACTGAGGCACCGCTGTGGTGCCAGGGCTCTGGCAGGAAGCCTGGCCGCTGCTCTCTCAGGATGTGCAGTGGCGAGCTGGCGGTCTTTGTTGTAATAGCAGAAGTATGGTTTACTTTTAGCCGTCAGGTTAGGTGAGAGTGGATGCTGTGTTTTTGCACTGTTGTAAGTTTTGCCCGTAAATCCATGTATTTTGTGCTGAGTTGACCAAGCGTTTGTTTTCTTCTCCCTCCCCGCACCTTTTCTTCCTTTTCCTTCCCTTCCCTTTTCTCTTTCTTTTTGTCAATAATAGCCATAGGTGAAAAATTCTAACTTAGCTGTACAATATTATAGTATGTATACATGTAAATACTTATGCATATATGTGTATATGAATATTTATATGTGGATCTGTATACATATACATACATAAATATGTATGATTTCTTTTTTAACATAAGAAAAAATATAAGGAAGACAAAAAATGAAAGATAAAGGTTGAATTATGAAGCATTATAGTTAGGATATTTAATAAAATTCTTTAAAATATTATAACACCTGTACAGTTTTAGATTAATGTAAGTACATATACATACATGACATTTTCTGTGAGTTAGACATGTGCTTATCTAGGCCTTTTTCCTCAAAATTTCATCTGTTTACTTTGCTTGTTTTTTGTGGTGCTAGGGGTTGAACCCAGAACCTTGTAAGTGGTAGGTAAGCACTCTACCACTCAACTACACTTCTAGTCCCTAAAAAGCTGATCTAGACGATTACTTCTTTCTGATAACTCTAGTAAACATTTTTATTTTTCCATTCAAATTTTCCCAGATGCCTAATTAAAACATTTACACACCAAAAATGACTTTACTCATGTTTCACCTTCTTCTTCTCTCAGGAAATTTTATGCAACCTCTAGAGTAAACCAAAAACCTCAATAATTCATTACTTTTTCTTATGATTTTGAGTCTTCTGACATTTTAACCATGACCAATGTATGATTTTCCTAGCAACTTACCATGAAAAGAATTACAGCCCTTACAGCCCTACTCATTATAGAAGATTTACCGTATCAGTCCTGAATTACATTCTCTAGATCCTGTGTTAGACAAACTGCTTCAACTGATTTGGGGCCACTCAGATCTTTCTGGGCCTCCTTTCCTCGTTTCCACAGCCTAACAGTGTCACTGCATTTGGCTTTGTTCTCAGGCCAGCTGTGTTTGTTGGCTCCACATCAGGTCCAGTTCTGTTCTGTTGGGTTAGTGTTCATGTATTTTCTTTCAGTCTTTTTTCTATGCATATGTTTAAATCTTTTTGAATATAAAATTTTCTATTATGAAGTTTTGTTAACATTTAAACTATTTCACCACTTTATACTTCATATTAAAATTTTTAAATAATTTAACAAATAAGTAATCCCCAGATTATTTAAGTATTCTAAATGTTTCCATTAATTTTGTTCATACTTTTTCGCTTTTACTTGCCGAGAATTTTAGAGAGTTTAATCTCTCTCCACATGCAAAATAATTTTACTTTTTCCATAACACATTGATCATATCTATTTTATGGAACTGCTGTGAGACTTAAATGTGATATTTTACAAAACAACTTGTACCTGTATATAGTAAGCATTCAGTAAATATCAGCCCCTTCTTTTTCTTCTTTTTTTAAAAAAACAAATTATGTTACAGTGAACATTTTTAAGCATAGGACTTTTCAGCAGCTAGAATTATTTTCCTTCGAGATTCCTACATGTAGAACTAGTGGGTCAAAGAAGTAAAAATGTGTTTTTATTGTATCAGGCAATTATTTTACCAATAGGCATATATATTTAATATTTACTAATTTTATATGCAAATCTATGTCCTATTTTTATCTTGAATGTTTTCAAGATCCAAATCATGGAAAAATTGAAACATTCCCAAAGGCCGTATGCAAAGGGCTTTGTTCTCAGCCTGTGACATTCCTGAGAGGTGGGAGCACCTCAGGAGAGGGGCACAGTGGGAGGAAGTTAGGGCACTGTGCCCTTCATGCTGATACCTCCGTCCTTCCTTTCTGTGGGCTCTTGGCTGCCGCGAGGTCAGCACCTTTCTCTGTCTCGCAGTCTCACCGTCGTGCTCTGCCTCATCAGAGGCCCAGAGTAAAGCTGTGAGCGAAAATAAACCTTTCCTCCTCTGAGGTGTTTTCCTCCAACATGTTATCACAGCAACATAAAGCTGACTGTCACATCTTGTTCACTCCTTTCTCCCACTTCATTTTCTACTTGTATTTCTTCTTTGTAAATAGATTATTCTTATAGTCTATCTGTTGGCAATTTTTTAAACTTGATTTATATTTGGTTATTTGTTACTGATTTTAATCCTTTAACTTTTTTTTTTAATCCTGTAACGTCATAGTTCCTAAAAAATATCTATGTGGTCTGTTTTTTGCTTCTAAGTGTTGATTTTTTAAAATGATTTTTGTTTTAATTTCCTTTATGAGTTCTTTATTCCAATTGTAAATACAATGTGGTGATGGTCGTATAGTGATGAGCATAGCTGCCTTCCAGTTATGAATACAAAATAGATGCCCACTTGAGAGGTCATTACTGATTTTCCATGCTTCTACTGACTTTTCTATCTATAACCAGAAATTAAATTGTTATGTATATCCTTGCTATTTCTGAAGCTTCTGTTCTGTACTGCTGATCTGCTTTTGTGCTAGCACTACATAGTTTCAGTTCTTACAGTTCTATAAATTTATAGGAAGCACCTTCTGTTCTTGTTACCTTACCTGATGTGTGCTGCTGTTGGTCTCTTTCTGCACAGCCATCAGCGTGGAAAGCAGCTTTTTGCTTAGTGTTCTTTCTGGCCACCTCTGAAGTTCTTCTGTGTAGCTGCTGAGTGTTAGAGCCAGTCTTTAATGTTCCAAAAGGGACTTAAAGATTATTTACCGTAACATTCCTTCCATGAAATCCTCTCTAAAATATCTCTAACAGGATCATGGAGAGGCTGGATGTTGTGAGCATTGGCTTTCTTCCAAAGTTTCTGATATTTCTAAATGACCAAGCACTCTTCCCATATTTGTTAAAATTAAATTGACACTAAATCCCATTCCTCACTGCTGCTTCAGTTTATTGAGAGATTAAAATTACCAGCAAAGCAAGGCATAAGTTTTTCATATCCTCTGATTCTATCAAAAGGATTTCCCAGGAAATCACATCACTTGTTACCATCCTGTCCTACCTTTTGGATGTGCTGTATGTGTTCCCACAAATAGCCTCTTCCGTTTCCATCCTCCTTTACTGGCTTGATCCATTCCCACTTTGAGGAATTTCCATTTCCCTTCTTACTGTGGAGCATTACTTGAGATCATTCCATTGTACTTGTCTCCTTTGTCCAAAATATATCAGCATCCTATTTGTTTCATACTCCAGCCCTTCTCCCATACTCCAAAGGTTTCTATGTGAGGTAATGCTTTCTTCTACCTATTACTGTTTCATGTTTGTTTTAGCCCCATAATTTGTTTTAGTTTTGTGATTTTTATTGTTGTTGATTTGTTTTGTTATCAATGTTTTGTATGTTGTTATAGGTCCAGATTTTCTAAATTGGTCAGTTAGAACATTAGTCCCCCACAGTTGTTAAATAGGGTATATGTCACATGAGTATGTAGGTGGTCTAACAACTGTGGCAAACCCTACACTGAACTCACGTTGGGGATGTAGCTCTGTAGTAGAGTGCTTGGCTAGCAGGTGCCAGGATCTGGGTTCAATCCGCAGCACTACAAACAAAAGAACAAATGAATGACTGAATAAAACATACCTAAATTACTTTCTTTGTGGGTTTTCTCACAACCTTTACTATGCTAATATGCGATGTACTGTTTTCCAAGAGTGTGAGCTAGTATTTAGGATTCCTCAAGTTTAATTTAGTCTTTGAAGAGTACCTACCAGCATCTCATGAAGCACTGAAACACAACCATCTATACCAGATTTTCCCTGTCAGCTGAGATCCTTCTTCCCCACCACTGACCCTTCGTCATGGTGTGTGGTGTCCTTCATATGATCTACAGTTTTGTTTGTGTATGTTTGTGCTGAACCATGTCACACCCTAATTGCAAGTTCAAAATCCCCTTCTGTGGTGAAGGCTGACTGAAGGCTGCTTCTCAGTTTTCTGTCATACACATTGTCCCTTCCCAGTGAACCTACCTCTGGCGTCATAAGCTGAAATCTGGGCATCAAGTCCTGAGCTCTGACACCATCTGTGCAACCAGCTGCTCCCTTCCTCTTTGCCCTGTTTTCTTTTCCAAAGTTGTGATCATCAGTTAGGTGGGAAAATTGGAGAGTAGGAGCTGAATTGAGTCCTTGGGCTTCAGCTCTCTGACCCAAGCTCACACTGGAACTAGTGCCACTTACTGGATGTTCTGTGACTGTGATACTTAGACTTTGATCTTTCTAAACTTTTTGAAATCTCCTTTCGTAATGTCAAAATCGCTGTATCTGTTACCCTAGCTTTCTTAGTATGCCTTTTGTGGTATCTCAAATAGTTTTTCCAAAAAGGCACCAGACCTCCCCAGTAGCTGCAAAAGAGGGGTATAGACAGGAAAGTATGTGTCTCATCAGGGAGAGGCCTGAAGCCAATGAAAGACTTCTCACATCTGCGGATATCTGTTAACATTCATGATTGGTCTGGGTTTGTATCTTGCTGTCTGTTGTTTAGTTCACCACCACTGCCTTCTTCCTGTCACCTGAAAAGGACTTTACTAATTCATGGGAGGTTAATATGAGTACAGTCTCCTTTCTGTCCATTCATTGCTCTGTCCCCGTCACTGGTGTTTCCATTCACTTTAACTCTACTCTGCCTCCTCAGAATATTCTTTTCTGGTTTCCTTCTTGGGTTGCCTAATCTTCCAGGGAACACCGTTATCCTCTTTAATGTGCCCAGATATAATGAGGCATTTGTTAAATCCTTTCATCTCCTCAAGCATCACCCTTTTAACTGGTATTTACTGAGCCAGATGTTGTGCTAAATACTGGGAGTATTAGACCTTACTGGCATGTTTTGGAGTCCAGTGGGAGAAGCAGAAAAGAGTAAATAAGCAAATACAAATCAACAAGATAAGTGCTTATGTTCCTAATAGATAAAAGGTGTTGTAGGTTGTCACTGCTAAGTGCTAAGAAGGGAAATAATAGGATTAGCACTGTATTTCTGCAGAGACTTTTGTAAGCTCCATAGTACACTAATGGCTGTTTGGAAAGCTTGGCAGTGAAGTCAGATGGGAGGCAGTAGCAGTTACCTAGATAAGAGATAAGAATGGCAGTAACACCAGGTGGGCTAATGTAAAGGGACACTGAATTGCAGAAACTGGGAGTGGTTGACAGAGTCCATGTAGAATGAAAGGAGAGTCAAGAATTCCCATGACTCCTGGGTTTGGAGCCTGGAAAATAGAATAGATTGTGGGCTCATGTACTCAGAAGAGGAGGCGGGGAGGCTGGTGAGTGTGAAGAACCTATCAGAAGGAAGCAGTAATGAGTCATTTAATACTATAGATCTGGAGCTGAGGAAAGAAAGGTGATTGAAGATGTGGCCTTGGCACATGGATGGTTAGGGATGCCGTGGGACTTCACTGCCCCAGCTACATTTCTGCTGTGGTATTAAAATGGCCCTTGGCTAGTCACCCAGATGTCAGCCTTACTTGCGGTCACATCCCCAAGTCCCTCCTTCATCTGTTTCCCCTCTTGTGACCCATTAGCTCCTGTGCATTGCTGGACTCCCACATTTGTAATGAGTGAAGTGGTCTGAGATAAGAAATGAAATCTGAAAATCCTGCCTGAAACCATCTCTTCAGCTCTCAAGGACTCTGAAGGACTGTCCGGGGATTAACCTTCCCACATGCTCACTTTTAAAATGAAAGTAGTACTCACACCAGCATAATCCTGTCCTGATTCCCTCCAGATATTCATGGTGACACACTCTGGCCCGGGCATGATTGAGGGCACACAGACATCCTGATGCACCACAGTGGGGCTCACTCAAAGATGATGCCCAGAGCTTCCTTTTTGTTTTTGTTGTCCATCATGTTGAAAGATTTCTTATTGCCCCATGTCAGAAAGCAAATAGGTCCTTGACTTATGTTTCACAATTTATGCACCTGATATCATGTATTTCTGGCAGTTGTTACACTTCGCACAGTTATTTGTCTTTTTCTCCCCCAGGACATTAGACCAATACATTGGTATATTTACTCATTCACCACAGTATTATCAAAGTCTTAACACATACATTGTACTTAATAAGGAACTAGAGAAAGAGTAATTTGCGGGACAGATAGATGATAACTTTATGGAATATATGCTTTTCTAAAGTAAATGTTATGTAAATAATTGTGTAAATGATAAATTACAATTGTAACATATTATAAAGAGAGATGGAGAGGCTACCTTAGACAAGAGGTATTGTGGGGAAATTTTAGAAAGGCTCCTTTAAAAAAGTAATATTGGGGCTAAGCCCTGAAAAATAAATTAAAATTATTCATGTAGCAGGAAAAAAAGAAGAATTTTGAAAGATGAGTAAATTCTAAAACCAAAAAATGCCTTTGCAAAGACCTGAGGTGATTAGAGCCTGGCTCCTTTAGGAAAGGTGAATGTATGTGGGTAAGAGGTGATGTTTGGGATGGGGTGGGGTTGGCAGGTCGGTACTTAACATGAGTCTGCCAAGGTTGGCTGAGGGCAAATCATGCCTTCCACTGTAAGGAATATAGTTTTCTATTTTTTTTTTATTTTAAAGAGAAAAAAAACAATAATGCAACAACGATGAAGACAAAAAACAACACAAAAATAAAAAACAATACAGGATTTCAAAACAAGTGTGATAGGAATTCACAATGGTTGTTATATTACATATTGTTATCTTAAACGAAGTTGCTCAGATAGATTTTATTTGAAGCAAGTTACTGAAGGATTTTAGGCAGGGAAGTGACTTGACTCATGTTTTTCTCTCTTTTCTTTTTAATTTACCCAAGTTGTTTATAGAGTCTGGATTGAATAGTGGCAAGAGAGAAGGCGCAGTGTGCATCTGAAAGGCTGCTGCAGGTGCAGAAAGGGTTGGCACAGGTAGATGGCCTAGGTGCATCCATATGGGACTATAAAACTGAGTGTCTACTATGTGTGGGCATTGCCATAGGTTCTGGGGGCACTGTATCTTAGAACTTTCATTCTAGTGTATTTCACTCTACAGTGTGTCTAGAGCATTTCTTGAGATAAGAGAATTTGTGGAAAACTGTTTCTAAAAAAGAAAAAAAATGCTTGCTTTATCTGTACCATGTACTGTACAAGATAGGTGACTTCACTTAAAGCAAGCTTGTTCTCAAGTAACTCTCCACAAAAAAATTTCTTTTTAGCTAGAGATGTTAGAAAAATGAAATCCCTTGTCAGAAGCTTAATATAGTAATTTTCTCTTCCATAGGATTAAAAAGGTGAATTTACTTGCTTTGTTTTAGGTGGACTTCTGAATTATCATGTGTATTTTTTTTCTGTATATACTACAACATTTATAAATTTTTATACTAGTTTATATATCTTGGTTAGCTTAATCTTTACTTATTCTGTTGCAGTGATATGTGTGCTACTCACTAACCTTTTGAATTATGCTGGTCACCTCATTGGCAACTGGGTTATAACTAGAGAAAGTACTTTAAATAATTGCATGTGTATTTACATATACATTAGATGCATGCATATTGCATTCAGTGTATAATATATGTGTTTATGCATCATGAGTACACACACCTGATTCTCTTGGTTTCCTCTAGATTGGAGAAGCTTTAATATCCTTAGTAGCTCCATGAGTTTGAGCGGACATAGTTTCATCCTCATTAGAAAATTATATCTTCTCCTTACGATAGACATTCTGATTCAGCAGAGAAGAAGAAATGCCAAATAATTAAATTCCCACATTAAAATTAGTTTGGAAGTTTCGATCCTGATATAAGCATGTGTGTATGTACATTAGTGTATATTAGACTTTTGTTCAGGGGTAATGTTGAAACTTTTTATTTGTTAATATGGAAATTGTACAGTGACTTCTCTTTTATATCCTTTGTCATTTTTATTTTCTCTTATTAGTCTGTAGTTTTATCATTTACTATTTGTTAAATACTGTGTTCTGAGTTATAGGTACATTACACTATGGATTTACATTACTATGATTTATTTAATAGACTACTTGTTTCTGTGGGCAAGGAACAGACCTAATTTATCTCTGTATTTCCTCTGTTATCAAACACAGAACTGAATGCTTGGTAACCATATAACTGAATGAATCTCTGTAATATTTAATCTGTTTATTTAAATAATTATACAAAGATATATAAGATTTGGAAGTCACTTTTCTACCTGGTCCTTAGGCAATTCTAAAGTGTAGCTTTTATATCTTTAATCATTGTTAGACATAAAGGATAACCACAAACACCAACCCCATTATCTGACATCTGTGATGTATTTTTCCTATAATTGAGCATTATCTTTCCAGACTACCTCTTTTTTTAAAAAAGGAAAATGTATCCTCACTGTCTTTCCTTATCATGCTTGTGCTTTCATCTGCCTTCTTGTACATCTGGAAAATATTTATAAGAGCTGCTTTAGTGTACTTAACCACTAATTCTATTTTCTGTGACATTTCTAAGTCTCTTTCTCTTGATTGATTTCTCTCCTTGTGTTGGGTCCTGGTTTTCTTTGTTTGTTTCTTTTTTTTTTTTTTTTTTTTTTGCATGCCTAGTAATTTTTTTATTAGCTGCCAAATGCTGTGAATTTTATGCTGTCCAGGGCTGGATCTTTTAAAATTCCTTTAAGAATTTTTGAGATTTGATTCATGATGTAGACAGGTTTCCTGGAAACAGTTTGACCCTCTCAAGACTTGCTTTTAAGCTTGGGTGAGCATGTCCATAGCAACCTTTAGACTAGAGATAATTTAGTCTTGCTTGTAAGGTAAAATGCTTCCAGGAACTTTCCCCAATATATTGCAAGTTTTCTTCTCTCTGGCTTCTGGAAACTTGACCTAGTCCCAGCCCTTGGTGAGTTTTGTAAATGATTCTCTCTGCTCCTTTCCCACAGCTTTTGCCCAGCTTGGCTCCCTCCCTCATGTGCCCATCCTGTCCAACACTATGCTGAGGACTCCAAGTGGAAGCCTCTGAAGTCAGCTCCTGCCTCACTGTGCTCTGCCCCACAATTCCCAGGGATCTTGGCCTTGCAAATTCTGAGCTCATGTAGAGTTCAGGATCTGTTTGGTTTTTTTTTTCCTTGTGGTAGGACCTGATATATTCTGGACAGTGCGTTGGGAGCAATCATGGTTTTTATTTCATCTGTTACCCTTCTGTCAGTCATCATTGCCATGCACCTCCTATTGTCCAGCATCTGAAACTGACATTTCAGATATTTTGTCTCATTGTTTTTATTTGAAGTAGGAAGATAAATTCTATCTCTGTGGCTTTCTCAGAAAAAGAAACTTCCAGACAGAGTCCCTTTTAAATATTTCTATGTATTTCTTGGTGATATAATCTGTGTAAATCTGAGACTTGTGTGAATGATTTTCCTGTGCATGCTAAAAAAAGAATAGCTGCAAAAGCCATCAAATACTGTGTATCTCATATATGCCAAATATCTAAATATTTTCCTTCATTTTACCCCCTCATAGCTAAATGTTAGTAAACTCATTTTATAAATGAGGCAGTGGAGCATGGTAACTTACCCAGTTATCCATATGAAAGGAGGCAGTGCTGGAACTGGTACCCAAGTCTGCCTACCTCAACAATTTCCACTCTTGAGATTCTGGGCAAAATGATTAAAATAAAACCACGTGTGTTTTTTTCTCAGGCCATCTCTGCCTTTACACTTAAAAGAATTACCTTAGGTAGATGTATAATATTGGTGAAGGGGGAAGGGAATTATAATTTATATTACTTTGAAATTTAAAAGATTTGTTACTAATGTTTATGCATTTTTTATTGTGCTTGAAATCTGAAGGTTTCCAGGCAATCTCAAGAATTTAGAACCTTTGTTCCATTGATCTAGAATTTGGACTAAAGTTTAATCAGAAGTAACTTGATAATATAAAATAGACTGCTAGGAATAAGACCATAGTGTCCATGCCTTCAGGTTTTTGGCAATAACCACAAAAGTGATAAGTATAAGGATAATATGCCTAATTCTATCTAAAATTAAGTAAAGAAAGCTCTCTCAAGGAAAAAGGATTAACACAGATAAAATGGATTTAGGGCAGTTTAAGACCTCCCTACAGAGGAAGTAAAAATTCCAGGTAGGTAGGGGATCTAGCTTTGTGCCTCAGATGGAAGGGATTGCTGGCAGATGGATTCCATTGCTACAAAAAATAGGAGACAAGGTCATCTGCTAAGGGCAGGTGAGCTGATAAGGCGGGAGGAGATTGGAGAGATGAGAGAATCCTTGAAGGCAGACTCAAGGGCAGAGAGAGGAAACTGAGCAGAGGAAGATAGTAAGAGTGTGCTGGTGAGTATTTGAGAGCCGTGCATAGCTTTCTCCTTGATATTGTGTCTTCCTAGGGGACAGGTACAAACAAAGAATGAAGTGATTTATCCAGGTTAGATTTCAACAGGTGGCTGAGATGAAAGAACAAAGGGCACGATGAAGGCATGAGCATTTACAGGAGAGTAATCCAGAGCTGCACCACACACTCCCACAGGAGAGTGGTGGGAACAGTGGAGAAGGTGGGGGGAGAAGGTGGTAGGGTGCCTGGAGGCGAGGAGGTGATGACAGCTAGCAGGAGGTTGAAAGGGTAGGAAAGTAGAGGATAAGGGGACATTAGCCAAGGACAGCAATAGATTGGAACTCTCTTTGGCATCTGCAGCATAAGGAATATTTTGTCATAAATGTTGGGGAACTGTCTCTGAAAGAGGCAGATGGTGGCCTTAGACCCTGCAGTCTTAGGTTTGAACCTGAGCTGTGTAGGCTGCAGTCTTAGGCTCTTTCGCTTAGGTGTGTAACTTTGGGCAAATTTCATTCCTTCTCTGTGGTTTTATCTACAAAGATAGTTGATAATATCAACATCAGTGAATTTTTGCAGTCTACAGGGTTTGTAATATAAGTTATGGGTCCTATAGTGGGGATCTGAACATGTTAAGTTTCCTTTACCCTCAGCTGAGAGTAGTATGGGAACAAATATGGCAGGGGACAAGAATGACTTTGAATAGTTTCCTATTAAGGGAATGAAAGCAGGAGGCTTAGCTCCATGAGAATTGTCTTGTTTGTCCTGATTTCTCCGCACCAAGAATGACGACAGACTTTCTTCTCCAAGCTGCACGGAGGTAACAGGTAACCAGTGCACATGCACAGCTCAAAAGTTATTCTTTGCACATCACTCATATCAGCATTGCCTGGACTGTCTGTTCCTGGGCCTATTTTAGACCTCCTGAAACATGAGGCCCTGGAAACAGCAGCTGAAGTTGAGACCTTGAAACAAAACAAAAATGTCCCCCATTTGGCTTGGGTATGGTTAGAGAAGTTTGTTGTCTGTGATCTCAACTACAACACTGTTTTACAAGTGCAAAAAAAATTGTTTTTGTGAAAGCTGAGCTGTAAAATACCTGACAAGTTCCTGCAGATGGAAGTGTTTTAAGTCGTGTGTTATCCATTGTACTCAAACTCTGTATTGTGATCTCAGTGTTTATACTCCCTACATGCATACTCCAGAATTCTAAACCCCACGCTGATGATGTGATTTGCTCACAAAGCCATGAGCTCGTGGGATTGGGGTCAGTGTCCCAAAGATCTCCCCGCTCCTCTAACACACGAGGATTTGATGAGATGAGGCCTTGGTGAACCAGGTAGTGGCCCTCTCCAGGCACCGAATCTGCCAAAACCTTGCTCGTGACCTCCCAGACTCCAGAACTGTGCAAAATAAACTTCTTAATCTATGGTATATTGTGATACCATATATCCCTGAAAATAAGACCTAACTAGAAATAAATGCTAGCGTGATTTTTTTCAGGATGCTCATAATACAAACCCTACCCTGAAAATAAGCCCCAGTGAAGATGGTCAGCCAGATGGATGCATTCAGTGTATCTCTTGCAACACACAACACATGTATTGCATTATAAAATCCTAGTATTAAAATATACATAAATAATATTGACACTAGTGCTTAAAATAAATGATAACATAAATTGTAATTTTTATATATAAAGTATATATAATTATATATAGCTTATATATATATTTATAACTACACAAGCAGGCACCCTTGGATGAGAGGTAAATGCCTACGTAAAGAGATGAACTTGAGACATTGTCAAATGACCAGAGTAAAGACAGAGGCAGGAATATTGTGAACACTTGATACTTGATCAGAAATGGACATGGTTATGCCTAATATGCATCTTCATAGTTCAATATGTCATGTGGTATCACAACCGTACTTAATGCACATGTGTGAAGAGTTTTCTGAATTTTGGTGCCTGCAATTTTTGGTAGCTTTTGTGTGGACTTAACTGTCATCATTTTTGTCAAGACTTCCACGACCAGCCAACAGGAGGTCATGATGTGGGTGAAGAAGCCATGGCGTAAAATCACTGAAAGCTGTTTGCCAGTGCACTAGGAGTGGACAAGAAATGCTACATGGACAAGAAATGCTCGCTCAGGGAGAGCTCTGTTGCTGGACGTGAGAGATTGGGGCCCATGGTTCTAAAAGAAATGTAGTTGCAAGAAATCCAGGCCAGAATTCAGGGTTTGGAGACTTATGATGATGCTCCAGAAGGTGATGACATGACTGTATGTATTTGAACAAACGCAGATTGTTGTACATGAATAAATGTAGATTTTTGTACCTGAAAAAATAAGACATCCTCTGAAAATAAACCCTATTCCATTTTTTAGAGCAAAAATTAACATTAGACCCTTTCTTCTTTTGGGGGAAATACACTGTTAGCCCAAGAAAACTAAAACACACTGTGTATAGTATCATTTAATCAATTGTTATCTTGAAAAAGGATATCTTAGGCATCCAGACACATGTCATTGAACTATAATAAGCTATATTTTCTTTCTCATCAGAGACATTTTCTTGCTATCGTAAAAGATACAGTTTTGACCTTGAGGCTTTGCTTGCTAAAGTTAATGCGTACACAGCCAAAGGACACTTTATCCTTAAGGGGAAGGAGGGAGACTGAGGTCTTCAAGTTCTATTAAGTCTTTCTGACCACAAAGGCATCTTAAAGAAATATTCCTCTCTTCACTGAATGGGATCCTTGTGACCTCCATCGGTTAATGCATCCTGGTCATTTATTCTGGCAGAAAAAATAGGCCTCAGCGCCCTAATGTGAAGCAACTGAGGCCTCCACAGGGACCCCTTGTCCAGAGTGAATCACTGCTGATGAGGTTCCACCCAGAGTCTGTGTGAGCTGTGCAATCACTCAGAAATGCTCATTTTATATTTTCAAGACTTAGTGGCCTTTCTCCTGGAAACTACATATTTGAGAACATCTTTTGAATTTGTTCATCCCCAGCTGTGAGAAAATACTGCCTAGTCATGGGTAGGAAAAAAGCAATTTACAAAAATAATAGAGGAAACCAATGATTTCCTCTTTGTCTCAGTTTTCTATGTCATCCTTGCTGGACCTTGGCCAGACTTGGCCGTCGGAGATTCTGTGGGAGGAGAGGAGCAGCAGGCCCTGAGTGGCCCGAGACCAGGGAGGACACAGCAGTGCAGAAATAGCCAAACTGTGAAAGGGGGTGCAGACTGCGGCAGGCCCTGTCGACAAGGTTAACACCTACTCTGCCCTGTTGCATGGTGACCACAGGTCTTTGGGGTCTTTCTGTGTCACTATTAACGGAGAGCTCCCAGCTCCTTCAAACTCTGATAGTCTGTGACTCAGAGAGCATTCGACATTAAGTTGTCCTAGATGACTAGCATCCAGGCAATCCTTTCAGAAAGTAAAAGCAACATAGTAACTTTAACAGGAGCCACAGGAAGTGTCTCTATAATTAAGGTAATCTTTTGGTGACAATGGTTTTTGTTTGTGTGTGTATTTGTTCTTTAATGGATCCAGAGAGCTCCTGCAGAGTTAATCACACATATAGCTGTGTGAATGATGTGGGAAAAATCACTGCAAGAAGCTCTAATCGCTCTAGACTTTGAAGAAGCAAGTTGCAACGAGACGGAAGGATGAATTCCTGATAATTTTGAGACCTTTGACTTAGTGGTGCCAAGTGCCGAGTAATCCGTACAGGAGGACAAGAGTGAAGATGCACAAACGCAAAGATACACAGTAATTTAGGTGCTTGAAATTAGAAGGTAAGGAAGATAGTGCTCTTCCCATCAGTGACAAATAACTAGGGTGCAGACCACCTGAAATCCCACATTAGTGGCCTCTTCTTATTTGTTGTTACTTTTTGTCATGGTTGTATCTGATTTCTGAATTTACAGTTCTTTGAAAGGAAATTAGGAACTTTGTGAGAATATGAGAGAGAAAGATCCAGAAATGTACATTTTCTCACACACTTCCCTTGGCAAAGCTGGAACCAAAGAAGAGTAGCAGCAGCACTGAAGCGTTTTCTTGCAGTATGTGTATGAGGGGCTCAGAGCTGCTCACTGCTCGGGATGAGTAAAGTAAGCACTCTGCACTCAACAGCCTCCTGCTAGGGCAGGCACAGTGGATAAGGCCGAACTTCTTGGCTGGGACAAATGAGACCAGAAAGCAAAAACTGGGACAAAATAACAGAAGCATGACTAGATAAGAATTTGTTGTTGGACCTGAGGTCCAACAACACTATATGGCAGAGCACTTGCCTGGCATGCACAAGGCCCTAGGTTTGACCACCACTGAGAGAGAAGACAGAGAGAGGGAGAGAGAGGGAGGGAGGGAGGATGAAAAAGAATGAAAGAACGTGTTACAATATGGTATTGGTGGTATGAGAAGATGACACTCCAACTTGGTGTTGGTAGAACTTTAAGATAGCAGAGACAGAGAGACTTTAGTTAGGCTGTCCCTTCCTAGTATATTCAAAGGGACCTGAGAGACAATATGCCGTGTCAGCCTTAGTGGTGTGCTCCAAAGTGGCGCACGTGGCTTACTACTTACTCCTCCTGTGCTCCTGGCAGGCATTACTAAGCCATCTTTGTTACTAGGATAGGATGTGACCTCGTTTCTCAACATGGCAATGTAAGAAGCCGACACCAGAATGCCTGTAAAGAAGTCTTTCTCCTAACTCTGATCTGGCCCACCCTTTTCATTTTCTTTGTTTTCCTTGAAGGTTTTATTATGCACAGAGTGGGGAAGGGCACAGTCCCTCTTGGCAGCCGCCTTCCTCATGGCACCCAGGACATTGCTCAGTTCCTCTCCCATCCTCTTGGTGAGGATATATGGCCTGCCCTTTCTTGGGGGAGCTCAGGAGCAGACGACATGGAGCAAAGCCAGCCAGCTCTTGGCTTGTCTCCTAGGGGCTTGGTAGGCTTAGTGAGGTGCACGGCAGCAGCTGTGCCGTGGCCTGCTCCTGTCTTGGTCACCTACTTTCTTGAGGCCAATGTGACATGGTAGTGCAGAGCTGCAGCTGCTGCTTCATAATAGCTCTGTCTGCCCTTCCACTTTGTGGGTGAGGAGACAGAGGTCTGGAGAGGGCCTAGTAAACCCTGCAGGACAGTGTGTTAACTGTTTTCTCTAGTGTGGCTGGGTTTGAGAGAAACCCTGCCAGACACTCTTGCCTGTTCCCTTTCATGCCTACCGCAGGGGTTGCCAGGGTACATGCCAATGTACTTTTTACTGAATTAATCTGGGCACTTATAAAAAACAACTAACCTGAAACCTCACTCAAGCAAAAGACTTGACTAAGAAAAGGCTATGTTCTTTTATTTGCTATGAGAATTTTTTAAACAATGAAATAAAGGAAAATCCTATTGATATTTTAGAAGGTAACAGGAAAGAAATGAATGGACCCATACTCATTTCTTCACATTCATAATCAATCCCTTAATTGTTCATTTTTAAATTATTATTACATTGTTTTTTGCTAGCAGACCATACAATCATTCATCCTGTTTATGCTGTATCTATCTGTCCACCCAAATATCTGTCTCTATATCCACCTACCCATCCATCCACCAAGTCTATATGTTCTAAGTAGTGACAGATCTCCTGAGGGAGGGAAAGACTTATGTTGTATTCATTTTTGTGATCCTTGTGCCTCCTGACACAGCTCTTGCCATGGAAGTTGTATTCAATAATTGTGTATGAAAGAATCTTTTGTCTATGATTTCTTGCCCTCTTTACCAACTCTTTTTTATGGGAATCATGCAAACCATTGTCCCCCTTTCCAGTTCAAAAAATTAAAAAGTACCTTCCTCAAAGGCTTATGATTACATTTTATCAGGCTTTAGTCCTGAGTACCCACAGCAGGGAGCTCTAAGAATTTATATGCAGGCTTTTTGGAGCCAGTTACTGGTACTTGCAGCCAACTGCATGTCAAAAGGGTGAAGTACTATTGTGTTTTGGCTGAAAATGAATTTCCTTCTCGCAATAATTCAAAAACATAAAATACTTCGCATTATTTTCTCTTATTATTTGTGGTTCATCTTTTTTGTGAATTATTTGTAATGACTGGTATAAAATAGCAGAAGTGCCTGAAGAGCTATGCTTAGTTTTGCCTCAGACTTCTTGGCACTGACCTTAATGGTCTGTACAAAGGGATCCATTGCATTCTCTAACAGCCTTGCACCTATTTCTTTTGGCTAAGACGGAGGAAAGAACACACAAAGGATCTATTAAAGTACTTCTCCCATGCAAGTACTAACCGGCCTATCCTGCTTAGCTTCCAAGATCAAATGAGATCCAGCACATTCAAGGTGATATGGCCTTAGATGCTTTAAAATACTTTCTAAGAGAGTCATTCATCTTATATTTTGCATGAAAAACCACATCTACAAAGAATTTAATAGCATTTAAGGAAAAATGTTACAACTTTAAGTGGTATATATAGAAATAAAACTCAAGTATGCAGAAAATATTGAAACAAATTTTATTCTCAAGAAAAACTAAGTTTTTTTCAATTACATTTCCCATCCCAATTTTGGTGATCCCTACTATTCCTCTGTCCTTCCTTCCTCCCATTCATTAACCAAATTCAACTCTGAAGAACTAAATTTACTTCTACCCACCCGGAGCTGAACTGTGATATGAAGACAGTTAGCAAACAAGTAAACAAATTAGTAATAGCTGCTATGAAGGAAAACAACAGTGTCTCAGTCATAGAGGATAAAGGGAGGAACCTACCATGGACCCTCAATTGACCAGGAAAAGCCTCTCTATGGGAATAAAACCTAAACTGGGATCCACTAAGGCTGAGAAGGCGCTCGCTCCAGAGGGGGTGGTGTGACCATATATGAGAGAAGGAACATGCAGGAGGACCCAAATGCAGAAAGTGCATGAAGGGACATGACTTGCTGGAGAGGTCCTGGAGGGCCACTGTGGTAGGTGAGGAGCAGAAATAGAAGGGGTGATCAAAAGCCCACTTGGTCCTGGTAAAGGACTTGGACTTAATTGTAAGATCAGTTGGAGGTTATTTGTTTATCCATTCCCTTATCAGCCTGGTTCTATGATTAGATTTAAATGTTTGAAGAGAAGGAATTTGGGGTAGGGCAGAGCACTGGGGTCAGGTAGGAGGCCACGTGTATCCAGGAAGAAGCAAGTGTGCCTGGGACTCGGGACAGCAGTGAGTTGGAGAGATGAGGACAAATTTAGATGTATTTTCGAGGTAATGGATTTGGGATTTTGTGATGGATTCAATGAGAGAGAAATGAGAAAAAACAGGAATCCAGATGAATGCCAAGTTTCTAGCTTGTGGGTAAACAGTGAGGCCATTTCATCAAATAGGAAACATAGGAGGAACAAATCCGGGGGATATCAAGCATTCAGATTTGTACCCCTCAGGTTTGGCCTTCTGCAAGTCTCAGGGAGATACTAAGTGAACAGAGGAGTGCCTGGGTCTACAGTAAGTCCCAAGAGCACCAGAGATGGTCACATATAGAGATATCTGTGTTTGTTAGCATACGGAAAATATCTGACACCATGGACAGGAGGGAAATAGCATGAAGAGAATAGAGGAAAGGTAAAGTACAGGAGTCCCAGCAGTTAGAGCTTCAAAAGAAGTTGCTATGCAAGCAAAGGAAGTTGAGAAGATGAGGGTAGCCACAAAGGATAGCCACGCATCTGCACTATGCTGGGAGCCAAGTCAGGTATCTTAGCCATGTAGCAGCTAGCAGGACTGATCCTTTATTTCCTGAAAGGTCAAATAAAAAAGATTGCCCATAGCACCTGCCTGTCAAGCACAAGGTCCTGCATTCTATTCCCAGTACAGAAGAAAAAAAAAAATAAGGGGCTGGGGATTTAGCTCAGCGGCAAAAGCGCTTGCCTGGCAAGCGCAAGGTCGTGAGTTCGGTTCCTGGTACCGGAGAAAAACCAAAAAAACTAAAAAAAAAAAAAAAGAAAAAAAAAAATAAGAAAGATTGCAGCACATTATGAGGATCATCAGTGAGCTTAACAGAGCCATTGTGGTGGAGTCCTGGAGATGGAAGCCAGGTTTGTAGCTAAAGATCAGAGGTATTGGAAGGTTGAAAGGACGTGGCACCTAAGGAGGCCCTGTGAAAAGCCAAAGGGACTACACAAGAGATATTATTAGTTCTAGATCAACTACTAAACTCTTCAAAAAGAAAGAGAAAAGGTAATGAGAAATAAAAACTTGGAACACCCTTGTGTAGGCAACTCTGAGATACTTGTCAGAAGTCAAGTGATATATTGGGTGGTAAACTGAGGAAGACTTGGAATTGAGAAAGAATTTGGACAGACTAAGATGATGACAAACTTCTGGAAATGGAGTTTTAGACAGGAAAAGCTTTGATTTAGGAAAGAAAGACTAAGGTAAAAAGTAAAGTCTTGCCAAGAAAAAATCCCAAAGTCCCTGTCTTTGGCAGAGGTTTTAAGGCCATCGTGGAAAGGATGAAACTGAGACAGCGAAATAACGAATCTTTGGTCTAGGATCAGATAATTAACCATCAAGGAGGGGAGATTTTAAAACTGAAAACATAATATATGATTGACTGACCCAGTCTTATATTGGCCAAAAATGTTATATATACTTTCTGAATTTCTGCAGGCCTTCTCCTTAATAAATGATTTAACAAGTATAATTTGTGTCCACTGAAATTATCTTTGGATGCAGCCACCTGATGCAAAGCTGTTTCTCCCTTTGAGTGATCTCCCCTTCTGAGGATTGAGTTTACATGGCTAAACCTCATTTATATGCCGTGGTTTCATATCTTTGTGCCATAATTTATTCTAAGTATTTACTTTGCTTAATTAATTGATTATTGTGAAACTCACTGAAGTCCACATGGCTTTTTTAAATTACCAGATTTATTACTTCTCCTGTGGTGAAATAATAATGCCTCACCTCTCAGTTTGAACTTGCTTTCCAAGTACAGATTCAGTACTTATGAGGGTCCATCACAGTCCTCACCTTCTTTTAAGAATTCACACTGCATCTTGTATTTGCATATATTACTTTTACTTGTTCTTTCATGCAGGCTAGGTCAGAGGATCCACCACTCATCCTACCCCCACCTTTGTCTGTCAAGTACTGTATAGTAGAAACGCTGTCATTATCCCCAAGGAGACAAGGCCAGTCATTGTTTCCCCACCCTCTAGTGGTTTGCCTTATGAAATGGGGTTCTATGCCTAAACAGAAAGATATTTTCATGTGAACAAGAAATTCCCGCCAGTTGCATCAGGGAACACCAGTGAAAGATTTGTCTTTTTCTTGTTAACCATGTGAATTTAGGGCTAGTGAGGGTAAAGCCCTGTATCTTTCTGACCTTCCAGTTCCTCACTAGAAAACAAGCTGATCAGTAATATCTCTCAGGATCCTTTCTTCCCAGAATCAAATGTGTTGTGGGTGTTCTAATTTTAAGAAAGAAAAGTAGAAGGGTCCTTGGAATTAGTAAAGCCTTATTTAAACTATCCAATACCTATTCTAAGTTTCTGGAACTGACCCATCGGAATGTGTATTTTAAATTTTGATGCTGCTAAATTGCCCTTTATAGAAGTTTGACCCATTTTGTGATCACACCAATAGTAGGTATTTAAAATCATTTTAACCTTTCACAGATCCATGGATGAGCAATTGTATTCATCTATTTTAATTACTTTGACTACTTCATTGGTAATCTTTAACCTGCTCCCAATTTTCACATAGTATAAATAACTCTGCAGTTAGCATCCTTTCCATGTGGACTGCTTCTTTAAAATAAATTTCCAGGTCAACAGTGATATTTTCATCTCAGTTCATCTTGAGGCATCCCAGATTACTTCCAGAAGGGTTGTTCCATCCATTTATACTCTCATCAGAGACGTCTGAGTGTTTTCTTGTAGCATCTCTGCTAAATCTGGATGTTATTAAGATTATTTTTGCTAGCTACCATGAAGGCAGTGTAGTATACTCATGTGCAGTAGTGTGATAATCAGAAGATGCCACCTTCTTTGTATTTCCCAGAAACTACAAAGTAAAGGGCCTCCCAGCAGATTGCTATCGGGTGGAAGCTTGGCAGGGACTCCAGTGACTGGTTTGCTGTTCTTTCACCTGCCAGTTAATAATTAGGTCTTATTTCCAGACTCACAGTTGGATCAGATTAAACTGCCCTTGTTCAGCTGTTAATGATTCAGAAATATCTTCCCCTGCCTCTCCACCTGTCTAAAGTCCGCCAGCACCTCTGAAGCCAGACTCAAATCCTTCTGCACCTGAGTATTCTGTACGGCCTTCCTGGTAGCTCTGTCCAGTTTCATTGCTGCTCTTTCTAGCCCACCCCCAGGCAGTTTCACTCTTTGCACATGGTTTGACCCCAGACTATATTCACTTTGTCCCCATTATATGCTCTGTTGATAGGATTCTATGCAAGAGATATACTCCGCCTACCAGTGGTGTTAACATCATGCCCTTTCTCTTGAATAGGTTTTAGTCTTTATGAGCAGAAACATGCCCTAACACAGGGAGCCACACACATGCACAACTAATATTGTCAGTCACCTCAAACTGAATCTCTTATCAGATTTTGCCTGAGAGGGTAATAGAATGCAAGAAACACTGCTCTCTTGTGACAAGTCATTTTTACAACTGACCGAGCAAAGGAAAGTTTTTATTATACTTGGCTTTGAGATATTATTATTTTACAATACTCTGATTTGCCTTTTAGATATCTTTCCCTAATGGCTTTTTACTATTTAGTATTCTGGCTTATTCCAGTAAGCAGGAGTAGTTTCTCTTCAACAAAATACCTTATGCATTCCCATACAGGGGGCTGTATGGGAATCTCTTTCTGTTTAGCTCGTGTCTCTTATGTGGCACCAGGCCGCTCACTCTGGCAGCCTGCATTGTTGTTATTGATGCTGCCTAATGCCAACATCTCCCAGCTGGGCTATTTTCAGAATATACCTGTTCATGTCATTCACATGTCTTTTTTTAGTAACCTCAGATTTTGTTGACTTACTAAGCTTCTACAGCTGGAGAAGCTTTTATCTGACTATGTCTTACTTTGCTATGAAGCCTAAAGTACTTCCGAAACATCAGTGTTCAAGTTATCTCATAAGTTTGGTGGCAAACTTATAGCACACGTCCCATAGCAGGCATGCAGAGCCCTGTCCGTGGCAAGCAAACCAAATGTATGAGTTGTTTTCTCTAAACTAAAATGTCAGTATTCAGGTTTAATTGCAGTTCTGGCACTTTGCAATTAACAAGTGGGTTTTGGGTTGCAGTTTGGGTATTTGATCTCCAAAAGGTTTGTCATCACTGTCCTATGCCACGATTTCTAAGCCACTGATTCTCTTGTATGAATCTTTGTCTAATATTCAAAAGCGCCTTCATGTGCCTTTTTGTATATATTTGTGTGTATCTATACATGTTTTATATATCTGTGTTTATTTATGAATATATATGTATATATAGGAACTTATATAGGAACATATATAGGAACTTATATATTATATGGACTTATTATATATTATATTATTATATATTCTCTAGGAATTGGAATATAATTAAAATTACTCACTGGGATTTCCACATCTTTTTTTGACCTTAAAAACATTGTGAATGAACACCCAAAGCAGGAAGGCAATAAGCATAGAAGGCCCTGGTTATCTAGTTCCAGGGTGGGGGTGAAGAGCCCTCGGGCGCACTGCATTGAACCTCACGTCTCCCCCTACACCCCTGGCCTGCCAGCCATCACCCAAGCTGGCATCCTTTTAGTTTGGAGCCTGCTAAGCTTGTTCTTGCCCTACAGGGTGGCTTCATCCAGCCTCTGGGCCTGGACTCTCCTCACCTAGGTCTGCATACCACACGCTCCTTACTGTTAGAAGCTTGACTTGAAAGTCCCATTTCCAGATAGACCCCAGGGGTTAACTAACCACAGGGCTTCCTCCTTCCTTTCGTACCCTCAGACAATGTTGCTATATCTCTGTAACTGGCATTTGTCAGTGTCAATTTGTCAATTTCTTTGTTTTGTTTGGTTTTTATGCTGTCCCCATAAGGAAGTAAACTTCCATAGAGTAGGGACGAATTTGTCCTGTCCAAAGCTCTATCTCCAGTGTCTAAAACAATGGCTGACACATAGAAGACCCAAATTAAATCCATCTGCTTTATATTCCATTTTAAAAGTTTCAAAGCTTTTTTTCTATAGTTAATGTTAATGGTCCAGTTTTGACAATTGAACTCAATTTCTAAGGACTTTGAGAGCTCATGTCAAAGACTACTGCAAAGAAGAAAGTAAAATGTGTTAAAGTCAATTCTAAACAGTTTTTAAAAAACAGCCAAGGGGCAATTTCTGTTTATATACTAAGTAACATTTCAAAGTTAATTTTCCAAAAGGAATCCCCAGTAGAATATAATTTTAATTATATTCCAATTCCTAGAGAATATATGAACTTATATATGTATATAAACATATACACATATATTCATATAACATGAAATACCATGTTCTTATTCCATTTAACTTATAATAGCAGAAGGTAATTTTATAAATATTTATAATATTTATTATTTATAAATATTTATAATAATTTATAAATATTTAATTGTCAGAAAACCCCTAAACATTCAAATAGACAAGGGGTGGTGAAAAGTGGTCCTGAGTAAACCATTAGTTTCAACTGGCTTTTTCCCTATTTAAATATATGCTGAATGGGAAGCAGCCACCAAACACATCATTTGCTTGGAAAAATAACCCTAATATAGAATTGTGGTTTATGTTCTTTTTATTCCATATGATGGACCAGGCAAAGTAGACTTGTATTTTAAAAAGTTATTTTATATAAAGATAAAATTTCCGGTGGAACGACCATCTAATCCTAAAGAATCCTCAGGGGAAAACAACAGCACTGTTGCAGAGAAATGTTATGCATCATCAGCTTGCCTCAGTAATATCAGAGACAAGTAGCAGGTAGGCTTCCTTCCATTGCTCCTCCAAGCTAAAGGTTTTTGTTTTGTTTTGTTTTGAAAGCTTGAAATTTCAATGAAATAATTTTATGAAGTTTTTGAATACATAATGACAATTTTATGAAGTTTTTGAATACATAAATGTATAAAGCACAAAAAGTTGTAATTTAGAAACTCAGAAATAAGTACTATGTGTATATTGATTTTACTTTCAGTTGCTTGTCTAGAAATGTATACACAAATTGGCTTCATTCTACAAATTAAAAAAAAGTAGTGTTACTTTAAATACATAGCTGTTCGTCACTTTTTCTTCCCAGTGTGAAGTGAGGCACAATTTTCTATGTCAGTAAGTGTTCTTTGGATGGATAATAATTCACTAAGCCACAAATGCTGTTGTTCCATTCCTCAAATCTTTGTTAAAATGCCAGGTATTACCTTTTAAATATTTGCCAATGAAATGGGTGAAAAGTAAAACTTCTATTTGAAGCTTTTCAAATCTTAATTGACAAACATGTTTTCTTTTATGAATTCCCAGTTATGTTTTGTTTTGCTTCCTATTGAAGCATTTCCTTTTTATCTTGTTGGCTTATTCAGATTCTTTGTAGGCTGAGGATTTTACCTGTTTACAATGCATCATGTATGTTGCAATTTTTTTAGAACTAGAGGTTTGAATTTGACTTAGGCTGTAGAAGTTTTAAAGAATTGTTACTCAGTGTAAGTTAATCATTGTAAATTCCCCTTCAAAGTCAATCTTGAGAATTTTCTGATAGTTATGAATATTTTAATATTATAAGATAAAACTTCATCTTGCCTATCAGTAATTTTAAATTTTTAATCAAGAAATACTTCAAATGTATATTTTAAAAAGCCTCCTTAAACATCACTTTAAAACCCTTTGTCTCCCCTCTCGGAAGCAGGAACTCCCCCCCCCCCCCCCCGCCCCCGTACATTTTCATGCTATAGTACCTCCAGAGAGGCCTGACTCCACCACAAAGACCCAGAAAATTTGCAATGTTCATTTCCAGTGTGCTCTCCTGCCACACGTAGATGATGCCCAGCACTGACTGTTCTGTGTTCAGGTGTGACAAGAAAACTGTGTTTTACCTGGCAGTATTTAAAATTGTCCGTCCTTTCCTAGTTTTCAAGACTGTGTCCTGTTGGTAACTCTGCCTCCTGGCAGATTTGGTTGCTTCCTGAATGCCTTGCTAGGAATACACTACTTTTTGGATTGAAAAGTATAAAACCCACAGCCTGAGTGCCAAGCATCTCTGTCCAGAAATAAACCTGCCAGCCATGAGGGCTGAGACAAATTATTCTTCTCCTTTGGGTTTCAATTTCCCTATCTGGAAAATGAAAGTTCTATCATCTACTTTGTGTGGTGTAGATATTAGTAAGATAAGGTGTATTTGCCCTTTATATACTTCAGTATATGCAGAAGTTTCCCCAAAATTGGTGGTGTTGATATAATTTATTATTACTATTTGAGAGGCTGCTCTTGTTGGTTCTCTTTTCTAGATCGTGCTGCATTATTAAGAGGAAGCACTTCTGTTTTTATTCCTACTGTGCTGGCCATAAAGAGGCAGCTGAGAAGTGCTCCTGTCTCCCCTTGCTCTGAAAATGCTGTTGTGCTGGCAGAACTGTGTGAATAATAAGCATTGCTTACATGTGTTGTGTAGGTGCCAGGCATTTTTCTAAGCTTCTTATAGCTACTATCTTAACTAATCCTCATCCAATGAAATAGGTGCTATTCTTTCCTCCTTTTACAAATACACACAGGAAGGCAAAGAGAGGCTACAAAATCTATTGAGAGTCATATGCTAGTGAGTAGCCCAACCTGGACATGAACACAGGCAACCTGGCACAATAGCCTGTCAGTCTCGTGCATTCTGTTCTGCTCTCTATAGAGGCAGCATTTACATTCTGGGACCCTTAATTTAGAAAGGTGCAAAGACACTGCTGGGAGGAAAGAAGAAGGATGCTCAGAATTGAGTGTCATTAATCTGCGGGGGTGGGAGGTCCACAAGGAGCAAAGCCATTGCCAAACAAATCTATGCATTCTACTGACAACAAGCTGGTTTTGTATTTCTTTGAATAAAGAATCTCCACAGTGCCAGGAGAGTTCCTGTAGAAGGTAATAGTGTCAGTTTTTGTTTTCCCTGAACCCATTCTGTACTTGCAGCCCTAAAACAGCAGCAGCAGACCACCAGGGAAGCCTTTGTGGATAGTACCACAGGGTCTGTTGCATAAGTAAATAGACCCTATCTGTTAACCATATAAAATTTATTTAAAATACCAATTCTAAGAGAAGCAGTGGAAGGATGCATGAGTTTCCCTTGGGTTGCAAACCCATAATAATAATGTTACAGTATTAGCTATATCTAAACTAGCTTTATCCTAATACTCATTGTAGCACCCAGAATGGTGATGTTTGTTTCTTTAACTCTATTTTAATCTAAAATACTAACAGCTTAGGCTTTGCTTGCCTGGAATCATTTTTACTGTGAGGTTGAACCATCTGTGTTTTTCTCATTCTGCTCATGGCTCCAAGGAAATTTAACAGGCCGGGAGAAGAATTTCTATGGAGTAAATTCAGACATACAATGACACCTAAAACCCTGAAAGTTTTATGTTACCTGAGAGATATTTTTTGTCTTGAATTGAGTTGAAAGTGGGAATTAATCTCACCCTATCAAATCAAACTGCAGTTTTCAAACCTTTTCGAGGTCTATGGTCATGTTTTTGGCCAAATTTTGTTCCGTTCATCTATAACCCCCACTATGCTTCTTGTTGATTTCTAAAATTGTGGAATTGACATGTAGTTAGCTGTGTGTGTTTAAATTGGAACCTATTATGTACTCTTGTTGGAAAACTAAAAAGCTTTACATGTTTACACACAGTGATTCTAAGTGTGGTCAGGAAGACAGCCTGGACCTCCTCCACTACACTCCCTGGTTGCCACAAAGACTGGAAGTGGGTTTTACTTGTGTCACAATGGCAGTGCCTTCATTTTCACAGGTGACCCCAAGCATCTGTTATGGGTTGCAGTTCAATGAAACTATACGTATTAAATCATACAGTTTATAAGCATTGACCTACGTACAATGACTTATAAAATCACCCCACTCAAAATAATGAACATAGCAGGTACACCAAAATGATTCCTGTTCTCTTCATAACCTTTCCCTCCTACCTGCTCGTATCCCTGTCCACCCCCGCATCTCCAGGTGACCACTACCTTCCTTCTATGCTTACAAATTATTTTATATTTTCCAGAATTACATACAAATAAAGCTATACAAAATACAATGTCTGGCTTTCTTAAGTACACTGCTTTTATCATGTTAAGAAAATTTCCACCAGAGACAAAGCTCAGCAGCATAAGCACTTGCCTGGCAAGCCTGAAGTCATGAGTTCGAGTGCTGGTACCAAAAAAAACCAAAAAAGCAGCAACAAGAAAATTTCCTAGGACTTTCAGTTTGCTAAAATGGGTGTTGGATTTCATCAAATGCTTTTACTGCATCTGTTGAGGTGATCTTTCTGAGTTTTTTTATTTTTAGTCTCCTGGGTTAATAAATTACATGGATTATTTTTTTTTAATCAATGTTAAACTAACCTTGCATTACCTACTTGATCACAATGCATTACTCTTCATATAGATCATTAAATTGTTAGAATTTTGTTTCAAATTTTATATCAAACCTCAGGATGGGAATTTTTTGTAATTTTCTTCCACTTTTATCTGATTGTGTTATCAGTAATACTAAAGTCATAAAATAATTGGGAATGATTTCCTTTTTTTTCAAATTTCTTGAAAAGTTCATACAGAATTAGTTTTATTTTTTTCTTTAATATTTAATTTCTGGGCTGAGGATATAGCTCAGTGGCACAAGCGCCTGCCTGGCAAGTGCAAGGTCCTGAGTTCAATCCCTGGTACTGCAAAAAAAAAAATAATAATAATAATATTTAATTTCTATTAGGGAGAATTCCTTAGTGCAGTCATTTGGGCTTAGAACTTCCCTATGAGGGTAATTGTAACTACAGATTCAATTTCTTTAATAGATACAGAGCTATATACAGTATTTATTTCTCTTTTAGTGAGCTTTGTTGATTTATGTATTTGAAGAAATCCACTTTATCTAAGTTGTCACATTTATGGACATACATTTTCTCACAACATTCCTTTATACTTATTATATATTGGATCTATCCCTGTGATACCATCCTCATTCCTAACATCAGTAGTTCGTCTCTCTTCTTTCCCTTCCTCAGACTGGATGGAAGTTTATTGATTTCACCAAACTTCTGAAAGAATTAATATTTGATTCCATTGATTTTTCTCTTTAGTTTTCCTGCTTTATGTTTCACTGATTCTTGCTCTGTTTTCATTTTCCCTTTTTCTTCTTCTATCAAGTTTAATTTGTTCTGTTTGTGTTTTCCTAAAGTGGAAGCTATTGACAGTGACTTTGAGAACTTTCTTCTTTTGTAATGTAAACATTTAGTGTCATAAATTTTTCTGTATTTTTAAATTTACTTTAAAGATTTAAAAAACTAACAAAATAATAATAAAGACTAAGTCAAAATAACACAAAACAACAAAAATGATACATGACCTCAAAACAAAATGATAGGAATTAACAATGGTTGCTACATTACATAATAATATCTCCAATGAAGTTGCTCAGTCCACCAGATGTAAGAATGTAAGATTGGTCAAACAATCAAAAAAAATAACTAGTAATAAAAAAAAAAAACATTGGAAATGATGCAGAGCTTCACTATATTTTTAAAGCAACATCCCATGAGGCTTTGTATGTTATATTTTGATTTGATTCAAAATTTAATTCCTTTAAAATGTTTTCTTAGTACATTGGCAGTACATAATTGTATGTTCCTTGTGTGGATGTGGTAAATGTACATGACTCATCTAACTCCCTCAACATCCCTTGCCCTCTCCCCCATTCTCCTTTCTTCCATCTCTTGATCTACTTCCCATCTGAGAAAGATGCATTTTCCTACTTCCTATTATCTGTCCTTTATTTTGTTCTTGTATTTTTGGTTTCTCATATAAGAGAACTTGTGTGGTATTTAAGCTTCTGTGTCTGATTTATTTCACTTAACACGTTATGGTCTCAAGGTCCATCCTTTTTCCTACAAATGACTCAAGTTTACCTTTCTTTATGACACAGTGGTACTCCATTGTGTGTTTATACCACATTTTCTTTATCCATTCATCTGTTGATAGACATATAGGCAGTTTCCAAGGTTTAGTTATTATGAATTATGCTGTTATACATGGGCATGCATATATCATTCTAATATGTATTTAATTCTTCGGGGAAGGTATCTAGAATGGAATAGCTGGGTCAAATAAAATTTCTAATTTTCTTAGAGACTCTCCATACTAATTTCCACAGTGGTTGTATTTGGTTATATTACATTCCCACTAACACTGTAGAAGGTTTCCCTTTTCCCTTTATTGGTTTCTTATTTTTAACCTACAAGTTACTCAGAAATGTTACTTATTTTCCAATTCCATAGAAATTCTCGAAATATCTTTCTGTCATTAATTTCTAATTAAATTCCATTGTGATCTAAGAACATCCTTTGTATGATCTGTGTCTTTGTAATTTTATTAAAGTTTGGTTTATGCCTAGAATATAAGCTGTTGTGGTAAATACATCATATGTACTTGGAAAAGATTCATTTTCTGCTATTGTTGGGTCAAGTATTCTATAAATGTCAATTAGGTCAAATTGGTTGATAGTGTTAAATAAATTTTCTATATCCTTATTGGTTTTGTTGTTTGTGTTTTAGCAATTATTGAGGGAGAGAGAGTTATTGAAATTTTTATTATTGTGGATTTGTCTACTTTTCCATTCTACTAGTGATAGTGCATATAGTTTTCTGTTATTCAGTGCATCAGTATTTTTGATTATTTTGTCTTCTTGATGCATTGTCTTCTCTATTACTATGAAAGGAGATTTATTTCATAGTAATAAGAGAAATTATGCAATTATTTTTTGGTTGTGAAATATACAGTTTTCTTTTGACTAGTATTAGCATGGTATTTTTTTTAGTTCTTTTCTTTTTAGCCTGTTTATGAGTTCATATTTACAGCCAGTTTCTTGTAAGTACTGTGTAGTCTGGTCTTATATTTTTAAATCTGCTTTCATGATCTCTACTTTTTAATTGGAATATTTAGATCGTTTACTTTTAATATGATTATCAGTATGATTGCATCAAAATCAGTCTTAGTAATTGATGTGTATTTTACTTATTCCAGTTGTTTTCTGTTTCTATTGCATTGAGTATCTTTTTACTAGCTTTTATCTCCTCTATGTACAATATGTGAGCCATACTTGTATCCTATATATTATTTGCTATTATTTAATTTATATCTGCATATTTCATAAACACAAAAATTCATTTTTTATTTTTGTCAGTCTTTTTTTAAATTTTTATTAAGCTTAAAAATCTTTTATACTAAACTACATATTTACTGTTTCTGATGCTCTTGTTCCTTTGTACAGATCAAGCTTTGAATGTCAGACCCACCCAGCCTAAAGGACTTCCTTTTCAACACTTTTCATAATGTAGATCTGTTGGTGATGTATTCTTTCAGGTTGTTAGGTATGGAAAAATCATTTTTGAAAGATATTTTCACAGGGTAGAGAACCTAGTTTTGCAGATTATTTTTCTTTCTGTTCTTTAAAAAGATGCTACCCCAGTGTCTTTTGGCTTATATTGTTTTCAAAATGAAATATGATACCACTTTTATCTTTTTTCCCCTGTACATATTATGTCTTTTTCTCTTAGGATAGTCTTACAAATTTGTCTTAATCACTGGCTTTAAATAGTTTTATCATGTGAACTTTTAATTATGTTTCTTGTTCCATGTATTCTTTGGCTTCTCATTAATGTACAGTTTCTATCAAATTTGGCAAATTCGGGGGCTGGGGATTTAGCTCAGCGGCAAAAAGCGCCTGCCTGGCAAGCGCAAGGTCGTGAGTTCGGTTCCCGGTACCGGAGAAAAACCAAAAAAAAAAAAAAAAAAATTTGGCAAATTCTATCAAATTCTATCAAATTTGGCAAATTCTATCAAATTCTATCAAATTTACCATTATTTCTTGACATATTTGTCTGGCTCTATTCTCCTCCTTCAGAGAATTTAATCACAAATATCTTAGGCTGCTTGAAATTGTCCCACAGATCTTTTATGCTTTGTTCCTTTTGTTGCTATTATTGTTTTTCTTCCTGTGTTTCATCCTGGATAGTTTCTAGTCCTCTTCTTGAAGTTCACTAATGTTTAAATAAAATGTCTCATCTGTATTTAATTTCATGCAGTGTATTTTAATCTTATACATTGTACTTCTCATCTCTATAAGTTCATTTTGAATTTTTTAATCTTTCATTTCTCTAACATATTCAGTTTTTCTTCTACCCATAAACTTATGGAACAGAGTTTAACATACTTGTTTATTAATTCTGTCATCTGTGGCATTTATGTTTTTGTTTTTATTGATCTCTTTCTTTATCATGAGTTTCATTTTTCTGCTTTTTATTTGTTTTACTGTTATAACAAATGGTCACTCACTTAGTGGCTTAATACAACACAGATTTATGATTGTATAGCTCTGTTGCTTAGAAGTCTACACAGATCTCACTGGGTACAATCAAAGTGTTAACAAGACAGTGTTCCTTTCTGGAGACTTCAGAGGAGAATCTGTTTCTTTTCCTTTATACCTTCTGAGGTTTTCTGTGTTCCTTGGATTATGGCCCTCCCATCTTTAAAGCACCTGTGTTGGTTTGAATCTTTCTCATATCATATCACTCAAAGATTCTCTTCTTGTGATTTAATGGGTCCCCTAGAATGATCAAGAGGAATCTATCGGGTCAGATGATCATCAGTCTTCATGCTGTCTGCAGCCTAATTCTCTTTGACATATAAAATGAGATATTCAAAGGTATGGGAATTAGGCTGGTAGGTTTTCATTGATTATCAGACATTGTGAATTTCATCTTGTCAGATGTTGGATATTCTTGTATCCCTGTTAATATCCTTGAGGTATATTCTGTGACATATTACATGTCTTTTTGAGGCTTGCTTTGAAGCTCTGTTAAAGAAGATCAGATGGCTAATTTTGCACTGCAACTTAGGCCATAGCACTCTAAATAGTCTACTCAATACCACATGAACTATGAGGCTTTTCTCCCCCGGGCAAACACAAACTCCTCCCAGCCTTTTTAGGTTCTCTATAAATTGTTCTTACCACCAGGTGTGGTGGCGCAGGCCTGTAATCCCAGCACTTGGGAGCCTGAGGCAGGAGGATCCTTGTGAGTTCGAGACCAGCCTGGGCTACAAAGTGAGCTTAAGGCCAGCCTGAATTGCATAGGGAGACCCTGTCTCAAAAGGATTAAAAAAAAAAAAAAAAATTGTTCTTACCAATCCTTTTGCATGTTTCTTTCTCTGGCCTCATGTAGTTTCCTCCTACACATCTACTCATCAGGTCCTGAGAGTTGGGGGGGTGTCCACTTTGGGTCTCACAGGTGTATGGGGAGGATATGTATTTTTCTTCCCTGGCACACCATGTCCTATAAACCTCGTTGCCTGAATTCCCAGACTATTAACTATGTCACCTCTTCCAGAGTTCCTTTTCCTTGTGTAAAGGCCAGGAAATGCTCCTGACAGTGAGCTGGGGCAGTGACAGGACTCCCTGTATTTGTTCACCTTCTCTCAGGAATCACTATCTTGCATTGCCTGGTCTCCAATATCTGAAACCATATTTCATGTATTTTATCTGGCTGTTTAGTTATTTCACTTGGGAATGGATATCCTGTCATGGTTATTTACTCTTTGCCAGAAGTAGAAATCAAACATTTGTTATTTGCCACATATTTCATTTTGATAAATGCAACAATGATACACAAATATTTAACAACTGATAGGTCTTGGGCACTGACCAGACAGAACAGATGCTGGCCTAAAGCAGTGATGTTTGCCAGTTAAAGATCAGCTCTATGCTGTGTAGTAGCCAACCTCATAATGCATCCCAGTTTTGGGTTTTGTCATCCACAGCATTGGTGAGACCAAAAAGCTGTGCAGTAGGACTGACCTCGATTTGAGTTCTGACTCCGCCACCTCTAGCTAGCAGTGACTTGACTTCCCTCCCTTCTGTAATCCCAATGCATCACTGTCATGAAGGTTAGAAGGGGAAAGATGTGTGCAAGTACCTGACACTTAGAATCCTAGTAGAAGTGTCCCTCCGTACCTTCCTTCAGGGCCCATCTGGAGTCCCCAAGGCCAACCACAATGGTCTGCTGATGGCACATGTTTTTCTCAGAGTGCAGTTCACCCCAAAAAAGAAGGGACCATACCCAGGAACAGGGTTAGTGGGGAAGAAGTCCAAAAGGAGCACATATGTGAAATAGGGAGGGAGGGAAACGTGGGCAGAAAGCCTAGGCAGAGTTGGCTTTCTGGCAAAGTGGTGTGAAGTCTGTCCAGGAGGGAGCTGGCATCCAAGGCCACAGGGGAGGCCAGACACAAGGCCTGCCCAGCAGGTGTGGGATTCGGTTAGACAGCAGTGGCTGAACCATGTCCTCCCAACTCCCACCTCTCTGCCTTGGAGGGTAACAGCAGTGCAGGGCTGGCCTGGCCCCACTGCTAGATGGACAGTGGCAGGAGCAGTGTGTGAGGGAAGCCTTGTGGGTTTGATTTCTCGGGCACCAACCTCTGGGATTACACACAGAACTTCTCATAACCCACGACTGCAGTGTTACTCTGGGTGTAATGTCAGCTCTTCTGTTTCCTTTTAAGATATTTTTCAGTACCTTAAGGTACTTTTTAATTTCTCGTGGTTATTTTCTCTGAAAGTTTCTGTCTTTCCCAATGCGTGAAGCCCAGACTCCTGTCCTTACCTTCTCGTGCTCCTAGCACCCAGCCCACCTGGACACGGGTGCCTACTTGTGACAGTGAGTAATGCATGTGTCACAGGGTTCTTTGTTCAAGACATCAGGAAAACACACGGAAGAGAGAAGTCCCTGGGATAAATGCCCCAACACACACTTGATCCATCCTCCTGATTTATTCTATTTTGTTTCAGTTTAACTTAGCTTTGTTTAACAAAAACTTGATGCTGAAATGATTCACTTCCCTTGTGCCTCTAGACTGTCATTCTGACAGAAGAAAGTTAAATATGTGTGATATGGTTTTCAAATTCTTTTGACTGACCAAATGTATTTGAGAGAAAATGTGAAGAGCTGTTTTTGTTACAGTCAAGGAAACATAATTGAATATGGGCATGAACGCCCACGCTAACATTTCTATTCTGGCTTTTCTGGCAAATGGAAATTCCCCGCTCAGTTGCAACAAGCAGATATAGATTAGCTAGCCCTTGTTCTCTGTCTCTACAACAAATCTACCCTTTATAACCTCAGCCCTCCACACCATGGGCACATCTGATACAAGCTCAGCCTGAAGGAGGCCTGCTGATCCAGAATGCCCGTGTTAAGAGGAGGAGAAAGGTAAGAAAGAAAGATAAATAACAAAGCATTCAGCAGCCTTCTGCCCCCAAAGTCATCTGATAAATGCAGTGAGAATGACTGTTTTTAAAAGGGTAGCTTCAACCCAAGGGGCTGCTGCTCTTTGACTTAGGTGTGTATTCAGAGTGCTTTGTGCTTGGGCTTGGGGACACAATGGCTTAGCAAGATAGATGCTGTCACTGAGGACAGCCTCTTATAATTCAGAGCGTGACCGGGCTCTTTTCTGGACCGTGGCGTGGGAGCTGGGTTTGCCTCCCTAATTACACTGTCCCTTCCCAGTGTGGGTGGCTCTGTGACTGTGTCTAAGCCACCACAGACAGAGAGCACCTTAGGCCAGAGACCCTGACTTGCTTCTGTGCCCCAGTATCTAATGCATTTGCCTCGCAACAATGTAGGTGACTTATAAATATTTAATGAACAAATATCTCAGAGGAATCCATGATCAATACAGAAAACTGCCCCTTAGTTTTTCCAGTTGCAAAACTTAGTGGCAAAAGATAACATGGAGAATGGCACAGCTCTGCTTAGAACCATGGGAAGAACGAGAGTATCACACATAAGCGCGCACGCACACGTGCACACACTCCCTCTCTCCCACCTGTCATACTTCTGCATAGCCTTTAAAGCACAGTAATATAATAAATAATATATTGAATTCTCTTTCTGCTCAAGACAACCACTTAGCACCACTATAGGATCATAGAGGCCACTGAAATAGAAAAAACTCCGAACTATAATTTACATTTGTGTATTGATTACTTGTTTGCAAATTGCTAGCACATAAGTTGCGAGCACTTGTAAACAATGCTGTCAAGTAGACAGGGCAGGTTTCACCGCATAGCTGAGACAAGAAGCCTTTGGTGGACCCCAGTGCTGTGTGTCCCACCTTCTCCACTCTGCTCTCTGCCTCCTACCTCCTTGGAGCCCACAGACTAGGAGACTCCCTGTGGTCCAGAGGGTGTGGACCACATTCTCCTTCTGTGGTTCCAAGATGCCGAGGGTAAATGTCTTCAGTCTTCCACACCTCCTTTTCCTTTTAAATCTGTAGAGGGGGAAAAATCTGGGAGAGATGTTATGAGGCCAGCTTATTAAATGCCTGGGAAGGGCTTTTGAACATACAGTACTGCATTGTGTAAAGGCTAAGGGACAGTTTAAAACTGGATCTTCCTGAATGAAAATGAGATGAAGATCCCGATGGAAAAATAATAGCATTCTTTAAATATACAACTGGACAGAAAAATGAGTGATTTAAAATGAAAATCTGGTGATCATCTTTGCTATTATTAACCTTGACATCTTTAAGAAAAAATGTTTAGGGTTTGTCTTCTGTCAGGAAATTAGTTCTCTGTGTTTCTGGTGTTGAGAGGTGGATGTTGTGGGGGAAAACACTGTGAAACAAGTTACTAAGAAATGCTCCTCAGAGCACCCCACTCTCAGCCCAAAAGGCTAAATTAGTTTCCAATGGCAATTTCTTAATTAAATTATTCTATATTAGTTTACTTCTCTGAAAAATTGACCACTGGAATTACACAGAATTTTGCCAGAAATGACAGGCTATGGGAGAATATGGGTTGTCACTGGCACTTTCTAAGCTAAAATGTGCATCATGTAAATATTAAGTCTGTCCAGGCCCTCGGATGGCGTGAGATATTTTCAAAGCCTGGTGCTGCTGGGTTTTAATTTATTAAAAAGATGTGTCTGAGCACATGTGCACATAATGTAGGCATATTCATTTAAATGGATAAAATAGGATTACTGGGTTTAAGGGGAAAGAAGCTATGCCAGACATAGAAATGAGCACAGCTGGAGTGTTTGGGTGTAACAGCTCATCTTTCTGGCAGAAAAAAGAGCAGGGAGGAAATAGCACTGAGTTCTGCATTCTCATTTCAAGGCACAGAAAACATTTCATGTTCTGGGGAGGGGGGTGATGGTGAAGTTTTCTAACACCAGATCCTTGAAGAAATTTCTCCTTTGGGGAAACTGTATGGTACCATTTCCTGGAAGACCCTCTGATTTCCACCTATGTGCAGTACCTTGTTCAAATTAGGATACATAGTACTGTAAAATGTAGCTTAAAAAAGCATTGGGATATAGAAAATCGGGATATATATTTTTTAAAGAAAAAACACAAGAGCAGTTTTGTGGCACACACACAGCACACACATACACACATGCACATGCACCCATATGTACACTCCCCATATGTGTGCATGTATAGTGTGCCTCATCAGAGTGCTAGCTAACATGTACAGTGCTCACTGTGCATGAGCCATGCTTTGAAGCTCTTTGCGTATTTTAGCTCATCTTATCCTAGAACACCCATGTTAGGGTAAGAATTGCCTTTGTTCCTCTTTCTTGTAGATTGAGAATTGAGGAACAGGGAGGCATAGAGGCTGGTCAGTTAGGCAAGAGCAGGATTGTGCCATTGACCTTGGGATTCAGGCTGTTCCCCATTCGTCTAAGCTGCTTTTCTTTCTGATTTCTCTTTTTTTTTTTTTTTTTTTTTTTCCTTTCTCAACTCTTTTTCTTCCCCTTTCCTAATTTCTGGTCAGAATTTATACTTCATTTTCTCCATCTTTATTTTTCATTTAGTTTATCATCATATAGAATTGCATCTTATGTTTATTGCACATAGCTTATTTTTTCTTTTTAATATTTTAATAGAGAAATAAAGCTTTTGTTTTAAACTCATTTCGATTAGGTTGTATGTTACTTTGGCTACTGCTAAATTGTGGTAGTCCCTGTGGCATACAATAAGTTGTCCTGTCCTGCATTTTTTAAGCAGTGACTGACATTAGGTCAGCTTATATGGATTTCAGTGAGACTAGACTTCTGCCCTGCCCCTCTGCCTCATTCCCCCAAGTTACCAGGATCGAGTGGGCAGCAAGAGGGCTGACTCATGAATGTGTGGCAACCGGTTCTGCCTGTGCGGTCCATGATGCTGAGCACACCCTTTCTCCTCTCACACTCTGTAAAGCAAGCAGAGTAACAATTGTTATCACTTCCCAAGGATGTTAAGAGGAATAACTAACAAACTGCCACATGGCTCTCTTTGTTCAATTAATAAGGTAAATGTAAAGAAGGTCAGGTATCATTTGCTTAGATATATCTGAATTTAGGTAGTGATGTTGCAGATCAAGCAATCAAATATTACTTTCTCTTCTTCATTTAGTATAGACTACATTTTGTAAATCCTGTCACTACTTTCACTAACATAACTATTGAAAGTTACACTGTGTGCCGAGGATGATGTTGGCTCTGGAGAGAAGGTGACTGTTACATTGCCCAATTCTCCTTATCCACAGTCTAGTAGTGAAAGTAAGGTAACATGCCATTGGTCTATGATTTGAAATCAACACATGATGTTCAGTTTCCCTGAGGAGCCCTTGTGATATGTTTACCTTTAAAAGAGGCTTTCTTTTCAGAAACAGCTTATTTAAAGAGGCCAAACAGTAAGTTTAAATTGAAAACTATATACATTGTTTAAAATACTTTGGTGTGACTGTTTTCTTTGAAGTTAAGTATTAATAACTTTCCCTTTGTTCTTTTTTAAATTTATGAGATGTTAGCTGTCATATGCTTTAGTAAACTGGAATCGAGGTTGACAAATAAAATCCCTGCTCATTGCCTTGGAAACAATCTGAATTCAAAGGGAAGATCCCTGTCCAGACACTTACGTGCTGTGAAATACCATCTCTGCTGTCATGACCAACTGACTGTACTGGGCTTTTGTCACTGTGAAGTCACAGGCTATTAGCCTAATTTCAAAAAGGGAAGAGCTGCCTAAAGCAAGAAGGCCTTGAACACCAGAAAGGACTGTGTAGGCAGGCATTAGTCTTTCAGTGTATGTGAAGTGTCCTGACTCCTTGGAAAGACAGATCAATTATAAATAGATGTACAAAAATTAGAAAGTACATCTTAAGTGCTAGACTGAATATTCAAAGATATATCTCAAGATTCAGCAGTTTTGGGGTGCAAATGTGGCTCAGTGGTAGAGTTCTTGCCGTGCATGCACAAGGCTCTAGGTTCGATCCCTAGCACCCACCAAAAAAAATATTCACCAGTTTTTTGTTTCTGCTGTCAGCTCTAGCACCAAGAGCTTGTCAGTTTGCACAGAGCACAGAGCTCTGCAGCCCTTTTCCCTCATCATTATGTAACTGTCCTGCTGTACAAAGTCACATAACATCATAGGGAGAGAAAATTAATCATGAGATAATGAAATGGGGATGTTAAAAGAAGTCTGAAAGCAGTAATTTAGAGGCCCCAATTAGGGTCTATTCTTGTGGGTTTCCCATGGGCATTGCTGGTTGCTCCCAGGTCAGGGGTGTGAGAAGGGTACAGGGGAGGGAGTGAAGGAGGGGGGGCCGGGAGAGGGAGGAAAGAAAGGTGGGACGGGCAAGAAGATACAGAATCTGTGTCTTGGGGGACAAAAAGAGGCCTTTGCAGTACCTCAGATGAGAGCTAATAACTGAAATCAGCAATAGGAACAAACTATATGATGTAGGAGTCCTTTCAAAGTGGATCTGCATGTCTAGCAAGTGATGGGCTGTGGTTACCTACAGAGATTTTAAACTACGACTGAGACAAAGGGTGGTGACCTTAAAGGAAATAAGCCAGGCCTGAAGGTATGCAGCCTGCTCACAGGTGTTTAGCCGGGATGGAGTAGGAGAGTTGCCCGGATCTTGGGCACAGTTTGCCATGGACTCAACAGACAAGGCACAGAAACAAGGAGAGCGCTCCAGCAGGCTGATTGACAACTGAGCGCACCCAAGACACTGCCTCAAGGAGCGCTGGGTAACCGCGTCATCCCTGAGACTTGCGGTGCCTTCAAACTAGAAATCATCTACAAAGGGTGCAGAAGAAATATATTCTGCGAGGAAGGAAACCAAGTGGATCTGACTAAGAAGGTGCTTCTGTGAGTGAGTACACTAATCAGAGGGGGCAGAGGCTGTGGAGGGCACGTGGGGTAAAGTTTCCAAGAGGAGAGTAGAAAATATCTTGGTGGGAGCAAAGGAGTAACTACATGGCCAGGGATAAGGAGTGGATGAGGATGGTTCCAGACCCTAGGCCTTCCGTGTGTATGTGGGAAAAACAGCTCATCGTCCCGCTCCCAAGCATGAGCCAATCTTCCTGCCTCTGTAGCCAAATCTGACCAGCAAGGAGAAGTTTGTTGATGAATGAGAAGGGGAAGGAACTTTAAGAGAGATTTGTCCAGCCACTGGACAATAGAGATTAAGGGTAACAGAGGGAAAATTACAGACCAGAGGAGAACCTAAGAAGGCAGATTTGGAAAATTAGACGGAAAATACAAAATTCTTTATCTAGTGTCAAAATGCCCCTGCTGAGATGTATAAGGGCAGCCTCCAGCAGAGAGGCAAGACAGGTGTGTTTTGGTTGAACGAGGTCACTTAGCTTGTGTTGAATCTGTGCCGGGACTGCCCAGGGCGTCACATGATTGGAAGACATGGCGAAGCCTTCCATGCAGGCCCCACAGGCATCAAATAGGAGTGTCACTTTTTAATAGTCCTGTGCCAAGCTGTGGGTGGGGGAAGCTCAGAATTAGGAAAGGGAAAGACCCTGCTAAGGGCTTGGCCACCTTCTTCCTGGGCTCTGTGCAGGGATAAACCTGGAGTTCTGAAAGGTGTCCTGGACAGAAGGACAGTCACCTGTGGCAGGATGGAGGGAACTGGGGTGCTGAGGCTGGACAAGAGAGGATGTGGGCGTTCTGTAGGCTTTCTTCATGAATATGAACGATGGGAAAGAAAGTGAGACCTGTCTCAGTAGCCCAGGAGCACAGAACAAGGACAGTGGATTTCACTCCAGGTTACCAGGTCCTGAACCAAAGTGTGAGGATGCATGTCTTATTGAGAAACTCCATTCAGAAATGGAAGGGGCTGTTCATGGAGAGAATGAATGCACACCACTAGCACCTTCCAAAAGGCTGGTGGGCCAGAGAAATGCTGAAGAACTCAAATGCACAGGAAGCAGCAGAAAGCCCTCCACTCTCATTCCAGTCCCACCCTTGACTACCTAGGTAAGTTTTGGAAAGTTGCTTTATGCTCTCAGGTATCAATTTGGTTTTCTTATCTCTAAATCCCTAGCACAGGACAAATAAGACTCACATCTGTTTCAGCTTTGAGAGTTCATGCCCTATACTTAGGTCCAGTGTTCATCTCTTCAAAGAGACCCCCACACCTGTGCACATGCGGGCGTGGCTTCTGAGCCGCTGCCCGCTGTGTCTGAGGGGTGTGTTCCAGCAGGCCCAGGAAGCATGACGCAGCTGGCTCAAGCTCCACGTTTCAGTCACCTGACCCTGCACTAGTGAATTAACAGAGCCTTTCATGGCCCTATTACCTCCTGTGCGCTCAAAACACTTGGTTTGCTGAATTCAGGCTCCTTGCATATGTTCCTGGAAAGATCCGGCAGCCTTCTTTGAGCAGTCTCTTCTTCCCAGTACCAGTTTTGGTCAGAAGTTTTGAAATGGTCTTCACTTTGTGTCATGTCATATTTTCAAACACAGACACAAATCTCCCCACCCAAGTGAGCAGTTCTTAAAATAGCTGTTGCCAGCTGCATTTCTCCTCGCTGCCAGTGTTGTACCCCAGTCAAGGAGACAGGGGCCTTTATTGATGGAGTGAGGGCTGTGTTTATAAAGTGAGCATGGCAGGCGATAGGAGTGCACTCTGGATGCTCAGCTTGGATTTAAATGGAACCATACTCTTTGGATCTCTTTGGAAAGCTCATAAACACATTTTCAATTTCGCTTTCTTGAAGATCCTGCTTGTAGGCACTCACTTATCTTATAAAGTATACTGTTATGTTAACAAATAATATGTGCAGTTGATTTGTTCTCAACAAATATGTAGCAAATTTCAGGGTTTATTTTTTCACACTGAGAAAATCTAAGAGCAATTCTGCCTCCAAGGGATTGGGTTTGAATATTTCTGAGAACATTTAGAAATATCATTGTATTCATGATTCTGACACCTATTTTGGGGATAACCCTCTTAACAGGCCCACACGTATACAGAAATCATCCTTTCAAAGAAGCAGGTTAGCTTTTGCCCCCTCCGGGATCCCTTCCCTGATGCTGTCCTCCTGAATTGGTTTCCTAGGCCGCCATAACAAGCTGGGTAGCTTAAAAGCACAGGAATGTATTCTCACGCAGTCCTGGAGGCCAAAGGTCTGAAACTGGTGACTGCAGAGCCAACTTCTTCCTGCAGCACAATCTCTTGCTTTCTTTTAGCTTCTGGAGTCTGAGGCTCTCCTTGGTTATGCTGAACTTGCATATCTAGTCACCACCTCTGTCCTAGTGGCATTTTCCCTGCCTCCCTGTCTGTGTGTGTCTCTTCTGTCCTTATAAGGACAGAGTCATATTAGATAGGGCCCTCTCTAATCTAGTATGGCTTCACCTTAACTTGATTACATCTGCAAAGACCCTATTTCCAAATAAGGTCATATTCACTGGTACTGGACTTAGGACTTTAACATCTTTTATGGGGGGACACAATTCAACCCTTAAAATACCCTTTCTTCCAGGCTGGTTTTAATGTCCCTCTTCTCTGTGTTTCCATAGCATTCTTATTTTAATATCTTACAGCAGATCTCATATGTTATCATTTTCTATTAAGTTGTTTTTAGTCATGGATTGCCCAGTTCATGAAGAAAGGACTCACATAAGCAACATCTTGCTTGCAAAGTGCCTAGCAAAATCTCCGACACCCAGTAGGCAGTCAAATATGTGTCAAATGAAGCATTTCATTATCATTACTATGATCTTCTATGTCTATTCAACGGTAATATTTACCTTTCTATAAGGTTATATAGTATGTATTATGTTTGTTAATGTTTTACATAATTGCTGCCATTTACTGGATACCGTTTGCTAGACACTAACCACTGTTCTTTTCAAATTTTATTTATTCCTCACAAGAACACTAAATGATAAATATTTGGTTCATTTTAAAGATAATGTGAATGAGTTTAGAAAGGTTACATTCCTAAAGTCACACAGCCAATGCTTGGCAGCCCAGGACTCAGTCTCCGGTTTGTCTGACTGCAGATGTGAGCTCATGACACTTCGATACACCTTCACCAAGTGGTTGCAGACGCTCCTGTTTGGTGGCAGTAGCATGTCTGGTATTCACACTTGCACCAAAGCCCAGAGAGGTTAACTAACCAGTTCATATTATGTCACCCACCTGTGCTCTGATCCTTTGACTTCAAGTGCATCTTTTTAAAAACTACTTTCCTTAGCAGTTCACAAAATGGTTTTAAGAGACTGTTTGAGAAAAGGAAACAATGGGATGAAAAATAATAATAAATAGTCCTCGTACTTACTGACGTGAGGGAAGTGGGGCAGCGGTCAGTTGCTGTTGGAGGCTGCTCTAAGTCTCTCATCCTAAACTGTCAGGAAACAGAATGCCCTTGCATCATGGACCTTTTCTGCAGGGTGAGAACAGGTCATGTGTGAAGTTAGTGACCACCCTGGAGAAAGGGGAAGCCCTCCAGCACATGTCCTGAGACCTGGCCCCTTCTTGGCCTCTCCCTGGAGTATGGGCCCCTCTGGCCACAGCAGGATAGGGGCCCTGGAGCCCTGGAGCCCTTGCTCCTGGGGCTCAGCATCCCAACAGGCTTCAATTCCAAGGCTGGAGCCCCATGTCTGATAACTGGGTTGTCTGCCGCCTCCCACAAATCTCAGCCTCTGGTGTGTGAATCCTGGCTAGCACCTCCAGCTGAGGCCCAGCATGGGAAACCTGCTAGACAGGGTTCCGTCTCCTAACCTGTAACCCTGTGATATTGTTGCCAAACCCCGTTTCCTCCAGATTGAGTCAGAAGCCTGAACCTGAGTAGGACAGACCTGTGACCTGCAGCAGAGTGCCCTGGTGTGGACTGGACAGTGTTTTATCTGCTGCTAATGATCTGTATGCTTAGCTTCTTCTGCAGGACACCCTTAGCCCTAGACCAGACCTGCAGTGCTCCCATCATGTACTCTGATTACCTTCCCTTTTATTATCCTCTTGGAACATAGCGTTCTGTGTTCCAGGCTAGATTTTTTCTTGACACTGACAGTTTGTCAGCCCCAGCCCCAGCCCAGCTTCCCCATTCACACCTAACCTAGTCATGTCTGCCTTGCCAGGCAAGAGGCCTCTACTGCCTTTCTTTTTCATGGAATCCAGTTCTCAACTTGAATATGAGACTCTGTATAGAAGGGTCTACTAGAAACAGCAGAAAAGATCCAAGCCATTGCCCAGGGATAACACGGGGAAAAGAAAGGCTGACAGGTGGCACAGACTGCACAGAGTGTGGGTAGTAGATCACACCTCTGCCCGTTAGGGGCTGCTATCCTAGTAAGAAGCAAGTTGATGGCAAGGTCCCTTGTGATCTGCAAGACCTTGTAGCCAATCAGCACCTTGAGACCACTTGTCAGCACCCTGTGGGCATATGCACACCATGACGGAGCCATGGGAGGTCATTTGGGTTCCTCAAGCCTATGTGACTCTTGGTGGGTAGTTCTCTTCCTGGAAGGTTGTCTGAGCTTCAGATCATATATTCATATTTGACCCCTCTGGTGGGGCAGAGGCCTATCCTTTCTTTTTACTTCAAACCCTATGATTTTCCAAGTGAAGAATTGATACAGTTGCTCTGACTACAGACCCTGGTAGTAGTAAATGCCCAAGAAATGCCAAATGAATGAATGTATGAGTGAAATCAATCATAAGTACTCAAGAAATACTGAGTGAATGAGATAGTTAATAAAATAATTGCTCCACCATTCCTCTAAAATTCTAAACACAAAGCTCTCAAACCACACTGAGAATCCAGAACTTTTAAAGCACTGGACTGTAAATCAGTGAGCTGGACTTTTGTTGTAGTTTTTGTTTTTTCCATTTGAGAATACGCAACCAAAAAGAAACATTGTTAAGTTCTGGCCTTCCGCTCTGAGCTAGCAATACAGAGAGGAGGTAGACAGAACCACAGTATGAAGTAAGTATCCCTTTTTCTTATATAAGTATAGTTTCTAAAAGAAAGTTCTACTGTGTACTTAACTGGGTCCGTTCATGTTGCAATTTATGCCATTCTCCTCTTTTCCCAGAATAGACTGTAATTCATTATCTCTGAAGTTCACAGGGGCAGCTTCTCCACACAAGACCAGCAACTGACCCTTAAGAGTTTGGGTTGCCTTCACCTTTGTCTTCCTGTCTGTATGTGTCTTTCTCAGATTTCCAACATTTGTGTATGGGCTTTAATGACTTAGTATATAATATGCTTTTGCGCTGTTTGAGAAAACAATTTCCATCTGCTCATATATTGTTAAAAAGTAATGGTTTCTTATTTGAAAAAAAGAAGTCTAATTCTTCTCTACTTCCTCTGCTCAAATGCTAAATCTCAGACCCTTTGAAGTCCAACATAATTTAAGTGCTAATTCCTTTCAAGCTACTGCACTCACTATGCAGATTTCATTAAACCTCATAGTCTCTTTGTATTGATGCCTCTGAAAAAGCAAAGCAACTCCTGCTGTATATTAAAACATTTTGCTCAGGGGTAATGTCTTTTGTCACCATTTCTGAATATTTATTTATTTATTTGGTCCTCAGAAAGAAAACAGAAGTCTGTTGAGACTGAAAGAGAATATATACTCACTGAGCTGTCCATCTCATTTGTGCAAAACATCTGCTTATTACAATTTGCAGGGCTCGCATTTCAGGGTTTGCAGTCTGGAGTGGTTTCTGTCTTAAATCATTCTGTGTTGGCAAACAGTAGTGAGGGCCAGGCCAGAACAGAAAGAAGTGAACCCAGAGCACAGAAGGAGATGAAACAAAAGGCACAAGCCAGTCTCCCCATTGCTGATATTTCTGTTTCTAATATGGTCATCTTGGAAACCAGTGTGTTATTTCAATGCTCACAATGTTGAAAACCATTCTATTCTGGAACTTTTTTAGATTGAGCATCTGGATCAGTAGGAAAAAATTTTTATTTTTAAGGTTAAATATTTTAAGTAATAGTGGCATGTAAGTGACTAGTCAGACCATTGTAAGCAGAAACAGTGAAATAGTTAGTGTCTAATACATGCTTCAATATGGAACTAAAGAGCTGGTCCTAGTTCGGACTCTGACATCTGCTTGCTTTATGATGTCTGATATATTACTTAACCGCTTTAAGCATCAGTGTCATCATCTGTAGGATGGGAATGATATCAGTGAAGTATTATAAGAATTAGATAAATAACCAGACTTTAAATCTTGTCCTTATCACTTCTAACCCTTCATATCTTTTGTATGTTAATACATTTTGAGCACTGTTGCATAGCTATCTGGAGTTCAGGAACACTAGTTCTTGAAAGGAGAATCCAGTCAAACAGTGCATGTCCTACAGGAAGTAACTAAAAAGTATAATTATAGATGAAGTGCCTAGAATGTAGGTAGCTATTTTGAAAGGAAATACCTATTTGGCATTTATAGATAGGGTTATTTAAAAAAAAACTACAAGTATACATACAAAGTAAAAATATTGTACTGAAGTCATGCTATCACGCTATCAAATTAAATGGAGTTTCCAGCAAAAGGACAATCTCTAGGTTATAGATCAGGATCACACTGTTTATTTTGTTCAACCCAGCAGAAGTATGGGCATTTTTAATGTAACTGTAGAAATAATACCAATCTTTTCCCAGAAAAGAGAATTTTTCCAAGCCCTCCCGTATCATTCTAGAATTTCCTAGCAAACAAAGGTTATAGTCATCATTATGTCTGCCTCTGAGCTCATCCAACCTTTCAGCACAGGTAAACACAGAGTGAGCATGTGGAGGACAGGGGCAGGGGCTGGAGAGGGAGATCCAAAAGGAAAGGGAAGTGGGAAGGAAGAATGGGAGTGATTGGAGATGAGAACAGAGCACAAGATAGGACAGTGAGAAGCAAGAAGAAAGGTTCATCCCTGCCATCTGTGCACCTCAGTCCATCATCGCATTACCAGAGAGAACACTGTTTTCTGCAAACATATAGACTCTCAGGAGAGAGATCTCCTTGGAGCTACAAACTCAGTCCAGTATTCTAACAGCCCACACTGTTAGAAAGAACTTACTTTTTTTAAATTGATGGATAAAATTGCATGTATTTGTCATGTAAAATAAGATGTTTTAAAGTATAGACAGACATTGTAGAATGGTTAGATCTAGCTGATTAGCAAAGGCATTGCCTCACATATTTATTTTGTGCTGGGAATTCTTAGCATCCACTCTGCATATTTCAAATACCTGTAATCCCAGCACTCTGTAAGGTTGAAGTAGGAAGATCACAAGTTTGAGCCTAGCATGAGAAACTTAGTGACTTAGCAAGACCTTGTCTCAAAATTTAAAAAAAAAAAAAAAAAAAAAAATGTTTTTAAAAGCTGGAGGTGATGCAGGAAAAGCTTTTGACAAGCACCCATTCGTGATAAAAACTCTACAGAAAATTCTAATAGATGGTCTATCTCAATGTGATAAAAGCCATCTATGACAAACCAACAGCCAACATCATACTAAATGGACAAAAACTGAAAGCTTTTACTCAAAAATCAGGAATAAGGCAAAAATGCCCACCGCCACTACTCCTATTCAATGTAGTTCTGGATACTTTAGTCAGAACAATTAGATAAGTGAAAGAAATAAAAGGAATAAACATTGGTAAGGAAGAAGTTAAATTACCCTTTTCCATGGATAACATGATACTCTACATAGAAAACCCCAAAAACTCCATCAAAAGACTTCTAAATTTAATGTGCAAATTCAGTAGTGTACCTGGATACTTCAACATTCAAACATCAATAGCCTTTCTCTACGTGAATAACAAACTCACTGAGAGAGAAATTAGGGAAACAAGACCTTTTCCAATAGCATCAAAAAAAATGAAATACCCAGGAATCAATCTAGTGAAGAAAGTAAAAGACATGTACATTGAAAGCTACAGTACTCTGACAAAGCAGATTGAAGAAGATATTAGAAAATGGAAAGATATCCCTTGCTATTGGGTAGGAAGAACCAACGTAGGGAAAATTGCCATACTTCCAAAGTTGTACAGATTTAAAGGAACTCTGATCAAAATTCCAACAGCAGGGGCTGGGGATTTAGCTTAACAGCATAACACCTGCCTGGCAAGCGCAGGGTCGTGAGTTCAATTCCCAGTACCGGAAACAAAACAAAACAAAACAAAACAAAAAATTCCAACAGCATATCTCAGAGAATTAGAGAAAACAATCCTAAAGTTAAATTGGAACCAGAAGAGGCCTAGAATAGCAAAGCAGTTCTGGCAACAAAGGCAAGGCAGGTTGTATCACAATCCCTGACTTGAAACTACACTACAAAGCCACTGTGATAAAAATAGCATGGTGTGGGCAGAAAAACAGACCTGAAGATCAATGGAACAGATTAAAAGATGCAGAAACAACTCCAGACATACTTAGCCACCTTATCTTTGACAAAGGTGCCAGACACATTCACTGGAAGAAAGATAGACTCTAATAAATGGTGCTGGAAAAACTGGCTTCGCACAGGCTGAAGATTGAAATTGGACCCATAGCTTTCACCATACACTAAACTAAAGTCAAAATGGATTACAGATCTAAATATTAACAGAAACACTAAATCTGCTGAAAGACAGAATAGATAGACCTCTTGAAGATATTGGTTTAGGCAAAGACTTTATGAACAAAACCCCAATCGCACAGGAACTATCACAAAGAATGAACAACTGTGATCTCATCTTATTAAAAAGCTTTTGCACAGCAAGAGAAACCACCAACAGAGTGAAGGGAACTGATAGTGTGGGAAAAAATGTTTGCCAGCTGTTCCACAGACAAACGATTACTATGGAGAACCTTTTGAGTTAAAGAACTCAAAAAAATCAGATCCCCTAAATTTTAAAGACCCAATCCAAAACTGGGCATTTGAAATGAATATATACTTTTCAGGTGAAGTACAAACAGCAAATAAATATATGAAAAAATGCGCAACATCACTGGTCATTTGAGAGATGCAAATTAAAACAATGCTGAGATTCTATCTCACCCCAAAAAGAATGGTTATTATCAAGAAATCAACCAATAACAAATGTTGGTGGGGCTGTGGGAAAAAAGGAACCCTTCTCCACTGTTGGTAGGAGTATAGACTGATGCAATCAGTATGGAAAGTCCTCAAACAACTAGCACTAGAGGTCTCAATTTACCGAGCTATTCCCCTTCTGGGTATCTCCCCAAAAGAATTAAAAGCATCATACCGCAGGAATATATGCACATCCATGTTTATAGTGGCACAGTTTGTAATGGCCAAATCTTGGAAATAGTCTAAATGCCCATCAACTGGTGAATGGATAAAGAAGATGTGATTTTTTTTTATACAATACAGTACTACTCTGCTGTAAAGAAAGATAAGCTTGAGACAGTCTTAGGTAAATGGATGCACCTTGAGACCATACTCTGGTGTGAGAAGCCAAAACTATAAATCACGACCAAAATATATAAGAGGTATTGTGAAATAGGAAGAAAATATTCAAATGCAGAGGGGAACAAAGAAGGGGGTGAGGAAAAAGAAGGGAAAAGTAAAAAAAAGAGAAAAGAAAAAATGGAACAAAATTTTGGTACATGGGGAGGGGAGGAGGGGTTGAAGTGAGGGTAGGGGAATGGGAAAAGAATCACGTTATATCATGTACAGGTACAAATTCTCTGTGATCAATGTGATTAGTATGTATAACCAAAATGTGCCAATTAAATCTGACTGAAAAAGAAAGAATGAAAGAAAGAAAGAGGTAAAGGAAGGCTGAGGATGTAGCTCAGTGGTGAAGGATAAAGTGCCTCTGGTTTTCTTTAGTACAAAAAAAAATTGCCATTAGTAGCTATAATTACCATGCTGTATAACAGATGTCTTGAACTTGTTCCTCATAAATGTAATTATGCATCCTTTGACCAGCATCCCCCCATTTCATTTTGTCCAGCACGCAGCCTCTGGTAGCCATCATTCCACTCTCTACTTGTATGAAATCAACTTTTTCAACTTTAAGATCAGGCAATATTTGTCCTTTTATGCCAGGCTTATTTTACTTAACATACTTCCTGCAGGTTTAGCCATACTGTCACATATAAAGGATTTCTTTCTTTTAAATGACTGAATAGTATTTGATTAAATGTATGTAGACCACAGTTTCTTTCTTGTTCCTTTTCCCCCATGGCACTAGGGAACTGAACCCCGGGCCCCACAGTGAGCCACAATCCCCAGGCCTCATTTCTTAGGTTTTTGCTCAGCTGCACAGGCTGTTCTCAAGCATGATTCTCCTGCTTCAGCCTTCCAGCCACCACACAAGCCCCAGTGTCTTTGTCAGTCATCTGTTGATGGACATTCAGCTTGATTCCTCAGATTTGCTGTTCTGACTACTACTGCTGTAAACATGAAAAGCAAATGTCTCCGTGACATATTGACATCGTTTCCTTTTGCTGTATACCAAGTAGGAACATCACTGGGTCATAGTTCTGTTTTTACTGTGTTCCATAACATTGACTTACATTCCCACCGGCACTATACAAAGGTTCCTTTTGCTCCACATCCCTGCCAAAATTTGTTATCTTTTGTCTTTTTTGATAATAGAAGTCTTACCAAAAAAATCCCTGTACATCATCTTTGAAATTGCTTGCTTCATTAGCACACTTAAAAATCAATTCAGTTTTTATATGGAAAACCCATTGTTTTTATCCTTTTCACATTTAAAGTTAGTTTTTAAATACAGGGTATAAAGATTTCAAAAGGGCGGGCCAATTATCTATCGATTGAACTATAGGAAAAAAGAATGATTATCCAATAGAATTCAGAAATATATATAGCTAACTATGCCTGCATGTATCTAATCAGCCATAGTAACTATAATCATAATTTGTCTCCCACACCAGGAGCAATAGATCAGGTAGGACCTGAGTAATCATTATAAAGTATGCACATATAAATTGAACTTTCCACAATCTGGGTCACTTGGACAAGAAGACTTTTTTGATAAAAACCAGGCTGACAATTAGATTCACAGGGCACTTCAACATTAAATGATATTCTTCCCACATTCTGGGTCGTAAGGCAGGGTAAACAATACACTGACTTTAAAAAACAAAATTGTATTCACAGTAATAGCAGTGCGTCATGGTGCATGGTTATACACTTTAATATGCTGTGTTCTGTTCTGCTGTGTTAATATTTTAAGTAATATAATTTCCTTTTCATGTAGTTTCAGGTTTATCTCCTCTTTGCCTCCCCTTTCTGGAAAAGCTTTCTGTAGTGCTGTATCTTATGTCAGGAGAAACTCCTGAAAAATAGAAAATAACAAAAATGTATTTAAGATTTTCCAACTGAAACGTTATTTCCATGTGCTTTACAGACTCAATCTGTGTCCCGGGTTTTGATCCAAGCCTCAACATGATGAGCGGAATCACTCCCATTAATCCAATGATACCAGGCCTGGGGCTGGTTCCACCCGCACCACCAGCTGAAGTGGCTGTTGTTAAAGAAATAATTCACTGTAAAAGCTGTACTCTTTTCCCTCAAAATCCAAGTAAGTAACACCTGTGAGAAACATTTGTTCATCATTTTAAACTTATTTCCCTTTTACTTAAAATAGCATTGCATTAATTTTCGGATGTAATTCAAACATACACAGAATGGGGCTTTTGTTTCTCTATTTGAAGAGTGCACAGAGGTATGTCGTTGTGTCTGTGGAGGAGCTGAGTAGCCACCAAGAGGTCAGGATGAGGGATTTGGGTTTTTATATCCAGCATTAAGAATTTTTTTGCATGCAGTGAAGTCTAGCATTTCCTGAAGAACATAGTGTCAAATATATAAGCACTTTCATCTATCTTCACAAATGTAGGAGAAAAACTGAAATATGTTTGTTAGATAAAATTTGCATTAATTTTGCAGTTAGCAATTTTGGGGCAGGAGGGAGACTGTGTCTCAGAATTTCTAATCCAAATTGCATTTGCTTGAAGGACCTATACATTTGATGAAGTGAATGGGCCAGAATATTTTTAATTTAGCCTTAGATACTAATTTTTGGGGTCTGAGTAGCTAAGATTTTTCTTTTCATTCATATTAATTAATGTTGCCTTCTTTAAGTGGACTTTCAAGCAATTGCTTTAATAATCTACATATACACTAGGTAAGATGTTGTGACATGTAAATTTTATCTTTTTTTGCAACCTCCCCAAAATTTAATGGGTTGCTCATTTAAATGCAAATAATAGCAAAGTGGTTTTTTTCATGCATGGTGTTTCACAGCGAAGTAGGTATTGCGTGCACATTCTTAGGGTGTGCTTCCTGTGTCCCACCTCACTGCTCCTTTATCTGGCAACAAGATTAAGTCAACAGGCCAAGCTCCTTCATCATGTTGTCATTTCATCACGTTTTCTACCTCCTGGGCCTTTGATTATGAAAGAGAAATGGAATTATGCTAACATGTGCATTGTCTTTGGTCATGAACCGGCACGGCTTCTCAGTGTAGAAATGCACGCAGAGAGGAAAGGTTGGGAGGAGGAGGGAGAGAAACCTAAAGTACAGCCCAGAGAAAATCTGAGTTGGTACAACAGTGGATGGTCATTCTACCTTGAGTAGGTGACTGCAAGCTGGGCTTTTGCCAGGTGACCCAGGAAGAGAGGACCAATCAATAAAAGACAACACTCTCTATTTTGTTATGCTATTAGATCTTCCACCTCCTTCCACCAGAGAACGACCTCCTGGGTGTAAGACTGTGTTTGTCGGAGGATTACCAGAAAATGCTACTGAGGAAATTATTCAAGAAGTCTTTGAGCAGTGCGGTGATATTACAGCGATTCGAAAGAGCAAGAAGAATTTTTGTCACATTCGCTTTGCAGAGGAATTCATGGTTGATAAAGCCATTTACCTTTCTGGTACTTTGCATTACATAAGGGGTTTGCCAGGCATTTTGTCATGTTTTGTGATGTTAATATGAGCATATTTCCTTTTACCGTAATGCACAATAAAGTACTCATAGTTTGGGGCTGGAAAAGGAGGAATTCTGTCTTTTTCCTTAGCTGCCAGAAGCTCTCTGTTCAGGCTGTAACTGTGCCTCGCTGCAGGAATGATTTCCCACCATCCAGTCTTGAGGAATTCCATTGAGTTTCTAATTAATGCTCTCAAGTGCTTATTAGATGAAAAGCAATATTATGAGTACTGAGGACCATTATTATTATTGGATGTAATCCTCTGGGGGACTAAAGTACTCTCTCAGAATAATTTTAGTTTTTAGAAGTGGATTTACTTTCTGAGTACAGTTTCTCACAGGAAAGTACACAGTTCATGGGCCCTTTGTTAGGGACCAATATCACTGCCCATTTGGTAGTTTATTAAGCCTGCTCCACTGGCCTTGTACTTTGGTGCCAATTTTTATTGGAGAATTTTACAGATGTTGAAATTAGGCCTAATGCTGCCTTCCACTCTGTGGGTGTTGGAACACGTGTATGGAGTCTGTCAACAAGACCTTTGCCAACTCTGTAAATAATTGAGGTGGTATTGAAATGTGGCTATAGAAGGGCCTACTTTTTAGATTTAATTCATTGCCTTTCCCTCACACTTTACAGTGACATTTTTCACACTGTCACCCTCACATACCACCTCCATATTCCTGAGGCATAGTTCATAGGGGAAGGTGCACACACAATGTGAAAAAAACCCATGTGAACATTTTGCAAGCTTTACTTAGTTTCTGCAGCCAGTCTCTGTTGCTATGACTTTCTGTGCAAAAGCCTGGAGGTTGACTTCATACTTCGGAACAATCCTGAACCAGATAGTGACTTGGAGTACTTTGGAACCCTTGTTCCAGTAAAACCTTACAAAAACAAAAACAAAAACAAAGCCTGAAAGCATTCCATAGTGGAGATGGAGGGCAGACCTGGAATAAGGACATTTTGCAATTCACACACAGCTATGAGGTCACTAGGGATGTGGAAAGTTCCATTTCATATGCCCTAACCCAGACAACCTCTCTCCCATCCCCATGCTTTCATCTAGGGGATAGAGACAGGTGCAGTTCACCAACTGGGACTGTTAGGGAAGGTACCTCACATAGTGGATACTTGGTTCCTGGCAGGTATATGACATATGTACATGTATGTACATAGGAACCATTCAGTACATGGTCGTTTTATCAATACAGGTAGCCTGGGCATGTCAAAGGACTGATTCTTGTTTCTCAGCAAACCTTATCCCAGAAACCTGGATTCTAATCACAGGTCTGTCAAAAAAAAAAAGCTATTACTCTGTCCCATATGACTCAGTGAGAGAGACAGAGCAGCTTAAAGGTTACACCCTTTTGTTCCAGTATTAGGATTAGAACCCAGAGCCTTCACACTGAGCTACATCCCCATCCCTTTTTAATATTTTTTGTTTTTGTTTTGAGATAGACTCTCACCAAGTTGTCCAGGCTGGACTCAAACTTGGGATCCTCCTGCCTTAGCCTCCCAGAGTTCTTGGATTATATACCATACCCAGTTCAAAGTCTTTTTGAACACTAATACAACACAATTTTTAGACCCAATAAGAAACTGAGTAAGACACTGAGAGTTAAATAGTCACAAATTTAGGTATAAGAGAGAGTTCTCATTACTTCTGCCTTGATCCTATGCTTTTCCCTTTCTGGGCCATGAGCCTGGCCTATTCCTTTCAGCAGGTCCCTGATGTCTTTTTCTCAGTCCACCCTTTTGCGGCAAGAGGAAGCCCCATCACAGGCCTCACCTGCAGCCTCCCCACCTAGGTACATAGAAGTCTCCAGCTCTTTCTGGATGCCCTGCTAGGCCACAGCCTCAGTGCTAGGGCACGGTACCAGGCTGACTCATCAGAGGTGCAGGAAGGAAACTCGCCGCCCTCCGTGTGTGCTCCTGCGAGCCCAGGCCCAGCTGGAAAGCATATCTAATTTTAGGAGCATGTTCACATTTGAAGGCCAAACTAATTTCAGTCCCATCATCATCAAGGTCTCTTTAAGGCCTTAATGATGTTGTTTGGTGAAGGGGAGGGTGGAATGAGAAACATTTCTGATATGAGCAGGGAAAGTTGCCTGGCCAGTTGGGACAGCTGTCCTGCTCAGTCTGCTCAGCTGTTAGATCTGTATCACCATGGCCTGCTGACTTGCTGGCTTTCCATGGCCCACAACCAAGACACGTTTTGCTTTAGCATCAATTCTGCTCATCTATGAGCAGCTGTTGCGTTTTGATCAGTATTATTATGTCTTTTCATTTTTAGATAACACTTGAAACCTCGGAGGCAGAAGGGTTCAATGGCCTGCAGGCATCAGATGTGAGATCTATATCTTATTTGTAACTTTTCAAAGGTGTGAAGTGCCTTACTGGGGAGAAGCCAACCTCTACAGTGATTTTCAGCTGCGTTTTAACCCAAAATGCTACGATACTCCATTGAAACCTACCATGAGATCTTGAACATCAGCACAGCACAGCCTAACATTTTACAGTTGGATGTCATTTGCAAAGTCCCTACATGGCAAAAGTACTTATTTTGCTCTCTGCTCTAGCAGCCCCTGGGAGCCATGTTCCTGCTGAGACCTGACTTTATGTTCTGAAAATCTGAGTACCCCAAACTGAAGAGCAACCTCAAAGTCATCTGAGGTTCATTTGAAGTTAGGCTGGCTGGCTGGCTGTAGTCCTGTGTTGATTTCTCAGATCAGGTTTCTGCTCAGGCTCTACATAAGCTGGGTAGCTCACAATAAATCCTCCAAAGATTTCTAGGCCCTGTTTTTTTTTTTTTTGCCTATCACTGGGCTTTTGCATGGGTCTCCTATGGCCTTCAAAGATGGCATGGATAGTTTTGTGGTGCTATCGCCAGATGAGGTGCTGCAGGGCTGTGAGGAGACAGCAGTGAGGCCTCTTGACTGAAGGTAAAATATTCTTCTACATGCCCCAGAGAATAAGTGAAAATAAAACAGCATTGCTTTAGTAATTCTGGCATTTGCAGCTGCTGGGAGAAAACTGAGGAGCTGTGAGTGAGATGTTCTGGAATTACTTTGTAGGTTCCTTTAAATATCATAGGTGCTCTTCATTTACCCATACCCTGCCTTTTCCCAAATAGAACCTAAGAGCACTTTTGTAGTAGAGTCATAGTGAATTGTAAATATGAAATCAAGGCCATAAAAGGCAGAGCACAAAACATGTGCTACTTGCCACGTTTGTTTCTGAGCTTCCTGGGAACCAGAAGGAAGAAGAGTTGTCAGGATAATCTCCTTAAGATCATTCTTTGTTGGTGATGCTGGCTTGGACATGGTCAGAAACCCTCTGAGATACCTCCCTGAGCTATGTTTAGCCCCAAAACTATGAAAAGCTTGATTCAACTGCTTTTCAAGCTTGATGGGAAGGAGCTTCCCACCTCCTGTGAGAAAGGCATCCTGTCCGAAGGCCAAAGAAATAAATGAGCATTTGCCTAACGAGGTAATGCCTGGACTGAAGCAGACCTCCATTATGACATTGTGATGACACCAGATTTTCCCCTGCTTGCAGGTTACCGGATGCGATTAGGATCCAGCACTGACAAAAAAGATTCGGGTCGCCTTCATGTAGACTTTGCCCAGGCCAGAGATGACTTCTACGAGTGGGAATGCAAGCAGAGGATGCGCGCCCGTGAGGAGCGGCACAGACGCAAGCTGGAGGAGGACCGGCTGCGACCGCCCTCCCCGCCAGCCATCATGCACTACTCGGAGCACGAAGCTGCCCTGCTGGCCGAAAAGCTGAAAGGTAGGTAAGAAGCCAATTGTGCGAGCTTTTCTCCCTCTACCTTAGCCACCTCTGTTGAAGGAAAGCCTGGGTCCAAACACCAAAGCCCTGTTTCTCTTGTCCCTTTCCCTGTCATTTTCATGTAAGTGATGGTGACTTCGAGATGGAAGCCACCTGGACTTCATTATCCCACTTAAGATAGCCTGGCCTTTTCTAGCACCCTTACCGGTCTTCTCCATGAATATGTATGTCCTGCCACTTAACAAAACTCACTGAACAAGAGACAGAAGTGCACAGCAACAGACCCAAAAAGGCCGTTGTCATGTGATCCAGTGTTCAGTGAGCCAGAGAAACAATTCCACTGTGGACTAGGTGGTTCCTAGCGTTCTCAGATCCCTGTGGAGTTCTCAGTGCCAACGACTCTTAAAGCCTTCCTTAGGTACACCAGACTCTGTGCTCAGGGCCATGGATGATAGAGGAGAAATGTGGAATAGGATACCTGTCTTCAGCAATGAAGTGGAAAGGATACTCGAATACCTGTAGATGAGTAGCAAGAGAGAAATATTTCATTTCCTCTGTTACTGGCAGGACTGTCAACCAAGGTGTGTAGAGGAAGTGCAAGGACAGGTGTGAAAAGTGTAATGGAGCATCAGGAGAGTCTTCACACAGTAGGCAGAATCTGAACTTGGCAAGATGAACAAGATTTTTCCCAAGATAAAATATGATAATGCCAGTCTATGCAGACGCTGGAGGCTTAGGAATACAGCCACATGGGAAGCAGAGAGGAATTGGGCACAGACAGTACATTTACAGAGCAAGGTGAAGCTGGAAAAACGGTCTGGGCCAGATGATGGAGCCTGGAAGATTGTTGCTATATTTGGGTTTTATTGCATAAATAGTGCAGAGGCCATTATGAATTTCTGATAAGAGGAGGCATGCAACTGTTCCTGAGAGTACTTTAGAGCCTAGCTGGTGTAGCGTAGGCAATGTCTTAAGTGGAGTGAATGTTTTCACTAGAGAAAATGTGTGAAAAGAACCCCAACACCTATATTAAAAACAGGAAAATTCTATGCTTTATAATAAAACTTTCTTCCAGCCCTCACTCCATCTAGCTTGGGAAGCCCTGATCAACTTCAATTGCCACTGGAATGCCCTTTTATAACCACAGAGCATTTCTTACTGGTGCTTGATGTACACATTCTGCTGCTCTGGAAAGGCGTGTTGTGCATAAATACTCAGGCAATGCTGTCCCTTCAAAAAAGAAAAAACATACACAATGAAAATGCAGACGTCATTTCCTTCTTCACTCAGCAGTGAAACCATAAGGAGTGTCCAAAATAAGGAGCAACATTCTCAACCAGGAATGTTTGTTGAAACAGTTTTTCTTTATGGGCTACACTCCATTTAGTCACGTCCACCCTAGAAGTGACAAAAACTAGCACCTTGGTTCTGTAACCTTGTGGAGGAATTTCATGAAAGCTCAACATTTACGTTGTGCTATTTTTAAGAAACTGGCATAGAAGTGTCTATGCGTGTATGAGATGTGCAGCATTTGCCTCTCCTTTTGGAGGTGAGCAGATTGGGATGTCAATTTGGTAGAGTAATTTGCAAGCCTTGCCATTTCAAAAATATATATTTATATAGATGAGTATAATTTGCAGAATTCAGAAAGCTGTACCTTTGCCAAGTACTGTGTGATCCCTTGAGGAGAGAACAGATTGGAAATTTTAATAGATGGCTGTTACAGTAGAATGAACTAGCTGAGGATACATCTTAGGCAAGAGTCAGGTAATATCAAGCTTGACAATTTCAACGCAGGCACAGAGTTTGGAATATAAACAGCATTTAATTGCTTAGGAAATTGGCTGCTTCACAGAGGAAATCCACTCCATGCTCCTTATAACACTGCAAAGCCAGACAGGGTGAGCCCAGGAAACTGTTTCCCAGAAGATGAATTCATTGATGTGAGGGTATAAAATGCAGTCAGGATGTGGGGAACAGAAACCTGTGTTAGAAAGGAAGTGAAAATGCAATCTGAAAATACCTAATTGGATTTGATTTTTTTTTGTCCCTTGAGAAATCTTGTTATCTTAGGTGTATTATAGGCATTTTCCCCTATTTTGCATCATGCTTATTTATTTTTAGTTTTCTTTATGAAGATCAGCTTTATTCATCATGATCTGTATAAGCCAAGTCTTCATTATGATCTGTAAGGTTTTCCAGGTCCTGTCCAGGGCTAAAATTACACACAGTAGGTGTTCAGTAAATTAATTTATTTCTGTCTTGTCCAGCTATCTAGACTGGGCATGACTGGAAATATAGTGATGTGTGCTCAGCCATCATTCCAGCCACTCAAGAACTATTTGTTGGTCCCTGTATCATATGCCCAGCACTTGCTAGGCACTGAAGGAAAAGAAATAGCACATAAGTCTGTGCTTCACAGAGTTCAGGTTTCTTGAGTGATAGAAGTAGTAACAAATCACCTTGTACTAGCTACTTACAATAGATACACACACACACACACACACGCACACACACATATTATAATCTACCACTGTATAAAATTGGCAAATACAAGGCATTATCCCCCAAGAGAGAGCCAGCCCAGGGGGCAGTGCTGCAGTGAGCAAGTGGACATCTTCTCTAACAGGGTCAGCCCATCCACTGCTTGGGCATCCAAAGGCAGGGGAAACACTGAGTTGTAATTGTGTAGTGTCTGAGGCACAGAGTCACCCAGTGTCTGTTATGTTAATACAAATTCTGAAAAAGAAAATTAGTGGGCACCCTGCTGATTCAATAGACATTGTTCAGAGTCAATTCAACTTAATGAAGACTGACTGGGAGGTAACTACGCAAGACCCAAAGTTTATGGAGAGGCCTTGAGAAAGTGAGAAGGAGCTCAATAACACCATAATTACACTTTATTGGAAACAGGGGCACCAGCCAGAGGAGATAATGAGTTTCAGTGTGTCTAACACAGACCATCCAGGAGGAGCCCTGGGTTTGGCCTGTGCAAGGAAGAGATTGATTAGACAGTGAGAAAGCATGATATTCCCATTGGAGATTTCTCTGGGCAAGAGCACTTAAAGGTTTCTGTCTACCTTTTCTCCCTTCAGAACACTGCCCATAATCTTTCCTTATGTGATGAAATGAAAAGTATCTCTGCATCAGGTAAAGTTCTGATGAATCTCTGCAAGCAGTGCCTTTAGGATTCCCTGATGTGTCACAAAGAATCCAGTCCTCCAGGATCACACTTGTCATTTCTAGGGGACTAGACTCAGATTTCTATACAAGACGGGCAGCACCACTGCCAAGGGGAGGCACAGTAGAAGGGGTCCCAGCATTGTGCTGAGATAGTTGTCAATATTTATAGTTCCTTAAAAGTAAAAATCAGCTATGCTGTGAGCCAAGTAGGTGTTCAGTTAGCTAAAAGCCAGCTCTCCTTCTTCAGGCCAGGGAAATACAAAGCACAGGAGCCTATTAGAGAATCAGTTTCTTAGATGTTAGTAACTCTCAAGGAGGGACAATAGGACATTTCATTTATAAACATTTTGCTTGATCCTGAACCAAAAGTGTGAGCAGTACATTTTCAGATTGCCCTCTTAGTTTTCTCATTTTTACATATGCTAAGTATTAGTGAGATTGGGGGATAAATGGGAGCAATAACTATTTGTGTAGCATTTTATAGTAGCTGTGATTTGGTTAATTGATGTATGGTTAATTGAGCAGCTAGAAAATGGAGACTTGTTTGGGGACTGCCTTAGTTCACTGTCTACTGGTATAAAGCAGACTTAAGGCCAGATAACTGACTAATAAAAGTTTATTTGGCTCATACCCCTGGAAGTTAGGAAGTTGAAGAGCATGGCATCTGCATCTGGTGAGGGCCCTCACACTATGTTACCCCGTGGCAAAGAAGGCAGCACAAGCGGGCATGTGAGACAGAAAGAGGATGGGACCGAACTGATTCTTATATAAGAAGCCGCCATCTGTGACAGTGGCATTAATCTCTTCAGGAGGGGACTCTCCTCTTAATACTATTATAATGCCCATTAAATTTCAACATAAGTTTTAAGAAGGACATTCAAACTATGTCAGGGGTGCATAGTGACATTTTCTGGATGTGCATCAGCAACGCTTTGATCAGCTTAGGGTTCCAGTCTGCTTAGATCATTACATGACAGTACAGTGTGAGCAATTTTCAGCTATCATCAAAACCACAGTCAGTGACATCTATATGGACACATCATTTCATGGTATGTTCCCCTTATTTCTTTAGTGGGGAGGTGTTAAAAAAAAGTCTTGCTTTTTTTTTTTCTTTTCTTCTACCTTTCTATCCCAACACAGAACCTGACCTCCTGGTGTTCTTATACACACCCAGCCATAAATACAGGTACTGTAATCCACCTAAGTCTCATTCTGTGTTCATAATTCTGTGTTCATAGTAACTATTCTTAAACTCAGGGACTAAATCTCCCTGAGCACACAAAAGAGGAAGAAAGAACTTAGCAGTTTGGTTGCTTCCCCCATCATTCTCAACATATAAATTTTATGTTCGTATCTATGCATCAGCTGAAAATTCACCAGGTACTTACCACTCCCTGCCATGCCCTGAAGTCTCAGATATGACTATTGCATGGATAATGCCTTTGAGGACCATGTCTTCCAGTAGTTGTTGAAGGACCTATAACATTGAAATCATGACTGTCTTATAAGTAGAAAATGAGCATGTGCTAATGATTTTATTTAACTCAATTAATGAAGAAGCAATAAAATGTTAAAATTGGTCCAAAGGAGAATTTACTTTATGTTCTTCTTTTTTTTTTTTTTTTTTGGTGGGGGGCGGTTTCCGGTACCGGGAATCGAACTCACGACCTTGCGCTTGTCAGGCAGGTGCTGTGCCGCTGAGCTAAATCCCCAGCCCTACTTTATGTTCTTCTGAACAAGAATGCATTTGCATTGTAGGAGAGGAATTACTTGCATCATTATCAGTTTTCCACAATTTATGTTCTATTACTACAGCATTGTAAAATAGGAATATATCAAAGACAGGTAAAGGTTCACAGCTCTATACAATCATATGGTTTAGTTTATGCCCAGAATTCTGTTAAAAGGATCTGCAGTAGTCTCTGCCCATTTCCAAGTCCTGGTTAGTGCTTTCCTGCCAAAGGCTCTCCTGTGAGATTATCCGATATCACTCCTAACTATCATCACCAGTGATAATGACCTCAGATTCCTGAAAGATAAAAGTAGCCAGCTTGCTTACCAGGAAAACATTTGTGAAAATATCCCTTAACATGATATTAAAATTTTTATTGTGATGTTTTCCAAACTGTAATCATTGAATTTGTGGCTTTGTAGAACTAATGCCTATGAATCTATGAGAAATCGAGCATAGTAAAATACAAACTATAAGGGGAAAAACTGGAAGTGACCCAAAGATTGAAATGTGTTTGGGAAGGTTTTACTGATATTAGCACCTCAAAGCTGGAGACAAAGGTGTAAACAGCAATTACTGTTCAGAATATGTTAGTAGGGTATGTCCAGGCTGGTAGAAATATAGCAGAGAAGCACCACATTCAATGCACAGTTGCATAGAAAGTTCCCTTATGAAGAGCCCTTGGGCTGACTCTTGGGAGAAGAAGGACAGCTGGAAGTGTGAAGACCGGTAGGGGAAGAGCACAGCATGTGCGGAAGCATGGAGAGGTGGGGTGGGGGTTAGCAGAGTGGAGCGGGGCAAAGGAATCCGGACAGGTGAAGGAGAAGTGCCAAGCAGGGAGAAGAGAGCAGGCAGACATTTCTGGTTACAAAGGTGCAATGTGGTAAGAACCTCGCTTTTAAAAAAGGACAGTTTTTAATAAGCAAGGGATACAGATCCACTCAATAATATAGCAGGTTTCCCAGTTCTTCGTGTGAAAAAAGTACATGTGCACATTCTGAACTACACCCCTGGTCAGAGTTATGCCTGAGCATGTTCATGGCAAGTATTTGGAATTTTAGAAGTGCATCTTTGATGTGATTTTTATGAGCAGTGTTAATTTCTTTCTACATGAATAGCTTTAATAATGCTGCAATCTAAATCCTGTTTAAATTAGTTTATAGAGTTTTCTGCTTTCTCAGTGATCTTTCCACTGAATATAAAATTGAATTTACATTTGGGTATTGAAAATGACCGCTCCCAATATTCTTCTGTAGCATTAGAGGGAGTTTACTGGCTTAGTCTTAATTAATATAAATTAAAATCACTTCTTACATGGCAACAAATATTGACTAGAGTTACCAGGCATGCTTTAACTAATGTGCTTTAAATTTAATTTGAATGTCAGTACATCGATCATGCATCAGTTTCAGAAAATTCAGAAATGAAGATGAAGTTACGAGTTTTCAAAACTATATACTCCTTTTACGCTAATAGAATTCTGCCTCCTAGAACTTATTCAAAATGTTGGAAAAGATCTTGGCTGATTACTTTAATGTATCTTCAATAATGTATTTTCAATTCTTAATCTTAGGGATGTTGTTTCTTCTTTCTGAAAACTATCAATTTACTGTAGTCTACACCTTATAACTTATGCTGAACTTGGACTCTAGGTCTAGGAGTGAGGAGAAATAAAACGTGATTTTCAGACCATTTGTAAAAACATACATTTTTTAAAAATTTAAATGTGTTCTTCCTGACAATAACTCAGTACATTTATAAACCGTGTGATCATGAACAACAGAAAGAAAAACCACCAATGTGTGCGAGAAGGAAAGATGAGTAGCACAGGGCTTTCTCTCCTTGCGAGATCCAAAAATATTAAGGGTTTTCTTTTTTGGTACTGTGTAGAGCTTTAAGTCACAGCAAAGGCGAAAAATAGTACGTGAAGTCAGTGTTCTCTTTTGTTGTTGTTCTTTAAGGGGAAAAAAGAAGATTTCTTATAAGCGTTAGGTTTATTTCTGCTGGCTGCTCCGAGGTCCATTCTCCTAACATACATTGGCAGGGAGAGAGGTGGAAAGTGTGGAGAGAGGCAGATTTATTCTGACTATAATGGTCGCAGTGGGGCTCTCACAAACATAATGCTAAATTATGGGTCTCTCCATGGGCTGAGCATAATGTTAAGTTGTATGATGGATTTTTATCTTACACAAGCCGCTTCGGTCCATGAAATGAGGTAAGAAACCACTGCAGCTGGAGTTCACCGAGGGTTGAACTTGTACTGAAATTCCAGAGTAGACACAATTGCACGAGCCAGCGCTGTTATCAAGAAGAGTGTGCCATGCCTGTGGACTAAGATTTTTGAAGAAACTTGAATCTTTTGCTTGCAGGATGATCTGTGGGCATTCCCAGGCCAGTTCTCTCCTCTGCTACAAGTATAAAGGCAGAGGGAATAGGTTCACTCAGGGAGAGAAAGAAAAACTTCGACCCCCAAGCTCAGAAGATGGCTGCTGCAGAAGAGGACCTGGAAGTGGGTCCATAGCTCATCTTATCTGCTGTGGCTGCTTTACATTTGGAAAGGGCTGAGTACGCTGCACAGGGCCTTGAGTCAGGGGGAGTCCTGCCTCCCAGCAGGGCATGCTCACTCTGAGCAAGCAGCGGCTGCCCTGAGGTAGCTGTGCCCCAATCTGAGAAGCAGCTTTTGAGAAGAAAGGAACTGAAGGTATTTACCCAGCATCCTACAAAATTCACACATGGAATGCTTGTAGCAGTCCAATGGCTAATTTTTAAAAACATGTTAAGTAAAAATTACAATTCTCAGTCATTCTTGAGTCACCTTTTTCCATCCACCTGGAGGTTATATACATTTGGAAATGTGCACAGTGCAGGAGGATGCCTCTGATAGTCCTCCAGGGAACTAGAAGTGCCTGGCTCGGGGTAGCACCAATATTTATCCAATAAATGACTAAGAATCTGAATCTTGCAGTGTAAATTTGCCCTTTATTTTTAGAATTAAGAGTCTATCTAGTTTGCTTGAAAAAATGGAAGATATTTTTCCTAAACACATTATCCCACAATCAAAAGAGAAAGCCTCTGCCTTCAAGTTTGCCTGGAAAATATGCAGTGAGCTTTTAGCAGCAATCAGATCAATTAATGTTGTAATAACTGCCATACAACTTCTTATTCTCATTAACTTAATCACCTTCACACTTTCTTTTCTCCACCTCCAAGCCATATAAGGCAGTTGTCCCAGCAGCCATTCCGAAGCAGGCAAGTCTGTTTGTTTTCTTTAACATGAACTTAATAATTTACTGAGAAGTGGAACCTCATTCCTCACTCTCCCCCGGTTCAACTAGGCTTTCCAGCAGCCATGCAGCAAACACTGACCACCCAAGGGAACAGTCTTCTTTATGAAAGAGAAGGAAATACTCTATTTTCCGGCTTAATTAAATACGTGATATTAACCCTATAATGAAACTGCTTTTGAACCACAGCAGAGCAAGAAATGACTCATCCTGCTACCTGCCTTGGGAACAGTATCTCCCATAACATCCAGTTTAAAGTAATTTCATTTATTATCTACATTTGGATGCTTAATTCAGCCAATTCTATAACTCAGATAACAGGTTTCACTTATATTTCTCATAAAGAAATGAAGAAATAGAGGTCACTAGGTTAATAATAGTTTTCCAAGTCAGTATTAAAGAAAGGGTAGTCAAGGTTTGCTGTGAGGTTGGGACTGTAACTTATTCCTAAAAATCCCCAGAACAAATGTCCTACAGCTGTACTCATTGGAGTTGTTCAGTGAAGAACATCTTGGGTCATTCCATGGTACCATAGTTACATAACAAAAGACAAGTTAGGAGACAAGTTGAAGCAGTTAGTCTCAGGAAAGCTAATTTGGCAGGTTCTGAAAATGTATCCACTAGGGTGGGCCTTGCCCTGTCTTTTGAGAGGAAATAGAACAAAGTATGTTTTCTTGTGTTGGCATGATTTGTAGTGAGTGATTTTGCTTTTCTAGATGATAGCAAGTTTTCTGAGGCTATCACAGTGCTGCTCTCCTGGATTGAACGCGGGGAAGTGAACCGGCGTTCTGCAAACCAGTTCTATTCCATGGTGCAATCAGCCAACAGCCACGTCCGCAGGCTGATGAATGAAAAAGCCACCCATGAGCAAGAAATGGAGGAAGCCAAGGAAAATTTTAAAAATGCCTTAACCGGGATCCTCACTCAATGTAAGTAAAAATTCAGGGGCCATCTCTTTTGTTGTGATTTTTGCCTTTTCTTTTGAATTCATTTTATATTTTGATTTGGGGGTAAGTAGTTCAATAATCTCCCATTTTACTCCACAATGAATGGCAAACCTCATAACCTATCATGTTCTGTGGCACCTTGGAGGAGAACGGACCCTGCCCCGAGATCTTACTTCTCAAGGTGAGCAATATTTCTGTAGCTTTTCCTCAGAATCCCACAGCCAGGCCCAGGGCAGGGCAGCCTGGCACACCCATCGCAGGTCATACTGCTCCTGCGGGCTGGCTGCTCTCCCCCTGCAGAGTGCCCACATACTCACATACCCTCCTTGAGCTGTCAGTAGCAAGCAGACCCTGAACGTGTTTTCATGGGGCTCTAGGTAGGAAGAAGCTACTGTCAGTGAGAAAAACAACTCCTCAGGATCCTTTATTGGAGGTGAGCTTTGGCTGTCCACATAGGCAACACAAAAGTAGAGATTTTTGTCGTGTCTTCATTTGGAAAGCAAATTTCCTTAACTACTTAGTGTCAGTGATTTTTCATGTTTAGATCCTAAATTGAGGGGTATAAATGGAGCTTTCTCATAAAACAATAGTCAAGGTAATTGCCCAGGGGTTTATTCAAGGAAAAGGTATCTGCTCTCCCTATGGGCGCTCTATCTTTGTCTGTGGTGAACGTCACAGTAGTGTAACGTGTCACAGCTGCCAGTGTTCTCTCACTTGGTAAATACCACCGAGTGACGCCGTAATAATGCCACGCTCTACTCTATACCAGCGGTAGGGACCCACATGCTACAGTGACATAACGTGGTTTACATTTTCCTTCTGGGCAGAAGTATTATTTGCAGGGGTAAAATATGCCAAAATGTCTATCACTCTCTCATTAGTGTGAACTCAGAGAAGGATACATCTGTTAGGATGGGATGGTAGAGGGGCACGGAAAGCCAGTATCTTAAATGTAAAAGTATCTCATATAACTTTGCTGTCAAGACAGGTTTTGCAAAAGCCTAGAGTATCATTTAATAAATTTCCACACATAAACTCTGAGAGTGTCTGAATATTCAGCATGAGATCAATCTGTCTTTTAAAAAGACGAAATAAAAGCTAGAACTCCTCTGTATCATACAGATGTCAGACCACCCTCCCTAGATTCACCAGCCTTGAGGAAAGGCCCTTTATTCAGCTGTGTATGTTCACAAATTCTAGAAATAAGGGTTATTAGAGATAGAGTAAAAACACTATTGACATCAGCTTTTAAAGAAGGGGAGAAATAATGGTTTTGTAGCCAGACGAAATAAGGATAGATTGGAAGGACAAAAATTGTGAGAGAGCAAAGCAAAACAATCCCAATTATACAAGTCCTACAATTATGGCAGGAGTAGACAGTTTGAAAGTTCTCATCCTCATGTAGTTTACAGTCCCATCTGGCAGGGAAGACTCAACCGCTGGCTGTCACAGTGAAGATAGGAGGGCAGTCATAGGTTAGAACAGGGGAGCAATTTTTTTGGCAATAACTGTTAAAAGAAATATGAATTAAATGGATTCCTATGAAGTGGCCAAAAGCATGCGACATGCCATCTGTTATTACGTGGAAATAAATAGGTGCATATTTGAAATAATCAAGACCCAAGAAAGTGTAGCATGGAGGGACCCGAATATCAGCTTTTAATTAGCAGTACCTCCCACTGGAAGACCGGGCTGAGATGAGGATGGAGCCTCCGGGCCCAGGCAGCACTGAGCACTGAGGCTAAGTCCCCAGAGCCTCCACTTGGACACTTACAGGGAACAGAGCAGAGCCTGTGCGCTGTCCTGAGACAGGGTCAGTGAAGGGCAGGGAGGACCAGACCCCACCACACAGACGCCACAGGAGTGGAGATCATTGCCACAGATGGCTTTTAGGGGCCTCAACTTTATCAGGAGGAAAATCAAATTTTGCTTTTGTTCTTCAAACCTGTTGTTCCTCCCAGTTTTATAAATTATAAGGCAAAATATTTTAAGTACTTTTAAGCCCTCTGTCTCCTACTACCCAGTCCCACCCCAAGGCCCTCAGCAAATCCTGTTATTTCCACCTTGAAAAGGGCCTCTCTGTTCAGCCACTTTTCTCCTGCAGTTCGCTGGTATGCAAGCTGAGCTTTCTGGGGTGCTATTAGCTTTTCCAAGGCTGTTGCTGTGGCCCTTGCTCTCCAGGATAAAAGTGGAGTCTTCATAGTCAGGAAGGCTCCTGGAAAACCACTCTGCGTCTTAGCCATACAAAGAGCCTCCCTCTCCACCTTTACTCTGGTTCAATCTATTTTCCACAAATCATCTGGTCTAAATCCAACCATGTTTTCTCTACCTATATACCTTTGGCAGCTTTCTGTTGCACTTAGAATATCGTCACCCTGCCTCATCCATGAAGCTCTCTGAGCTGCCTTGTCAGCATCTGTTTTCCTTCGACTCACTGTCCAGTATATCCAGTGCCTTCCTTCCTTCCTCCTGAGCCTATCAAAGCTGCCACCAGCCTCTGAGCCATCCCACATTCTGTTCCCTCTGCCTGATATGCTCTTCTCCCTACTCTTTGCATACTTGAATCTTTCTCATCCTATAGATCTTGGCTGAAAGGCCCCTTCAGAGAGATCTTTCTTGTCCACCTTCTTGTTATAGATTCCCCATTATTTTATCTTATTAAGATCCTTTGTAACATGTACCCAGACAGGTGATGATATTATGGTTTGTCCAGTTGTAATTATTTGAACAGGAAAGGATGTAATTTTTTGGTAGTTGAAATAAATTGCTTGGGACATATAAATATGCAACAAATATTTGGCTAGTGGGGCTGGGGGAGTGAGTATTCAAATGAGCAGTAAGTAACTGGAAGGGAGGGGAGGCAGGCAGGAAGCCTCAAAGAGTGAATTCAGAAATTCCTGGTGACCTCACTGAGCAGCGCGTCTTTGGGTATTATCACCTTTTGGAGTGAGATGGTTTCAGTTTGCCTGTGTAACAAATCAAATCAAAGAAAGAGTTCACTGGTTGTGTTTCTGGAAATCTATTCTTTACTGCACTCTTGGTAACATGGTAGGAGATATTAGAAGAGTTGAAGGAAAGGAGTAAACAAACCAGAAGATCCCTAATGTAACCTTTCAGCAACCTTCACATTCGCTGTCTACTCATTACTATTTGGGAGTCCCACCCCCATGCATACCTTGTAATTTGATTCTGGCAAAATATTTCAGCAATCAGCAGATCTCAACAAAGACTGTGAAAAACCTTGCTAATCTTAACCACCCATAGTACTGGCTGAGGGGTACACATCCCAGCTGTGGAGCATCTTAGGGTTCTTTAAGTGTCCCTGACAAAAAACTCTTTTAATATGACTTAACTATGGATAATATCTTTAATGTAGCATGAATTAGTTGGAATTAAGCAAAACAGGAAAATTTCATATCTTACTGAATAGCCTCAAAATTTTCCATTCTTTTCTGTCTGCTTTTTACAAAGATGGCCATTCCCACATGTGACCAGAATCAAATCCTCCACTCACCATGACAGTATTAGTAGTTAGTTACCTTATTAACCTGGAAGGTATACACATTTCATTGTCCTGTAAATTTAATAGATCTCATCTCCTGTCCTTAATTGCCCTTTCTCAGGTGAAGTTATGTTTCTGTCTCAACCACATTTTCTGCTTTTCCCCAGCTTGTTCAGCATGGTGGGATGAGTTTGATATCAGTACTGTGGGGCCACTTCTAAAGCAACAACTGCCAAAGTCACAGTGATTGACAGACACACTTGCTGTGTTTTCCAAAAACAGAACCAGTCAAACACCCATTCATCTGCATCAGTAACCCTGACAGACCCCACAGGAGTCACATTTAGCTTTCTTACCTAGAAAGAGATTGAAATTATTAGGTGCTAATATTGAAGAAATAGCACCTCAGCTTTCTTCCTTCTAGATGGTGAGAAGTCTGGTCATTCAGCAGTAGTCTTGAGTGGCTGTGCCCACATGTAAGAACCCCATTGCTGGCCTTCATAACACCCCATGGCAATAGACAGCCAAGAGTGTTGGGAAATTATTCTGAATCATGGAAATGTGTGTATTTAGCAGAATAGAACGGATCTAGTATCCTGAGGGAAGGACTTACTTGACAACCTCTGGGAAAGTTCAACTATATTTTTAAAATTCAGAGCATGGTGAATTCCTTTATAGATTTTGCTGGAAATAGCCCATTGGTTGAGCAGGACAAGGGAAACTTCAGGTAGGAGCCCATGAAGCTGGACAGGATGCATCGGTCTCCTTGCTTTGTGAAGTTTGACTTTGCCAAATTTGAAAAGCAAATGCTCAAAGAATTGGCCTAGATTACTATCCAGCCACCTAGAATAGGGGTGTTGAACCTATAACACACATGTCATTGTGTTTTTCTTTTAAGATAAAAGATGTTAACATAGTTATTTTTTTCTAAGCTAAAACCTCAGTATTCAGGTTTAATTGCAATGTTGGCCCTTGCTCTCTGAAAGGTTCGCCATCATTAGTCTGTGAAAATGAAAGCAAAGGTGCTATTCTTGAATGTTAGTGCTTAACAAAAAAATGTGAGAAAAAGCAACCCCAAGAACCGTTAAGAATAAGAAAAATGGGGGCTGGGGATTTAGCTCAGCAGCACAGTGCCTGCCTGGAAAGCACAAGGTCGTGAGTTCGATTCCCGGTACTGGAAAACAAAAACAAAAACAAAAAAAAGAATAAGAAAAACTTGTGATTAATGTCAAGTTCTACATTAAAATCCAGCAGTTATCTTTCAGATTTGATGGTATTCAGTTCTGCCAAGGTTTTTTTTTTTCTCTTTTTGAGACAGGGTCTCGCTATGCAGTTCAGGCTGACCTTGAGCTCACTTTGTAGCCCAAGCTGGCCTTGAACTTGCAATGATTCTCCTGCCTCAGCCTCCTGAATGCTGGGATTACAGGCATGCACCACTTACGCCCGGCCTGCCAAGATTTAATGTGCTTAAACCTTTTTAATATCTCCAGTTTTCACTGGGAACAGATCTTAGATATGATTAAGTCAGCACTATTTTCATCTCAACGTTGGTCCAAAGTATCAAAGGGTAGCAGCTAGACACAAGTAGGAGCTTAGAGTTTATATCCATTCACTTCTGTTTACAATAAATTTTTTTTGTTTTTTGGTTTTTTTCCGGTACCGGGAATCAAACTCACGACCTTGCGCTTTCCAGGCAGGCGCTGTGCCACTGAGCTAAATCCCCAGCCCCTACAATAAATTTTTACTTGTGACCATGGACTGGCTCTCATCAAAGATGTGAAACGAGGACATCACCTATCCTGATTTGGCACCTGGAGCTTTTTCTTCCCCACCTCCACCAGCTGGGTAGATCTCACTTTCTAGACAGAAAAGAAAGGAAAAAAAGTTGCACCACAGGTGAATCATTCCCCTGTCTTCTTATCAGTGTATCATTCTCATCTCATTTTTAAGTCATTACTTAATCTGTCCATTTGGCAAAAATTTCCCCAGGTATTGCTACTCAGAGACTTTTGCGTTTTGATCTTTGCTTTTTAAAAATTTATACTTCACAGGAACTCCCCAAAGGCCTCCACACTTTCAGTTTTTCAATCGTGAGTAGAGGTTGTCATTTCAGAGCTCAGTCAGCAGCCGAGGAAGCACACACCACCTCATGCACCACATTCAGTTATTAGTATGCATGCCACGATGACCAGTTGCACCTGCCTTGTTATGACACAAACACACCTCATGCAAATGTTAATGCTCCGTGATAGTCCCACTTGGTACTTTCCCAAGAAGCTTCCTGGTGAAAGGAGAGGAGGGAGCAGAATGGAGGAAAGGCAAAAGAGAAGCCAGATGGCAGTGGAGGAGGATCAATTAATATTAATTTAAGAATATGCACCATAAATGTAATAAGCATGAATGAAAAGTAGGAGTTATAGAACCTCAGTGCTAGAAGGCACCATAGGGACCTGATGGGCTATTTTACAAAAGTGGAAACAGGCTCAAGGAGCAGACGTGAGACTTCTTGGTCATTTAGAAGTTCATGGGAAAATTAGAACCAAGACTCTTGGCGACTTGTACAATTTGCTTTGTAACATAATGTCTGCTTCTTTTTTGAATGAAAAGTGGCAATTATTGGAAGAAAATTTTATAGCCATAGATTGATAGTGTTTCGGTAGAGCTGAAGAGGTGTGGTGGCGTCACACAGAATATAAATGGTGCTACCTGGTCAGAATGCGAAGCATTTGCCTGTAGTACGCCCTTCTTTCCCACTCTACACATTGGCTCATTCTGCATCCTTTGCCTGAGATGCATCTCCTCCTCCCAGGGGAGCCTTACAGTTACTACTGTCACACTTCCTCCTGAGAGCCTGTGCCCTCTGTTAGCCTGTGCCTCCAGAACCATCTCCTTTCTCCTGCCCTCTGCAGAACTTGTAGTATGTCAGTACTTGAGTACTTCAGTAATTTTAATAACTTTCTATGTATCAGATTTCCTTGTTTTCTTCTAGAAAGATTTTAGGCTACTGACACAAGCCATATTCTGATTTCTTTTCTTCTCATTGAACTGCTTCTGGGCTTGACATGATTTCTTTAAGCATATGGAAGATCTCAGTACAAACACTGATTTTTGAGCAATCATAGATGGAAATAAAGGTGGCTCTAGAAATTGAACTGGAACCAAATGATTACAGAAAATTTTCTTAAAGTTGCTTTTTTGGGGATAAATCATCTCAAGTGATGTAGATCCAATGTATCATTCTCTTTAAAATGGAGCACACAAAATATACTTTAGATATAAATTTTACAGTACTAGTGTCATGATACTATTATTAATCTTATTTTAATCTGCAGATTGGAATTAAAGAAAGCTTAAAATTATTGTATAACTTTTCTGTATGCATTCATGATAGGAAATGGCATCAACCTCATCTTAGGTCTGGAAAAGAGCAAAAGGTAGAGACATTTTTGACTTCTGAAGAGATCTTGGCTCTGATCCCAGCTCAAACTTTAATTAACTTTAAGAAACTCTTCCAAGCTCCTTAAGTCTCTGTTTCAACTCTGTGGTAAAAGAGTTTGACCAGATAATCCCCTAAAGTACTCTAAAATTGCAGTCCTTATCATATCAATAACTCAGATCCTTTTGCATCTCCAGATATCTAAATACAATGTGGTTGCCAATGGCCCAATCAAGATTTCAAAAGCTCCTGAGGTGATCACAGAATAAAGGACCAGACCCTCCTCTGGGCATATGTCCCATCTGTGCCGTACACTGGTGGTTACCTCTGCTGGATGCACTGTGAGCTGGAGGCCACATTTTTGCTCTGAGCATGAGTGCCCGGAACCTGTAGCTGGTAAAGCCGAGTAGAGTTATCATCAGAGACGGCTGTGCGGCATGCTGACATCCTCCTCAGTCACATCCCCATCTATCTTCTTGGCTGAAACCATAAAAGCCTCAGCTGTTTGACCGAATGATCAAACTCATTCTGCAAATATTTATGAGGGCCCTATTAAGTGCCAGGCCATGTGCTTAGTGCTGAAGTGAGATGTGGGGTTTTCTGACCTCTGCTTGTGCTTTGATCCACCTTTTAAGGAGATTGGTGTTGTCCACATTTCTTCTGCCTAAAAACCTCTCTCCAAAATCATTTACTCCTCAGGAAATCCTCAGCTAAACATTTTTTATTTCCACCAAGGGAAATTTGATTCCTGTGTCCCCCGCTATTGAAAAAGAATTTTATGAAGTGTTAAGATATTTTCCCATGTCTGTGGAAGTCATTGCTGTAGTGCATCCTTGAAAAGAACAAATCCCCATAACTGCTTTAGCAACTCGACAGAATTTCTATTTCTCCTCAAAAGTCACACTGATAGCTATATTTGCCAGTGTATTAAATGGAGAAAACATAATTTCCATTAATGCTGAGTCTTTGTTCTCAGGGAATAAATGTCCAAAGAAAATAATTTTTTCAAAAGCTTCCAAAGTAATATGAGTACAGAATGTTCTATTTCACAGGTACAAAGCTCATAGTAGAGGACACTAGAAGCATGTCACAACTGAACTGAACCAAACCTCTTTTAGTATCTTTTCTTTCTTTTTTTACCAGAAATTTAACTGAGCCAAAAACTGATGTTAACATCAGGAAAGAATTTTTTTAATATTGCCAAAAGATAGAAAGTATGTCTTATACTACAGGATGATTGAGAATTGTAGAAGGCTGGAATTTAAGATGTAACACAGTGCATGATAGTTCATGAAGCAGAAAAACTCAGAAAGAAAATTTTTGAGAGCTAATGAGGGAAAGTCTAAGCTAAATATGAATGCTCTTCTAGAGTCTGGAAAAGAAGCCACTGCTAGTGAGAGAGGAAGGATGTGTGTGATGGAGCAGCAGGAAGATGGGAAACAATCTACACAAGCGTGTTTTCTTCATTCAAGGCATTCGGACAGAGGCATAGTGGTTACTGTTTGGCAGAGTTGATGTGTTCTGAAGTCTGTGCACCTGAAAAGGAGTGGGTCCCAGTGTTGGCGTTCCAGTGGAAGGAAACTGGCAGGGAGAGAGAGGAGCCACAGTGTGAGTGGGTTTTCTGCAGAAGGAGACAAACTGCTGTGCTGAGGTGTACAGACACTTTCGGCAGCAGGGCAGTTATATGACCTGCACAGCCAAAAGTAAGGACAATTTATTCCTTTGCAGGAAAAGTTTGCCTGCCCCACCCCACAGGCTCCCAGAGCTAGAGATTTATGGTTGCCTCATGCGGCCCCTTTGGCTTGCAAGGTCACAAAGCCAGTGAGGGTGGGACTGAGGCTTGGCTGGACCAGGTCTCCTGACTCCGCCTTTGCCCTCACAGGCAGGCTCCAAAGAAAGTGGGATCCCTAAAGGCAGTCCCTCAGCCCCACCTCCTTCTGGCTCCTCCCACGGAGGCTTACTACTCTACAAGGGCTATTTCAACAAAAGGGTAGAGTGACTTCAGATCACAGAGGATGCTGAGGACAAATACTGAGACAAGTCTGTGCTAGCATGGTAGACTAGAAGGAAATAGGGGCTCTTTTACCAGACACCTCTATTCTTCTCAGGTGGGGTTCAGATTATTCAGTAAATCTTTGAAGGGAGGTAAAGGCAGCTTCTGGCCCCATCACAACCTCAAATGTCTGGTTTCTTTGCATTTGCATTGCAAAATTGTGCTTACCCACAGGTCGCACTCAGGTCCCTAATGGCCTTACCCACACACCCTGGAACTCCCTTGCAGTTGTTCTCATACGGATGTGGCTGTCTCTTCCCCAGGCTTTAATTAACTGAAGAAGGACTGCCACACCTTGGGTTCTTCCTGTCCCCACATCTAATACAGTGTCTGGCATGTAACACATCACAGGCCCGTAATACTTTGGCCCATGTGGGTATGAAGACAATTTGAAGTTGAGCAGATATAATTTCCATTCCCAGCTTCGCCTGCCAAATATGTTGCATTGGATGAATAATTTTATTTCTCCATAAACCTCAACATATTTTGTAAATGGAATGGGTATAAAAATAGCACCTACCTCAGCAGGTTTTTGGGAAACTTCACTGAGACAGTGTTTTAAATCAGGTTTTCAAATTTAGCATTGGAACCACCTGGAGAGCTTGTGAAAGTTCAGATCCCCCCAACCCCACCTCTCACCCTCCCCACCCCTGGTTTCTGATTCTGTAGGTCGGAGGTCTGAGTATTTGCATTTCTGCTTATACTGATGATGCCAGCTCAGGAAACACACTTGAAAACTACTGTTTTATTTGGGGAGATAGCTCAGCGGCACAAGTGCCTGCCTGGCAAGCACGAGGTCCCCTTATTGAGAGCTAATGAGGGAAAGTCTAAGCTAAATATGGATGCTCTTCTAGAGGCTGGAAAAGAAGCCACTGCTAGTGAGAGAGGATGTGTGTGATGAGGCAGGAGGAAGATGGGAAACAATCTACACAAGCGTGTTTTCTTCATTCAAGGCATTCAGATAGAGGTGTAGTGGTTACTGTCTGGCAGAGTCTTTTCCAGCCTCTAGAAGAGCATTCATATTTAGCTTAGACTTTCCCTCATTAGCTCTCAATTGAGTTCTATTTCCAGTACCAAGAAAAAAAAAGAAAACTACTATTTTAAATGTTTGAGCATAGTGCCTGGCCCAGTAATGGTTAAGTAAGTAGAAATAACCTGTTAGCTTTGGATGGTTTTCATATCACCAATACTGGGGTCAATGGAGACTCAGAGAAATTTGGGGGTCATTATTTTGGGGAAAAGGAGATCCCCAGAAACCAGATTTTTCCCCTTCCTGCTGGATGACTGCTCTTTAACAATGAGTCAGCTACTGAGAAAACAGTGGGTTTGGTAAGCCTGGACTTGTTTCTGTTATTTATAATAGAAATTCAAATATAGACATTGCTGGAACAGAGATTTGGTCATCATGTGACTCTTGCCTTCTGTCTTATATCAAGAATTGCAAAATCTAAGTCTGATTATCCACTTTAGGTGGAGGGAGAAACTGAAATATACATAGTGGGCATAAATTCTAGTACAATTTGCTAGTGGCTCTCAAAATTAAAAATTCAGATACTCTTTTATCTACTCTCTCCACTAAGAATTTTTTATAAAATAATTACATAACAATTTCAAAAGATACATAAATGTGTTCATTTCAGCCTTATTAACAATGTACACATGAATATTTTTCAAGATACGATAAGTGAAAATGCAAGGTAAAAAGGAGTGTATACATTCTTAGCACTCCTATAAAAAAGGTATCAGAAAAATATATGCATTACATTTTCTGTGAGTAAATTTGCTAGAATCTTAATATTTTAAAGGGAAACAGGTGAGGGGATCTGGAAAGGAAGGAAGACCTCCATGTTTTATTTTGGTTCTATCCATGTATATTGCTTTTATGAAGTCAGTCAGGGTAATTTAGGCAAGGAATTTGTAGGATTTAAAAAGCTGTGTAAATGCTACATATTGTAAAAAACCATTGCAATTACAATCTCATGGATTTTTGTTTTGTTGCTTTCTAAAATATTTGAACATGTGCATTAGTAAGTGGATTTGCAGTTCCTCAGATGCTCTGCATTTTCTACAGATCTTTAAAAGTCACTCTTTTTCATTTATTTGAGCAATTTGGCCATTTCCTACTTGCTTGAAATTTGCTAAAAGTGTCCTTTCCTTTTTTGATTTGATCAGCTCATTTCTCTCTGTGCTTCCACACCCATTCTCTAAAAAACCCTGGAAACCTCTGCCTCATCTAGGGAAGAAGTTCAGAAGCAGGAAGTCTGTGGTTGGCCTTTTTCACAGGGCTGCAGTATATTCACAATGTCTTGCAATGTCCCTTTTACCCATCTTAAGACAGAAGCCCCCAACACGTTTACTGCTCCTCAGCCAGAAATTTCAGTGTAGGCCTCCGTAAACTCTAGATCTGAGCATATTCTCCCATTTCCTAGGCTTCTGGCCAGGCAATTGGGAGGCTCCTGTGCACAGCCCTGCACCCCAGCTATGGGAGGAAGTGGGTAGGAGCCCACTTCCCCCACACTGACCTACCTCTCCTCCCTCCCGGCAGTGCCTCTGGGAGTGTCCTGCGAGCCTGAGGCACTGCATTTTCTCCTCCCCGTTTCTTTACTCTGGGCCAGAAAGCATCAGTTCCATCACTATATCTACAATCTCTTTCTTTCACCCTTTTGACCATAAAACAATTCTGCCCCAGCTTTTAGTATTTAAAAACAATAACAAGTTAGGGTGGGGGAGGTCAACTATTTCACTATGACATACCTTGGAAAATCTCTTCTCAGCTATTCATGGGGGGTTTAGAAAAATATCCCTTCAAGGAAAAAAGTTCCTCTGAACCCTACAGAGTTAAGGCTCTAGCCTGAGCTCAGACAGCATTAAAAACAAAAATTCAGCTTCAAAAATTTGTTTGAGGCGCTTTATGTAGGAAAGCCTACTGCCTGGAAGAATGTAATCAGTTGCTCCAGATATTTGGGGCACTAAATGGATTTAAGGTTCTTTCACAGCTGTTTAGCTGGAACAAGAGATACAGCTGTGAGCAAAGAGTGCGCGACAGGGAAAGGGCTGGTTTGTGCCCTTTGGTAGAGCCGGGCCTCCCTCGTTCAGTATCTCCAGTGCTTTTCTGCCGAGAGTTTAAAATACAGAGGTCTTGTACAGCCAGAAATTTGAGGTTTGCCCTCGATGCCCTCCTCTTTCCAGGAGAGACTGTTTAAATGTGGTCTGCCTCTGCTTCAGTGGAAGTCCTGTTCTGTGCTTCCACTCCCTGGGAAGGCTAAAGACAAATACTCCCGGTAGTTAAAGTTGCTCTATCAAGGAAGAGGTGTGCTGTAAACTCTGCAGATGCCCAAACATTGTTGGGTGGGGGAAAGAGCAAAAGAAGTTCTTAAATTACTTAGTCTTCAGAATTTATGTTTTTGAAATTTTCATGATGTGCATGTGTGTGTGCGCATGTGTGTGCATGTGTGCGTGTGTGTGTGGGTTGGCTGTGTCTCCACCTGTGCGCAATGAGTAACCATGGGTAGGGCGGTAGGGCTGCAGGTATACAGAATGACTAGCAATTTGATCAAGGCTCCATTTTTCCAGCCCTTACATTCATTTAAACCTGCTGAGTATACTTGGAACTGTAGTATGATCTATGACTGATATTCATATAAACTTTTGAAGAATTGATTACTTGATTTTATCATGGTAACCAACCTAATTTAAGCAAAACACAACAGAATTTAGGGAAACCTTTTTAAGGTGAAAGATCAATTTAAATTTTTTGTGAGCCCTTTGTGTTGACAATACCTCCAAAACTTTGGGGTATACCTTTTTGAATAAGTAATTAGCAATCATAGAACAGGACTTATGCTTTTCTCTGATACAGGACCAGTTATGTGGCACCTTCATAGCTACTGGGTAGGGCACTGATCTTGTCATCAGGGCTTTAGATCTGGGGGTTCCAATAGACCAGGCTCACTCATTCCAAAATGCCGGTCTGGAAGACCATCAGTGGTGCAGGGCAGCACAAGAGCTTAATCAGCATGGCTATAGTAGGAAGAACTGATAAAGAGGTGCAAGATCCTGTCCTAGGGGGAGCTGACAGGAACTTTGAGGTTTTATAGAAAAAGAGAACAAAAGTAAGGGTTGGATGTGTGCTTAGTGGGGGCTTTACACAGTTTGCAGAATAGGTAATGCTGGTCCAGGGATGGTCTGGTTGATCTGGAAGAGTCGTTGTCCTTGACAGGATAATGGTTCCATGTGAAGCAATAGCACACCTTGGGGATAGTCTCATTATGGAATGGTCTGTTCTGTAAGGCTTATATTGCTTGCAAGTATTTTTGCTCCCTTGTCATAAAGATGTCTAGCAAACAGACCTACCATTGCTGGAATCTAAAGTGACCACAGAAGAGAATGACTCAGAAAGAAAAACAAGTTATAGAGAAGTAAATGGAACCAGGGAGGAACAAAAGGAAGCTAGTTTGGCCAGGGACTGGGCTGTCCTTCAAATGAATTTTTTCCACCTGCACACAAATTTCTGTAAGCTGTGTTTTCTTAACAAATGCCAGTGCCATCTTGTTTGTTGTTTATCTCTTTCTCTGGAATCAGAATTTTAAATTTTCTTTTGCTAAGTACTTGTAGCTTTACTGTGCATGAACAAGTAGTTTGAATTGTACTCAAGCAGTGATAAGTAGGTTAATTCAGGGATTCTTTGGTGTCACCCACTGAAGGCAAAGAAGAGTGTGTAATCTTCCTGTGACGTCAGTACTGTGGTGATGTTGATTTATGATTTTCAAAATATGCTGTCTATGAAGGACATTCAGTAGGCCATACTCGCTGGGGTGGCTCTTCCCTCATGGTGATGAGTTCATGCTGACCCAACTCTTCCTCCAGAGTCTGTGAGCACAGTCACTTTCCTGTGCAAGACAAAGGTCTGGCTCAGCAGCAGTCTGAGGAGAAATAAAAGTAAAGTAAGCCAGGCAAGTAACTTGAGAGTGTTTTTAAAACTTAAGCTGAGTTATACCATTTTCATTTTTCTGTTTGGAGGATTTGTGAGTATGTACGGGAGAGGTATAACATTTCATAAGAAAGGTATAAAATTTAACAACACTTAGTTTTGCTTTTAATTAGAATATAGTTACTAAATCTTGAGAATGGCCCAGAGAATTTCAGACAAATCTGTTTGAATTCTGACTTCTTTCTGAACCCTCCGCCTATTCCCCAATTCCATTTGGATGGCCTTCAGACATTCTCTAGCTCAACGTGTCCAAAAAGTAAATTCCTTCTTTTCTTCCCAGACCTCCAGCTGTGCATGTTCTCTTGGCCTCTGCTGCTTTTCCCAGCCTAAGTGGTCTTGGTCCCCTTCCTCTGTCCTCCTGTGTAGGGAGTCAGCCTCCTGTCCCATTACCTCTTCCTGCCAAATAACTGCTTGCTGTCCTCTTCACTCCAGAGCCTCTGCCTTATTGCATGTCTCCACCATTTCTCCCAAGCAAAGCCTGTTCAGATGGATGTCCTCAACCTGCAGCATAACTAGGGACACACTCTTTCAAGGTTTGTTCTCACGCAGCATTAGCTCCGCACGACCAGCTACTTTCACAGGAAGTTCTTTCACAACACCAGCCTTTGAATACTCCATCCCTGCTTCTCTGCTGAGCACTGATCCACAATTGAAAGAATCAGGACATATCTACTGTATGTTTATACTTGAGGAGATCTAATTTTACCCTTAAACCTGTGCAATGTTAGGCCATTTGGTATGATCTTCTAAGTGCTTTCTCCTCTGTATTCTTCCATGTACATTCTAAGTCTCTTTTATTTCCTTCACCAGCATGAACATATACAATTGTCTCTTTATGTATCTTATTTTTATTAAGAGCCCTTCCTAAACGATCCCAGAATTTTGACTATCATCACCCAGATACTCAGCTTCCACCCTTATGGCTCTTTCCTCTCATCTCCGGTGTCAGGACACCATTGCTGTTCCTCTTCTAAAAGATGCCAATGAAAGGTCCTTGCTATTAAAAGCAATGGAGCCCATTACTTTTTAATAATCTCATGATCACCACCCCTGCTGGTTGATCTCATCTGAACTGACTGCTCTGTTGCCCCTGCAGAAGGCAGCTGAAATCACCATGATCCCATTCTTTAAGCACACAAAATGAACAGAAATCCTAGGTGGTCACACTGACTGGGTTCCCTCCTCCTCCGGTCACATTACACACGGGATGGGGGAGTGGGGGTGGGGTGGCCAGTGAAGGTCAGCACTTTGAGCTGCTCAGGGTGACTAATCTGGCAGTGCTGCTTCCTCCAGGAGAAGCTGAGGAGAAAAATCACATGAGCTCAGGGAGAGTAAGCCACACAGATGGCAAACCTTCCCATGAAAATTCAGTGAAACAAATTCATCACATGACATGATGACAGTATTTGCCAAAATAGGGAACTTTACAGGTGAGGTTTTTCTCAACTAGAAAATAGTAAACATAAAATCCCCCTATGAAAATTATCCATAGATCAAGCAATAGTTATTAGCATTAGAAGATATGCATTTTATTGTGAATGAATGGATCGAGCTTTTATTTCCTTCTGCTCCATCACATGCTTGTTTATTTATTTATTTATTTTTTTTTTTTTTTTTTTTTTTTTTTTTTTTTTTTTTGGTTTTTCTCCGGTACCGGGAACCGAACTCACGACCTTGCACTTGCCAGGCAGGCGCTTTTGCCGCTGAGCTAAATCCCCAGCCCCATGCTTGTTTACTTTGTGTGTTAAACTTTCAAACTATGGCATTGAGTGTTGTTCTTTTGTGTGGATTATTCTATTATTCTTCAAAATTGAATACCAGAAGATCTTGGAAATGCTTTGATGTCCTTTTTTCATAGTAGAGCCTTAGGATTCACTTACGAAAGATTTCTGTTGATAGGGCATTAGCATCCATGAGAACCTAATTTGAACTGAGCCTTTCTATCTAAATATTTACAAGTTCAGGTTTAACCATATAATTAATTCAGTGCTCTAGTTCCCTTAATCCTGTCATTACTAGATCAAAAACTTTAAGCAGAATTGAGTCTAGAGTGGTTGGCTCTATTCTTAATACCTTCTGCTAAAATTTCATCCCTTTTCCTACACAGTTTTGTTCACAATCCCTGAATATTTATCACTCCAATTGCACCCTGTGCCTGAAAGCCACAGAAGTGATCAGTGAAATCAAGGTGATAGAGTTAAACCTTTGAATGATTTGAGAACCAGAGGGAGGAGGATCTCATGAAAGTGATCATGGAATGACAACTTATATGATCATGAGGAACTGTGGAGAGCCATAAGTGTGGAAATCAGGACTCCATGCCAGTGCTGCTGGTCCCGTGAGCTTTGGTCAGCCTTAGACCTGAGTGATGGCTCCGTAGCCTGTCTGGTGAAGAGAAGCTTGGCTACAGACAGTGCAATAGGGGCAAAAAAGACTAAGGAGGAAAGTGGCCCCTGCAGTTGAGGGAAGATATGACACAACTATTCATAGGCCCATCTTAGAACCTGGACACAGTAATATCTTCAGAAGGCTTCAGCCAAGTCCTTGAAATAGAGACCAAAAGAAGAAGTCACATATGTTTGGCTCTTCCCACTCAGCCGCTGCACCTTGGCTTCCCTTCTAAACCCCTGAACAGGAATATGTTATATACTTTTATGTGTATGTCAGTGCTCGGGTTCATAGCTCTACAAACTGTGGTATACAGCTCTCCTAAATCACATTTTAAAACCAGAGCTAAGGACTGCTCCAATATAGGTGCCCATGCCCTTTTCCCAGTCATATTTAGAATTTGTTTTAACTTAAAGTTTTGGAGACAGACTTGAAGGGAGACATCCCCAGCCTTGCTAAAATGTAAGTACAAAAAGGCACAAAGTGGATGGATATTGATGATGTTGATTCTATTGTGACATCATCCATAGACTCCTAGTGTCTTTGCTTTGCTTCCCTATAGTGATCACAACATAAATTACTTGTCTTGTTTGACTTCCTTGTTCACCAAAGTTGAGCAGATTGTGGCCGTTTTCAACGCTTCTACCAGACAAAAAGCTTGGGACCATTTCTCGAAAGCTCAACGCAAGAACATAGACATTTGGCGAAAGCATTCTGAGGTTGGTGATTTTATTATTTCTTTTTAACCACCATCACACAGCTGGATTGGCAGAGAATAGTGTGGCTGCAGCCATTACGGTTTTGTTACAGTGGGCAGTCCTCCTGCTGTTTTCTGTCTCACCGTCAGCTCCAGACCCAACTCAGATTTGTTCTTTGTCCACAGAAGCAGCTGGCTTCACACTTAGAACATATTTTCCCCTGTCAAGGGAGAAAACAATCTTCTCCATAGTAGTAAAGAGCTCAAAAATAAACCAAGACACTTCATAATAAATTAGCTTGAAGAAAGGTATAACCTAATATAGAAACTAGTTTTTAGTTTTCAAATACAGATTTTTTTTTTGGTGTTCTACGTGATGATGACAGTTTGCTCCTTGGGCTAGAAGTGGCAAGTATGCCTTTCCATCGTTCTCATCATAAACCATGTCTTGGTCCCCTGTGCTAGCCCTTAGGTTCTATCACACCTCTCCCCAGAGCAAATTTCACAAGGGGTGTGATTGTCCAGGCTAGCTGAGTCTACCCTTCAGCATCAGTGCATGTGTCCAGTGTGAGTATCCACCCACAAGGAAGGAGTTTAGAGCTTGAGCTTGGCAGATCTAGGCAGACCAACTGTGTCATTAGTCACTGGTCATCCAGCTGTTATTTTTAAACTCTACAGTGTAGTGTACGCTTTGAACCTGTAATTTAAAAGTAAGTATACTGTCTTTGCTTGCTTCTTTTTCTTTTAAATAAGAGAATGTTTTCATCTGGATGCCTCTTCATCTCTAGCATGTTGATATTAAAGTTCTCTAAATGATAGTCCCCTTTTTCAAAATCACAAACTTATAGAAGGTAAGGTTTATTTATTTAATGATTTTGACTCACACTTGTAAAATAAGTGTTTTATAAAGAGTTTGAGGAATCACAGAGTACTGTGATATCAATCCTTTGAGTAGCATTTTAATTGCCCATTAACTAATGCTAAATTATAGTTGAATACCAATGGCACTAGATGTAACACCCACAGGAATATCAAATGATTTCTTTATTATCACTTATTATGGTGAATACTGAATGACTTTGCATTAATGGGACACTTAAAATGCTAGTGTGACTTGTTGTTAAGATGAACATTTTAAAAATTTGGTTCACTAATGCCTAAAAAGGTGGTTGGTGACTGATACAATGCTGTTTTTCTGTTCAGGATTATAAGAAGGAAGTGGAATTTCTCTTCAGTTTGGGATTGGGCCCAAAACAAAGTGTGTTCTGATGTTCTGCTGTTCTCCCTGACACTGTCTAGGAGACCCAAGTCAAGTTGACTTTTCAGGAGGAAAAAGAGCCCTCTGTTTATGATCCAATATAAACATTGAGGGCTTGAAAACACAAATATGGAATCCATAATGTGTGACTCTGATATGAGAGTGATCAGTCTATAAGTGATTTAATTGTTTTTCTTCACATAAAACCTAAAAATGATGAGCAGAAATTTTAAAAGAAAGGCTGGTGGCATGATGCAGAATAACCGTGGGCACGAAGAGGCCAACATTAGTGTGTGAGTGTCAGCAAATGTCACATATTGCTCTAAATTATGCTTCCTGCCACCTCTGGCTCCACTTCCCACCATCCTTTTCCCCTGCCTTCCCCTAGATTGGTACCATCCACAGCAGGACTGACAAGGCTGCCTGCATTGGCCCACAGAAGCTGCTTGCTGTGTCTGCTTAGTCCTGTGGGGTTGCAATGTATGCTCCAGAGGGATGGATGGAGTATAGTCCTCAGAGATCCTCCTGTGCCTTTGTGCCTCTTTGTGCCTTCCTGCCATTTCAGCTGCCTCTTCTGGTATACATCAGGAAATGGAACTCTAAATTACCTTTGATTTTCTCTCCTACATGTCACTTAATTGATTAAATACCAGTTGGTAATTTAACATTGTGGATGATTTCTCAGTTGCATATAAGCTTGATAATTGGCTTGATTTTTTCCACATTCCCATGTACAGCATCTGCTAATTATCTGCAACACCTCTGCAGATTTATTAGTGTATTAGTGATTTACCGCTGAACCAGAGGCAGCCTGTGGAAACACCCTCAGTTTTTCTTCCCTACAATGTTTTCCCATTCTGTCATGCTTCCCCACAGAAATAACTATTGTATGACAGTTTGTCACTAATTGTAGGGACTAAACAACAGACCTTTTTAAGCTCATTTATTCCTTCCACCTGACTTTTCCCTGTTTCAAATATTTTTAAGCTACCTTTTTGGAAATTAAGACTCTTTGTTAATGAAAAAATCAGCTGTCCACACCTAAAAATTTCTCCACGTGTGACACCTGCCTCCAAGTCTGTGTTATGTAAGGCAGAATTGGCACATCTTTCGTACATGTGCTATGGTCAAATGAGGAGGTGTCTGTTATCCCAGTGGTCTTTCAGCTGGCCTGTGATTGCCCCTCCCCAGATCCTGCCTATCTGCCTGTTCCACTTCTGTCCTTGGCAGGGCACAAAGGTGACCATCAAATACTTTTAGCAATAAATAATTGCCTTCCCGTCAGGCTGCAGTTAAAGTCTCTGAGCTCTGTGAGCTCAGTAGAAAAGGGAATTTAGAGCACCTTCAATATCTGATGTAATAGATGCACATCAAATGATCACCAGAAGTATGTTTAAAGCCATGCTGCTAATAAATTAGGTGGATTAACTTAGTTTTAATGTTACTCATAGGTTTATTATGATAAAATTATTTTAAATATTGGACTTTTATTTAGAGATTTCAATTTAAAGGAGGAGAAAAGAATAATGGAGCCCTGTCCTCATTTTAAGTCTTTTTGAAGACAATCTATATGAGGGAACAGAATAAATTAGGATTCACAAATGAAAATACACAACTTAGTATAAATAATAATGCAGTTATTTAACATAAACTGTTACAAGGTCATTCTAGGCACAGTAGTAAAAAAAAGTTATTGTATATTCTTTTTACAATGAGCTTTCACATCAGCTATTGTATTCAAACAGCCTTGTATTATTATTATTATTTCCCATTATAGGTGAGTAAACAAAGGCTCGAAGAATGACATGATTACATTCACTCCCCTATTCAGTGCAGAAAGTAGGATATAACCCTAAAATCTATGGCTTTAAAAGTAATGCTAGGGGCTGGGGATTTAGCTCAGCGGCAAAAGCGCCTGCCTGGCAAGCGCAAGGTCGTGAGTTCGGTTCCCGGTACCGGAGAAAAACCACAAAAAAAATAAATAAATTAATTAAAAAAAAAAAAAAAAAAAAAGTAATGCTGAAGCAACTATCACCACAAAACTCAAAACCTCTGCATGATAATGTAAAACCCACAAAAAAGAAGGCATCCATATACTTTGTTCCTAAACAGCTTTGGAAGCTTAAATTTTGGCTATCTGTAGTCTACAGGGATGCGGGTGACCACACACAGGCCCGTCAGAGGCTCTGTTTTCATGTGGAAACAGCAGTGGTCGGTACTGTCTTAGCAAACCAAGTGTCTAGGACAATAGTGAGACGTGTATGTGCATTAACTCATTTTACCCACAAAACCGTTGATACCAAAATATTCTGGTGAGAAAATGGAGCCTAATATATATTCATAAATGATACTAAAATTAAGCATTGGCCATGGTGAACTAGGCTTTTTAAAATTGTTATTGCTGCTGTTCTTAGCCAGTAGCTATAGTCCCTGCTACGAGCTAGCCGTATAATAGGTATTTCTGTGTAATCCTTGCAAAAGCCCCACTAAGTATATGTTACTATCCCCTCTTTATTTAAACAAATGAGAAAGTACAGATTCAAGAGGGGTTAAAAATATTTTGTTAAGAAGCCCTTAACTAGTCTTTGGTGAACAGGAATTTATTTCACTTGACACTAAAGTATGCCACATCCCTCTCAGAAGAACTTCATTCTAGGTCAGGTGGGGTAATGCTTGGGTAAAAGCTTCAGGCTATAGATATTAATATGTCAGTCATAATATACCCAAAGACCATTGGAAAATTGTGTGATGAAATGTGTCCTAGAATCTGACCTTCATATATCCTCTACTTTCAGGAGCTCCGGAATGCTCAAAGTGAGCAGCTCATGGGCATCCGCCGCGAAGAAGAAATGGAAATGTCTGATGATGAGAACTGTGACAGTCCTACTAAAAAAATGCGAGTCGATGAATCAGGTAATGCTGATAACTGCAACATACCCATGAGACATTATAATGGGTGTCCGGATCTTAGACTGGGAGTAAGTACTGGAGAATGGAAATATAACTCAATTTTGAGTGATACTGAACTTTCATCTTTGAGTGACTCTGCCTTTTATTAATAGGGCTTTGAACTCCTTCTTAGGAACAGAGTGATTTAAATTGCTCCAGTTGTTTCTTAATATGTAGATCTGGAGCTCTTAAACTTTTTCAGGGATATTTGCCTATTCCCATAAAAATCTCTTTCCAGAGTATAGCAGCAATAGCTGCTAATGAAATATAGATAAAATTTGATTTTGGTAGTGTACTTCTTACTTGAGAATTGTTTAATTCCTAAAGAAGCCTTTTAGCCTCTGAGCCAACATAGATAGAATATTGGACTTTTTCTAACACATGATAGAAAATTAGACTTTTTAAAATACATTTTGGTTCACCTAACCTATAATTGAAAGGGTAGCCCCATTTGGTACGATGGTAGGGGCATCACTTGAGCTGTAAAAAAGGAAGGAAATTTAGGAAGGACCTTGCTTTTGTGTGTTCTGTCTAATCTGAGATGCTAATTAAAACTCTCTCCTTGAATTATATATAAATTCTTCGGTAATTTAAAAGTAAGCAAGGAAATGTTTATTAAAAAATTGAAACACCAAGAGAGACAATTCATCTGAAGGGAAGGGGGTGGTCCAAATGGCCTGAGAAGACCCACAATTGCCACCATTTCTGGAAAAGAAAATTAGAAAGGCAGTACAGGTTTGATCTGTCTTTTCTTACATACCCATGAATAAAATACATGCCGTCTCAAGTTTTGAACAGAAAGATTGCAGAGGTGTAGAAATAGAGGAGTTTTTCTAACTTGTTGGTAGAAGTACAGGAACAAAAGGAAAAAGTTCTTTTTGCTCCCTGTGTTCATTGAAACAAACTGACAACATACTAAATAGAAGAAAAGATACATAAATTTATGGGGCACATGGAGGTGATCACAATGTGTAATTATTCACCAGTCCAGCATGATTCAGAAGTGTTTATACCTCTTCCCTAAGTGAGGAACAGAATGTGGAAATGGAGACAATTTTTAGGGAAATAGTAAATTTCTTTTAGGAGTCTTCAGTGGGTTTGGAGAAATATACACTGTCCTGAGATAAGGCCTCAGTGGGTCCATGCATAAGACAATGGATTGTAAATGCATCTCTTTGGAATGGGATCAAAATAAAAGACAAGAATGAGTGACAAGAATCTATCCAGATGTATTCTCTCTTCCTTCAGTATGAGTTTAGTTATGAAAGCTCAGGAAGTGGTCCAGAGATAATTGTATTCTTCCTTGGAGAGTCAGATTTTAAGTGGACAAGGACATGTCAGATGCAATCTTTCTGTTAAAAGCCTCTTCGAGCAACTGCAGCTCACTAACTTCTTGTGACTTAAGATAATCAGCATTCCAGGATATTTTAGATGATGTGCCTGGATGCATTTAGAAGCCAAAATCAAGATTCCAAAAAGCTTAGGTCATCAAGACCACAGAGGGGTTCGTATAATCACAAAAAAGCCCTCCAATCCAGGCCCTACTGAAGGGGCTTTAATTTCCCTAAAGCAGTGCTTCTCAAAAGTGTGGCCCCTATTCTATATAAACATCACCTAAGAACTTACTAGAAATGTAACTTGAGGCTCAACCCCAACTTACTGAACAGAAACTTCTAGAGGGTGGGCAAATGAGATTCAGCAATCTGTGACTTAAGCTCTGGAGGGAATTCTGATGGATGTATGCTAAGGTTTGAGAACCACTGCTTTAGCAAATTTGCCTTTCATCCTCGATTACCATTCATTTAAATCTCTTAGAAGCTTAGCGTATAAGTATGCACCATGCCACTACTTTCTGAAGCTATACATCTTTTGTCTGAAAAATAAACCTATGTCAATGGTTGTGTCTTACTAAGCTGATAACAGATTTCTAGGGAATGTTCTACTATGGGGGTTAGATTTATTTGAGACCTCCTTCCTCACAGCATTTCAATTCTACAAGCCTTCATATGTCAAAAGAAGGAAGGATTAGTGTGATTTTTTAAAAAAGTCATTGAGGTTTTGAGATAAAAAATTGTCTCTAAAAAACTTTCTTATCATCATTTTTAAAGTTTATTGATGAAGGGCAAGTTTACATGAGACTCAGATTCTTAACATCATTATGAGGTAGAAGAAAACAATTGAGTCAATCAGAAATTTTGATTTGAACCTGTGCCTTTGTGTGTATGGGGGGGTTGACATTTTTTTAAACAACTTATCAATTTGCAAAGGAAAACTGTGTATTATCCCATAGTCTTCTTAGGATGGAACTAGAACTACTGTCCAGAATGTTCATGAGAGCTCCTGTAAGCCTGGCAACATCACATCCTACAGGACTGGCACCTGTCCCCTGAGGCAGAAGTGTCCCATGATATGTCAGGGACCTCCACCCTCAGCAGAGTCAGAGGTCTTCTTTAGAGCTTGAGTGATGAGCACTGATCCCAGCCTCACTTGCTTTTTCCCCAGGCATCTGATGAGAATGTGAAGTAGAACCTGAACTTATAAAAACTTTTGCCAGGATGGTCACTTGGCCCCAAAGTTAATGAGCAAACGCAGCCTGTACATGCTGTCTACCAACCACTGAGAGAAACAATAAAAGAACAGAAGTTCAAATGCCAGGTTCCAAGCAGTTCAAAGTTTTTCTCATGAACTTCAAAATGAGCTGTACCAGAGGACATGGATTTGGTTTCTGAAGAAAACATAGGACTGATTAAAGGGAAGAGAAAGCAGTTAACCTTTCTTATTCCATTGGACCCTCAAGGTCCTCCTAAAAGGCAGGCAGCTATTTTTCTTTCAACCCTGGGTATTCAGGGACATGACCTGACAGCAAGAAATGTCCATCTGGTCTTGTGACTAGACTCTACAGGAATCCCTGCCAAAGGCAGCTTGAGGCAAGTGTTGAGGAACACGGCCCTGTAGCTAAGGGAAACACCTTTCAGGGTATCTTCTTCAGTTACACAAGACTAACCTTTAGGTACACATTTGAACTGCAAGTCACCTACAGAAGGCCTCTGAGACTGGTGTCCTGAATCAGGATGGTAGTGCTAAGTACGGAAAGAAGGGTGCAATTCTCTGTCTTCCTTGGAACCACTTGCCTGTTCCCTCTCTACTAAAATAGAGCTGTTTGCTTCAGACCTCCTAGGAAAATAGCTGATCCAGGAATTCTGGGAAACTCCAGGGAAGAAAATTCTTTGCAAAAGAGGAGTCACTTGCCCATGCTAGGATGATGATGGGACCGCATTGCAAAGGATGCCCCAGGCTTTGGCATCCTCACAAGGTTTTTCTTGTCATCTCCCCAAGGGAAAAGCTAACCTTAGGGGCTTATTTCTGGGGGAGATGGAGAGAATTGACTTTGCTTCTATAAAAGACACATTTTATTATGTAAGCACTTATGTGATATATTAGGTTTAGTTTTTATTAATAATCAAAATATTTCAATATATCTCTGCTTTTTGGTTATGAAGAATATTCCTTTGTATTTTTACTTTTTACCACGTAAGATAATTTATGACCTGTCTCTGGCTACAGTTCTCTAGCGTTGCAATGTAATTCTGGGAAGGCTGCTCGCACTTCCTCATGCACTGATCTAGAGGGCAAAAGGAGTTTCTGGAAGCAAAACTAGGAAGCCGCTAAGAATGGAAATGCATATTGTTGATAAATTTGAAAATCAAGACAGATTTATGAAAGCATCCACTCAAGAAGATTGGCATACTACTCTAAAGCATGTGAACATAAGTTCTGATAAAAATTCAAGTGCATTGTTATTTATTTCTGCTTCTTACTGGAATGAAGCCCGACATTCACATGCAGATCTGCTCCTCCTCTCTTGTCCTCTCACCCCTCATCTTCCCCCTTCCTTGTCTGCCCCAGCCCTCTCGTTTCTTTACTTTCCCTGTCTTCTTCCCCTCTCCTCTCTCTTTCTCCCCCTCTCACTCTCCCCAGCCCCTCCCTCTCCCTTTCTCCCCTAGATCTAAGTTGACAGTGGCTGAGAGACAGGTGTGCACAAGGGGAAAAAAGGCCCTGCCTGACAGAGCCCAGTAGTTCTGACATTGTCAGAGTTAAGTGAGCCATGGCGTGTATGCTGTTTACAGATACTACTGAGTACAGAGTGGGTGCTCAGTAAGCTAACAGTGCTTAGTGTGCAGTCGTCCTCCAATACCTGGCCCTGGGCCTTTCCCCAAGAAAGTGCTCAATAAAAGTTTGTTTACTTTAACTGCGTGTTTCCCTTCATCCGGTTCTGATGTTTTTGGTGTCTCTGCCCCAGAAGTCAGGAAGAAGGTGGTAATCATTAGAACATTTGCTCTGATTAAATTTAAAAGCCAAGTGTTAAAAAGTATGCTCAAGTAAAGGTGGTTCCTTTCCTAAAATATTTAGAATTTAATACAAAGCTCAGTGCCACGTGTTGAATAGGCTTATGTCTAATTATGGACCAACACTGGCCAAACACCTCTCCTGCTGAAGGCACTGTGGACCTGGGCAGAAAGGGGTTAGATGTGTTGAGGATGTAGCTAGGTGGTAAAGCACTTGCCTACTGTGTGCCAGACCCTCACTTCAATACTGCCAAACCGCCCCCCAAAATGTTGAAGCCAGTGTGGAGATACTGCCCTGTAATCCCAGTACTCTGAGGCTGAGACAGGAAGATCGCAAGTTTGAGCCCAGCCTAGGCAATTTAGTGAGACCCTGGCTATAAATAAACAGATAAAGAGAGCTGGGAATGTAGCTCCGTACAAAGCCCCAAGTTCAATCCACAGTGCCCCCTGTAAAATGAGATATGGAGACCATGCTCCCAGGGTAAGATATAACTTTTGAAGAGAATAAATGTTTTAAATTAATAAAAGTGGAATGTCTACTAAGACATATGATCTAAATCCAATGAATTAAATTTAGTATGAACTAAAATGAACATCACTACCTACTGTGTGTACCCATCCAATATATATATATTTTGGTACTGAGATTTGAACTCCAGACCTTGCACTTGCCAAGCTGAACTATATCCCCAGCCCCCCATTCAATATTTGATGAGTGTACATTGAGCACAGATTTTAGAAGAGTAAAACTGAAATATCCCCTGCTTAATAGCCTTTACATGTTCACGACAGGGCTGTAATTCATATATCTTGCTGCTGGATGGCTGAAGCCATCAGTGGCTAATGCATGACTGTTCCATTGGGTGGCTTGTACCACTGGTGGTATAAATGGATCAAATCACTTTTCTCAGTCTTTTTACTAATGAAATTAATAAAAAGCCACCCGATGGGATAGTCATGCATATAACACCACTGGTTCAAGTCAGCAGGAATGTGTTAGGTCATTAGGTAGCACACAAACAAATGCTCTTGGATCTTCGTTATACCTCATTGTAGTTCTGAGCTCTTTGTAAGAGCAAGCACCCTGTTAATCATTAAAGAGTATTTTCTGTATTGTCACTTTTCCATAGAAATTCACCACAATGTAGGTACTGACTTATTTATTTTTTTAAGTTTACTAAGAAGTGGAATAAAGATTTTCCAAATCTTCTAGCCAACTGAGTCAAATTAAGGACTCAGGTTCAGGTAGAATTAGCAGTTTTGGGTTTGAATAGTTTTATATGTAGCTAAAATCTTTAACTTAAAAAAATTAGTAATAAGACTCTGGCTGTCCCATGATAGCTTATAATACCAAGACTATCTTTGGTTTTCTGATTTAGTTTATCTCTTGCGTGGTCGTGCTTCTGAAAAACCCTAGAGGGTAGTCAACAGGGAGGCACAAGCCCAGGAAGAGGCACACTGCTGTCCCTGCACCAGCTGGGCACAGTAGAAGAAGGAAACTAAATGCCCCAACAGGGGCTCACAGCCAACTGAAGGGGCCAGCTGAGGAGGGCCAGGTAACTGGCAGCTGCGTCCTGTTAGGAAACCCTGACTATGATCTAAAGCATGTGACGCTAGAGTGGCTGAGAACTTGGCAGAGGGACAGAGCATTCAAATTGGAAAGTGGGGTGAGACTTAGCTGGAGACAACACACCAGGGGCTGAGCTCACTCCTGCACCTGCAGACCCCAAAGGCGCAGTGTGGTTGTTAAATGCAAGCCTGGAAGGATAAACTATTCTTCAGTGTAATGACGGCCTGTGAAGTTACCTCCTGAGAGAGAGGAACAGCAGGCTATGTCCTGCAGTGCCCACGCATTTAAAGGCAAGTGCTTATTCTTTAGACACAAGCATATGTCTTTTGCAAACCCAAATGCTAATCAAGGAAACGTGATTACTTGAACTAATATGGTTTACAGATGATGAGAGAAATCTAAGGTGGCTGAGGAGCTGTTTCCTTTCTATCTGCTTAAAATAGAGCTTCATTTGCAGGAGCCAAGGCTTTTCTCTATTTCCTTCCCTTCTTTTTTCTTAATAAATTTTGCTAATCTTGCCAAAGGAATTCAAATAAATGTTTATTTTGAGTCAATTTTTCATCTCCCTGATTTTATGTACAGTTACAATTCCCTTTCCACATAATGGACATGCTTCTGAAAAATGTAGAAATCATTTCTTTTTATAAGTTGCTTTATCTTTTAAATGCGAGGAGGCAGATGCTATTAAATTGATCCTGTAGCAAAGGATTCCTTTTTAATGGAAGCCCTCCTGCTGCCCAGACAGTGTTTATCTGTTCTATAAATTCACATCTCCAACCTAAACTAGCCCCTTTTATAATCTTATTTTTATGTAACACCTAACCTTGCCATGATTCCTAATATCTCTGTCATATGTGCACAAACTTTCCATAATTATGTGCTTCTGGTAAATTGACCCATGTTGCTGAAACTGCATTGTGTCTAGAAGACCAAGGATTCTCCCCAGTACTCTTATCACTCCATTGTGCTGTACCTCTATAAAATTCAGCTCAGCCCTACTGGGGTTCTTAAACAATCCACACCTGTTCACCACTAGCTTAGAGTTGGGTAGATTCCCCCAAATGGCCCTTCACAGCTGCTTATGCAGGGCAGATTCCAGCTCTATGTGGCACTGGCTTCTTCTCTAGTGCCACTAGCCCTGGAGCCTATGGGAGGGTGGGCTGATGGGTAGTTGGCAGGCAGCAGAGAGGAGGAAGTTACAACTAGTCTTCATAACGGGAGAACTGAGGAGGCCCTGACCTTGGGAGCCTTTAGACAAATAGCCAATGAGCAGCATACAGTCACAGCATTACTGCCTGTGTACAGCCTAAACTGCCCTGATGCTTCTCAACTGCCAGGAACACCATTATCTAGATTACAGTTTATTACATTTTCTAGACATTTCCTTCTGGTAAGGTTTGATGCAGGACCATTACATAGGAGAGTGGATGTAATCCCATTTCCTTAGCAGGCTTTAAGAACACTGAGGGAATATTTATGTAATAAGATACAAAATTACTATGGAAAATACTATAGCAACCTAACATCTTCCAGAGCCAAGCAGCCATTTGTAACAGCAATCTAAATTTACATTTATTTTAGTGTCATTTTATTGACACTTTAGTGTCTCATCCTGACAGGATGTTAAAATATATGTGCAGCTCACATCTGAGCAAAGTTAACACAGCGTTGTTAGAACTGAAGAGAGGCTTGCACCAGCTCTGGGGGAATCAGTATTTCTGGAGGAGTACAGATGAAAAAATCTGAGTGAGTTTGTAAGCTATTATTTTTCCTGACTATAAGAACAAACTCCTTAGCACCTTTATTTCCTAATTTTCCCTTTGAGTTTGTAAATAGCAAATAGAAATTTCAGTTATGAAAAAGGGTTTATTCTTTTCAACATTGCTGTATTTTGTGCAGTGCTTATCTGTGATTCTCTTAGATACTTACAGAAAATACTTTCAGCAAGTCAGCATATTACCCTCTGCAAAAAGTGTCATTTTTAAAATATAAAATTGCCTTTTGCCTTAAAAAAGAAAATATGGAGCAAATGAGTGGATATCTGTTCTGGATCATAGGCTTTTACATGAACCTTTGGGAGGTGAAGCTAAAATCTTCAAGGGGTTACTGGGGATACTTGAGGTTACTAAAACCCTAGTGTTAGACCAGAACTCCTAAGAGCTTGTTGTAGGTTCATTAAATGTGAGCATGGCTGCAAAGTGATAGATATGTAGGCCAGTTGACAGGAAAGATAGTATCTATCGATTTCCTTCTATATTTCTCCATCTAAAATCTTGAAGTGTAACTATAATGCTATTAAAGTGGGATGTTGGCCAAAAGAATCAATAGCAGGCCATATCAAAATGTCCTGCTCCCACCTTCTCAGCACTGTTGGTGAGCATCATGGTCCTACTTCTCCTCGGCTCCTAGACATCCATCTGAACACTGCTGATGACATAAAGGTCTATCCCTCAATGAGAGGGGTATCTTGTGAAATTCCAGGTAGCCACATAACTAACGAGAAGGGGAGCTGGTAACAATAATTACTCTCTTCCTTTGCTCAGAAAGTTCAAATGCCATTGTATAATACCTATCTTATACTTAGAAGCCCTGGAAGTTGATATTTGTGTCAGTATACATTATTATTATGGTAAACATTTCCATATCAACATGGCTTAGAGACTCTCTTGTGCTTGCTTGAATGTCCTTGATCCTGGAGAGGGAATAAGTGCCAGAACCTCTTCTCACCAGGTTCAAGACACAATGTGTGCGAACTCTGTGGGGAGTTGCTTGAAAAAGAAAATTTTATTTAGACTCCCCATGACTAGCAGAGAAGTAGAGAGGTGTTGAACCCCAGGACAGAATCTGTTAATTGTAGTATTCCAAAAAGGATGTTACAGGTTCCGCAACCCACCCTGACCTTTAGAGCTGCTGTGGTCCAGAGGCCTTGGTCATTGCTTGAATCAGTTGCCTAAATTTTCAGTTCTCCGAATTACCTTAAAGTCTTGTAGTTTTAAAATATTTTTTCATTCATTCATTCTTTCAGAGACAGGATCTTGTTATTTTGCTCAAGCTGGTCTGAAACTCTAGAGCTCAAGTGATCTTCTGACCTTAGCCTTCCAAGTAGCTGCTAGGACTACAGACTTGTCCCACCTCACCTGGCTTAAACAAATATTGAACACCAGAGTATTAGTCACTTAATAGTGTAAGTTAATAATATATCCATGAACAGCCTTGAAAAAAATGCTGTTTTAGAAGACTTAATGGCGTGAAAGAATGTTCACAATTTATATGTTAGAGGAAAATCTATAAGGATGTGGGTCAGAATATTCAATGACTGTCTCTAGAAGGTGTGATTGCAGGTGGTTTTTATTTTTACTTCTTTAAACTTTTCTAAAACATTTCTATTATATATTTATATATATATAAAATAAATTAATTAGGAGAATCTGTGGTAAAATTAATATTGGTTAGGGATTACCAACTGACCATTTCCAATCATTCTGACAAGTTAGAATTTATTGACTTGCCCTTTGCTTTTAAATTAGAGAGTTTCTATATTTAACTTAACATAATATTCTAACCTTCCCAGACCGCATCATATTAGAATTTTCCCATTCTAAGGGGTAATCCTATTTGCATAACTTTTAAATTAGAAAAGCAAGAAAAAAAAAATCACCTTCCAAATTAGGCAGAAATGTAGAATTCTTGCTCAGGGGAGATATACAACCATGAGTCCCTTTGGATAATGTTATGTAACTTCTTCCCAAATGAAAAATGTGGCACCGTGTCGAGGAGATATGTTATTTGCCCAAGGGAGTAAGTGTAAAATCTAGAACTCAGTACTGGCTTCCTTCTGTCCAGGCTAATGACCTTTGTATGGTGCCACTGAACTTTATGGGAAAATACCTCCAGTATCTCTCTCAAATGCCATAAGTAGCATCATAAAAGTCAGTAACCAAGTAAAAATCAACCACTGGTTTTGAGCATCTGCTGTGTGCATGGATCCATGATACCATTTGGGGGCAAAAGTGACTGAAGATCTTTATCACTCTAAAATATGAGTCCAGATAAAGGCAAATAGGCCTTATACTTAGTCTTCTGATAATTTTCAGTATTTTCTACTAAATGGAAGGAGATTCGCTTCAACATTAGCAGTGCACCAAGCACACTGTTTCTAAACCCACTCCAACAGAAATGCCAGCTTTCCAAAATATTCAAGAAATTAGCACAATCCCTTTTCTAGTTGAATGACATTTATTTCCTCAGAGCAGTGTCTGCAGTATGGCTTCAGGCAAGATGAAAGTCTTTGGAGAAGTAGAGCACATTAAGGAGGAGCAGAGACATGTCATGTGTTTCCAGTAAACCACACACCACCACCCGTGTACTCCATTCCCTCACTCCCAAAATTATAAGGAAGAAACTAAGGACATTTCTCTGAACACCACTTGATGGTTGATCTGAGATCTGACATCAGTCAGACCTTTGATAGCCTATCCGACCCCCCATTGTACCAGCAGTCCCAGGGCCTGGGGGTGCCTACCTGAAGACCATCAGGTTATTGACACACCATCCAATTTCAAGAGTTGTTGAAGTGCCTCTCCCTGTTTCCCTGTTCCCAGGACTTTTCTTTATGAGATGTAACTCTCAATATATCTTAGAAATAGAAGTCTAGAGAGAGCATCTATAGTAATATCAATCTTATTGAGATTCACAGACTCAGGGAAGGTTTGATGTGCAAGAGGTCTCAGAAGAAATATATCTCCTCTTCCCTCCTCCAAATGCTCAAAAAAATTGAATTGTGTTACTCCCAATAATAATCAAAAGCTTATATTGGACATTTTGGGGGAGGGATTGTGATTACAACTTTCAGGGGCAACTTAATCTATAAGGAATATTTGGTAAGTCTTTTGGAGGTAGGATGAGAGTTTTCATTCTTTCAGTGATGTTTCAGTCAGTTGTTTATGAAATGCCGCCACTGCGACTGGAGTTTTCTAGTGCAGTTTGTATAACCTGAGCATCCTAAAACTATTTATGGTGGTACCTCAGTTCGTGAATGCTTTTGCTTGAAAACAGCTTGGCTTGCAAACGGAAGCGCTTCACAGACTTTCGTTTATGTGTCCAAATTCTGCATCAGGTGACAAACAGGACCACTGCCATCTTTCCCACACAAATGCAAACATGGCCTTCTTTTCCAAATTCATAGAACAAATTAAGTATTTCTCTATCCTTAACTCTTTGGCCCTGTGTTATTTTAAACAGTGTCATAATACAAAGCAGTGATAAAATGAAAACAAATATTCAGTGAATTCTTACAATATGAGATTGTAAGTGCCGATTTAAGGGAAAAAATAGGAAACAAAGTCTTACAAGACAATTTTGAAACTTGGCCCTGGATATGAGAGTGTTGCTTACTGTCAGTAGTTTTTTTTTTACCTGGAATACATGTGATCAGGATCCAGACAGTCACTGCTCATGATACTTTCCAAGTCACTGCCAAAAAGCTTGTGAAGAAACCCTGTTGTAAAGTCTGTGAGAGCTGAGAGTATCTGATAAGTATGCATTTGTCCACCTGAACCCTGTTGGCCCTAGAGAACCTCCCAAGTTTGCTTTAAGCAAATCAGGATGATCATGTACTGCCTGGAAGGATCTTCCACTCCACGCTCTCCATGGACCAGCTCAGGATCCCTTTCTCTTCAAGTAGCCAGCACATGCCATTGGACATGCTAGGTGAGTGACAGTTTGTTAGATAAATGGTAGGAAGTGAAAACTATGTAGACCTAATTTTCCATTCTTGAAAGATATTTTTGTTTTCCATTTCAGACCAAAAAAAGAAGGAAAAACATTTGCCACAAGTCGCATACCTGGTATCTGACCACCAAGCTCCTTTTCTTTCTCCATTACCCGTCTGCCTCCCTCCTATGTGTAACCCAGGTCTACTTGACTCTGCAGTTGACAGAGCAGCATCTCTGGCCTTCCCTTCAGGGCCACTGTCCCCAGATGCAGCCCAGAGTCCCAGGCTCCAGCATGTGTCCTTGTGGAGTCTCCTCCCTAGTTATGCATTACTTCTCCACATGGAGCTCTTTAGAGCAGGAAGAATGAGATATTCTCTGAGTCACTAAAATCCAGAGGAATATGGCAAAGTGCAGGACGAGGTTGAGAGAAAGAGTGAGCAGTTGGCAAGGTAACATTTGAAGCTAGAGCTAAGTTGAAGTTATTGCAGACATAAAATACACTTGATTTCTTTTAGTAAGTGAAAGTTGTTAGGTCCTTGGGCTTTGCAGTAGAAATTGGTCATTGGCTTTTTGCATTTTCTATATAACATGTAGGTTCCCAAGGAGTATAACTGATACCAGATTATCAGCACCATGTTAACAAAGCACTTTTTATAAAATTATCCATAGCACTTTCTCTCTCATGTTCAATAAAAAGCTATTAACAAGAGAGCTGTCTTCTCAGAGGAATTCTTTTAACCTTTCAGAAACAAAATATTGCATGCTAATTCCTGCTTAATTGGAAGGAAGTCATTTTTTAAAAACGATTGAATATGGGTTTGAAGTCTGTTCCATCCCTGACCTCTTTAATTTAATCAAGGTCAGCTCATAAACTTGCCCAAACAGCTCTTTTTCTCAACTTAAAAAAGAGGTAGAGCTATTTAAAAGCATTTAGTGTCTGATTAATTGTGCTTAACTGGTGCTTCGGCACTGGTAGGGGCTTCGGAAGGAGTTGCAGTAAGCATTGCTACCTGAAAAATTATACTCATCAGAAACTCAAATCATTTTAATGAGCAAAGCAAAAATTTTTTGTGGGAATATGAGAAAGGTTATGATGCTTAATATAAAGAGGGTTTTAATGTCTGAATAACTCTCTCACTGGGAAAAATTGCTGTAATTTAGCCATCCGGACAGTTTGTGAAACACAAGCACTTTCTCTGCCCAAGGACTCAGAAAAGATGGATGCCGAGTTTGCGGAAGCAGAATTTTGCAGCATGCAAACTCAGGATGAGAAGAATTAATGAGAGGATTTGTCTGATAGAAGAATGTGTGCCAGAGCCATCAGCATGGATGAAATACCAAGAGTTCTTGAAAATATATCTTTGGCTTCTTTCCATATCCCCTTCCCACTTTCCAGGCCTGGGGAGGACTGCCAAGCTCTTGTTGATGCGCTGTTGAAGATCATTTGGGTGGTTGAAGTCTGAGGACAGCTTTGAGAAAGGGCCTGGACAGAAAACGTGTCCCCCACAGGAGAGAGTGGAGTCGCTGGCCAGAGTGAGCAAATACAGTGGCTGAGTCAAGTCCGAGGCTCCTAGAAACCACTTAGTGTTGTTTTTGGTGTATTTTGAAAATGATGTCTCTTCTCCAGGCCTTGGCTTTTGTAGCACTGTCATAAAGCTCATGCCAGTTGTTTCCTTGATGAGACTGTGAGAAATAACCAGTTAAGTAAGGGTTTCCATGGCATTTTGCACATAGCCACGTTCTGTGGCAATGTGGAGAATTGATACTGGTGAGCATAACACAGGTCTAAATGAGTGCCCAGGCTGCATGAGAATCACCTGGGGGACATTACACAAACACCAGTGCCTGGGGCTCAGTAGTCAGGCTTCTGTTATTAAAACACCCTCAAGTGATACAGAGGCACAAAGCATTGAAAATTGGCCTATAGCACCAGGATTGGCTGCTGCCAATGATTCCTAAAGGTAGGAAAGGAGCAAAACAGGTTGAGATAATGAAATGTGAGGGTGAGAAAAAAATATGTAGTGGAAACAAGTACTGATGTAGACAATAATAGAGGACTACAAGGAGAAGTGAGAAGAAAATTGCTCAGTTTAGCAGTGAGACCCCCATGGAGACTTGCACACACCAAGTCTGTGTCAGGTGCATCGGGAGTGCCTTCTGCTTAACTGGGAAAAGTTGTGTTGCTGGAGAAGCAGGGTGGCCTGAGGCAGAGAAATAGGATGCAAGGCAGAGACAGAGTCGCTGCTTCTCTCACTGTAGGAGCACAGCCAAGGACTGTTTTCTCATCCATCAGAGATAAGGGAAGCAGGTACGCTGGGACATTTGCTAGACAGAAAACCTCTTCACATCCAGCATCTGGTCTGGGAAGCGTGTGCACCTGGGAGGTGCCTCTTCCACAAAGAGGCTGGTCAGAGGGCCGATGGTCAAAGGTGCTTGGTTCCAGAGGTTCAGCCGGCCTTTTCTGGGACCCAGCTCCAAAACCGTCATGACAGAAATGTGGCTGCAAAGAAAAGTAGTGCACAACAATGCCTGTAGATCAAAGCATTGTGTTCTGAGGTCGTAGCCTGAAGGATTTATGAAAGGATTCATTCACAATATTGTCAGAGAGGCAGAAAGTAGTTTCATAGTAGAGCAGATGGATAGAATAATGAAACCTGTGACAACATGGTAGAAGGCAGAGAAGCCTAAAGGGCTGTATTGGACGGTGAAAGCTGGGGAGAAAGTCCTTTCACTAAGAGAAACAGCTGCAAAGTACTGAAAGAATCAGGTACCAAAAGAATGGAAGCAAGAACAAGACTGCAGGAAAGTTATGAGGACAATATTAGGGAACTGGGAACCCAGCTCCTGAAAGCTAAGGAAACAGTACTGAAATGATAGCATGCCCCTAAGGACTGCTCCGGCAGGGGCTGTCCCCAGGCTGTGTTGTGGCAGTAAGAAGGGAAGATCACTTCTGGCTGCCACGTGAGACCACGGAGGTCAGTCTCCTACAACACGGCCACAAGGGAGACGTAAGACACTGGGCCTATGGACACCGCACCAGGCAGGCAGTGTTTGTTTGGAAGATTATTGTACTTCTATGAGAGAGACGCAGGGAGAGAAGGATATACAGACAGCAGGAGAAGCCACACACTGCTTCTTGAGTAGAAGGATTCCTGAAAGAAATTAGAAGTGATCATTTGTTAAAAGAAGGGGAAATTGGGGCTGGGGATTTAGCTCAGCAGCAAAGCGCCTGCCTGGCAAGCGCAAGGTCGTGAGTTCAGTTCCTGGTACCGGAAAAAAAAAACAAAAAAAAAAAAAACAAAAGAAGGGGAAATTAATAGGTTGGAAGGAGAGAGGTAATTTTATATTGGAGGGTGATAAGAAAATGAGAAAATTGCAGGGCAAGAATTGTTTACAGCTTGTGTCTTTGGACAGCATCAACTTCTGGTCATAGTGAAGTCAGGAAAACAAGACCCTGCAGTGGAAACCACCCCAGGGGAGGTGTGCTGCCTGTTGGGGAAGGCAGGCTGGCCTGGGGAGTGTCCCTCTTTCCAAACCCAGTGTTAAGTTTGTGGTCTTAGTCACATCAAAGCTGAATGCCCTAAAAAAGAATCTTTAAGGCCTTCAGCAAACAAGAGAGTTAATAAAAAAAAAAAAAAAAAAAAGGTAAACCTAGACCTTGGAAGTTAAAATCGAGATAAGAGTGAGAAGGAAAATTGAAATCTAATAAGAAAAGGGCAAGTGGAGAAATGGACCGCTCCTGTTATGTCCCTGGCATTGCGGCTCTGTAAGAATCTAGCTCCCCCACGTCTGCTCCTGGTCCTGCCCAGTCAGCCTTGGCACCTCCTCCTGGAGCTTGCTAGGTCCTTATTAAAGCAGTTTCCACTGTGCAGCAATCAGCTTCTCCGTGTGGGAGCCTGGCCTCAAGGCCTGGCCTAACCACCCCTGCTTCCTGAAGAGCACTCCGCCAGCTGCCCCCCGCAGTCAGAGGCCTTATCCCCTTTTTCTTGCTGCCACCACCACAGACAGAGCCATTCTCTTAGCTTCCACCTGGCTCCTGTCTACTTCTCCCTGGGGCCAGACTGGGCACCTCTGAGGTTAGGTCAGCAGGGGTTGAGCACTCCGCTGTGTGCCCCGCTGTGTTAGCTGGAGCCACACCCTCCAGCTTCCCTGAAAACTCTCATGGCATCTTTCACCTGACAGAGCATCGTTCACCATTTGTAATGAAAGATTTTGCCAGCTATTGGAAGAAGTAAACATGCCTCTTTTTATTATTTTTTTCCTCTGAAGAAAAGGGACTAGTTGGGGGAGGTATCAGAAGATACCCATGTAAGTGGAAAAGTGATGAGGCATAATGTAAATCTCAGTAGCGTCACCTCACAGGCTTGCCACTGGTGCAGATTCTTCTTCTGGAAGAGCTGTGCTGGGGGAGGGTAGAGAGTTTTCCTTAGTCACCTGCTGCCAGTGATGCCTCCAGACTCACATTTAAGCCATTATAATAACAGCTCTAGCTTACCTTCGCTCTCCAAATTACACTTATTCCACTGGCCTCACACAAAGATGGAAATAGACACAGCCTTGTGCGTCTGTTTAGCTCTCCCTAATAATAGCTAATGTGCAGACTATAATACACACTGCAAACATAAAATGTTATGTCAATGCTAAGTTGTAATAATAATAATTCTGCAAAAATGTAGCAGAAGGAATTTCCATGAGCAATTTGAGGAAGATTGCTGCTTCAGTAGGGATACAAGTGTGACTGAAAAATAGATCAGTTGTACTTTGTTGGCACTGTAAGAGGCTACGTAGCAAAAGATTGGCTGTTCAGTGGCTGTCCCACAATACTTTCCAGCTCTGTGGCTGGCCACTGGGAGGCAGTGGTGACAGCAACCTGAAGATCCGAATCCTTCTCTGGTCATCTGAGTGGGCTGGTCTTTGCACTGAGAGCAGACCCAGGGGGGCTGAGCTGCAGGATGTCAGAGTCACAGGAGGAAGAATCTTAGAAAAGCACTAGGTGGCTGAGTTCATGAGGATGGGAAAATTCTACCTTTGGTTCTTTGGGAGTCCTGAGATCAGCATGAGTCTCTGACGCAGCTCTCTTAGTGAAGCCTTATTACAACCAAGGCTTATGAGTTCAGGGACTGGTGGGAATCACCGTGGCCATCCGCTGCAGCCCATGCAGCCAGCAGGGTCCTGACAGGGGCCGATGGGAGATTAAGAAAAAACTAGATACATAAAAGGAAAGCTGGGACCCGGTGGGACCTGACCTCTCTGAGAGGCAGGGACAACCCAGAGAGGTCTGTGTCTTGGAAGAAGTAGACATGTCTCTTTTTATTGCACTTTTCCTCTGAAGAAAAGGGACTGGTCGGGTTAGGTATCAGAAGATACCCGTGTAAGTGGAAAAGTGATGAGGCATAATGTGAATCTCAGTAGCGTCACTCACAGGCTTGCCACTGGTGCAGATTCCTCTTCTGGAAGAGCTATACTGGGGGAGGGTAGAGGGTTTTCCTTAGTCACCTGCTGCCAGTGGTACCTCAGACTCACATTGAAGCCATTATAATAACAGCTCTAGCTTACCCTACCTAGAGCGAAAAAGGGGGAAACTGAAACAGGGCCAAAAATACAAGGTCTCAGTGTTTTGCTGAGAACACTGAAAGCAAAACATTCTCCCAGCTCTCTGCTATAGTTAACAGGGAAGAACTGCAAGGCCAGACACCTGCAGGACAGGCCTTGCTGTGGTCCCAACAACCTGTTCACATGGCTTGCCTCTGGCTCTCCGTGTTCTCAGGGCTGGCCTTGCTCTAGCCCTGACTGTGTGGTTGATCTCCAGCTCCACTGCTTCCCACAGCCATCTTAGAGGAGAGGACAAAACGAAAGATCCCTTCCCAAGTAGTTCCAGTTAGGCCTGCAGACTTCAGCAGGGTGAGTTGAACTTTCACATTGGTCACCCCAAAATTTCTCATGCAGAAGATGTGTTTACTTTAAACACTCCACTTTCATGACAGAAGCAGAAAGGGGACGTTTCAACTCTGTTAGGAACTACAGTAAGGTCTCTGGTTCTTCCTCAAGCTGCAGCTTGCCCAGCCACCTCTGCCACCCTGATTGTATTATGCCTGGGAAAACGGTTCTAAAGTCACATCTGTGCTTCCACCCGGCTGTGCCACTCTATCTCTCTGAATTCAGTTCCATCACCTGTGAAATAGAAATAATAATCGTATTTACTGTGTCACATATTTTGTAGGAATAAAGGGAGATGGAGATTGTGCAAATGATATGCTTAGCACAGTGCCTGGCACATAAATTCATTAGCTATCACCATCACTATGAATATGGCCACTACTGTCATTTGGAGAAAACAGGACAAGGAAAACAGAATGGAACTACATTTCGCCCAAGGCGTCACCTAAATCTGTGAGGCATTGCTAAGGGGATCCGGGCAGGGCTGGGTCCTGGGCACAAAGACGGGACAGGATTGCTTTCACAGGTGCAGTGCAGGGAGCCATGGTGTGAAGCCTAAATAACAAGATGAACGTGTGGGTTCTTCACAAGGATTTATCCAAACAAGTCACAGCCCTGGTTCAGGAAGCAGGGATGGCGTGAGCAGTGATTTTCCAATGTGGTCTCAGCACCTACAGCATCAGCACCCCCTGGGAACATGGAGGAATCCAAATGCTGGGGCTTCGTGCCACACAGGAACTGGAAACCCTGGGCTATGGCCCAGAAATATCTATTTCAGTCTGCCCACTGTAAGACTTGTGTTTGAAGAACACTCGGTTAGAGTAACACCAGCTGCTGCGCAGTAAGTCCCAGATTTCCAGGGGCTTAACCAAAGAAAAATGCTTTTTTCTGGGTCACAGAATAGTCCAAGGCATCTTTCTTCTGAGTGACTCACAGACCCAAGTTTTTTCAGGCCCCAGAAGGAGGCGTTCATCAGAGGGCATTCATCACTCTCTCACATTCTCCTGGTGAGAACTGATCACCTGGCAACGCCTAGGCCAGTCTCCTCTTGGGTACTGTGCGAAGAGAAGCATGAGTGTGTGAACACAGTGTGAGGTCTCGCCAGAGTAACATCTGGAACCCACAGGCACCCAGAAGAAGATTCATAAGCAGAGAGGCCAGGAGGCCATCAGAAGAGCCCTCAAGTCACTGGACCAGAATGACAGCTCTGTCTCATAGGGACCAGGGCCACAGTGCTGGCAGAGGAAGGAGAAAGCCCCTGAAGGCACAGAGATACTGAGGTGTTATCTTCTAGGCCTTGAGCCTGTCCTTGTGGTCCTCTGTTCTGGACCTGTCAGTACAATTCCCTCCTTGGTAGCAGCCAATGAAACCCTCTAAATAGGCTTCCTTTGTGTATGAGAAGAAAATATACAGTCCAGCAGGCCCTTCCTAGTATTCCAGGAGAACAGTTTGAAAAGTACAGGCAGAATGTGAAACATGGCATTCATCAAAGCTACAATGACTAACGGTTCTTGAGAAATCCAGATATTCCTCACAACAATATGTTAAAGGGTTTTATTATTTAGTTACATCTCGCCTGAGCATGAAAAAAGCTATTTAACATACTGTTGGCTTACTGGGATATAACCCAAAATAACTCACAGTTTTCATATATTGCTAATTATTTTTCTGAGGTTGGCTCAGGCTGGTAAGACAGAGATTTCAAGGCTTTCACCAGATTAGTTACTCAAAGAAGTTAAGCATGTCATTATTGGTTCCCATGGAAACACAGTAATTCAGGAGATGGGGAAGGTCACTTTGACCATAACTAATGTAAAGACTAAATTTATATAGATGCTAATAAAGAATACAACAAAGTAGTATATAATACTGTTAGACCTTTTCTTCATCAGTGCAGTGTTATCTCTGGATCAATTTTTGTATATTAGTGTCACTTTGGTAGTTTCCTAGCTGATTTTTGACATGTACCTTAATTTTTTTAGCAAAATTTCAGTGCTTTTGTTTCACTTTTGAGTCAGTCAGAAAATTTCAATATCCAAATTTTTTTTTAAAGTACTGAGCAGGATAAATGCATGGCTGCTTTGTCCTTACCGCCTTTTAATATGCTATAGCTCCTTTCATGGTTTCTGAGTAAGTGGTTGAATCACTTGATAATAATCCAGAGGCAGTACTAAATTCATCAGTGCTTTCAAAATTACCAAAGACTTAATTACATCTAATATGGTTTACATTTAGGATGTCTTACTGCATTTCTTTTCAAGTTGAAAGTTGGTAATTCACAAGAGAAGTCTCTTAGCTAAACATTCCTTTTATTGGAACACAGTGCACATCTGGGAGTTTCTTATACAAAGATCACACTGCACTTTATTTTCAGTCCTTATATTTATTTAAATAGTGGATTTCTTTGTTCATCCTCTTAAGGGTAACATTTATCAGGAAGCTTGATGACATATTTATCAAAACTTTAATACAGTGTCCTAGAAAGAACTAAAGAGGGAAAAAAAGAGTTGATATTTCAAGTTTCTGGACTTTAACACACTGAGGAATCATACAAGGTCAAAAATTGTTAGGATTTTGTTTCTTTTAAAGCTCTCGTCCAGGAAATTAACAGCTTATTCCAGGCAGCCTTGTGAGAGGGGAGGATTCTGGGCAGCAGCGTGATTCTGAATAGTGTTTACAAACAGGTGGCCTAAAGTTAATGGAGTCAATATACAATTTCTCACCCTTTAGGAGATAACCAGTATGCTGCCACAAGAGTGACCAAGGTTTTTTGTCAATATCAAGCCTGAAATTATTTAATCAAGAATGTAAATCAGTTATATGCCCCAATTATAAAAATGATGATGAGATTGGCTATGGCATTGATTTTCTTTGGCAGAGAAATTCTCATTCTTTCTCTCTCTCTCTCTCTCTCTCTCTCTCTCTCTCTCTCTCTCACTCTCTGTCACTCTCTCTCACTCTCACTCTCTCTGTCTCTCTTTCATATAGTGATATTGCATTCCTATTCCAGGAGGGCAACCAACATTATATCCTGCTTGGCAAGCACAGTGGTCATTTGGCTTACCCAAGAATGGGAACTCTCAGCAGTACCATTTGAGGAGTGTGTAAGAGAGCCCCTAAAATAATGGATGGGGAACTTTTCTATATGTATTTATGTTTAGATAATTTATTTAAATAATGTTGCTGGCACATGCTTTATAACTGCTTGCATTTTGCTACACAGATTTCAGCATATCTTGCAGACTATGCAATTCATTTGGAAAATGTAATTTCCATCCCTGCATACTAATCGATTTCTTCACAAACACCTGCTATCAGTTATGATAATAAAAATGCCACTCTGAATTGGAAAGGGGCCAAATAGAGCTTCCTAAGGAAATGACTTAAGTGTCTTTGAATGCTACTAAATGTAGTAATGTGCTTGTGTAGTGCCAACACTTTTTTCATCATTTGCATTTTCTGTGATTCTTGTCCCATTGCAACTTCCCTCTTTCAAATGATGCCTCCTAACCATTTCCCCGTGGATTGGTGAATGGAGATGTCAGGAGTTGGCATCTTGGGGTGTGGGCAAGATCTGAGTTGTTGAGAAAGCATCAGGTAATGCCCCTGGGTATGCCCTGGGTCACTTCCAATTTTAGAAGTGCCCGAAAACTATAAAATTGGCTGCTCCTTGGTGCACACACATATATACCAAATAAAATTTCCTATATTTATTCTCTTCAGCCTCTAGTTCATTCCATGCACCATTGCCAAACTAATCTTCCTCAATTACCAATTTCATCATGAACTTCGGCCTTCCCAGCTCCTACTGTGGTTCTTGGTCAGGTGCCCTGCTGAGCCTCTCTTTCTAGTCCTCTCTCAGCCCCTGGCATGACTCACCTCTCCCTGCTTTCAGGAAAACACTTGCCTTGGGGTCAAGTTTCTCTCATTCCTGCCCTGAATATTTCACCTACAATTCTCATCTCTTGGCTTTTCCTTATGATCTTTCCCTAACTGAGGCATCTGTCATCAGTTCTTAGGGTTTTCATCTTTCAAAGCACTCTTTTTCTCTTTCAGTCTGCATTTTTTCCCTGCTGTAAACCCTTACAGAATGCATTCCTTTGTCATGTATGTTGGCACTTAAATTGCTGATTTCTTCATTCAGACATTTACTGAGTACCTATTATATGCCAGGCTATGGTCTGGCATGCTTTCTGCTATGTTTGGTCTTCCTCTGAATCTATTAGTTTCCTTTTAAATGTGTCAATTTCTATTAAATTTTTAAAATCCTTCTTAATGAAAAAAGAAAGCAAATTTTAATAATACATAAACGAGAAATTTCTTACAAAGAAGAAACAGAATAACGCAAGCTTTACTTTAAAAAAACCTAAGATGCACTATTAGTATTATAAATAAAACAAATTAGCACATATATTGTAATATTTTTTAAATAACAGAATATATAATTTGAGAAAGTATTTGTTTTTAAGTTCCTTGAGAGAAATAACATACTATGTGTCCTCATTTCATGATCCAGGATGCCCAGACAGACTTGGGCCCAGGAAAGTATACAGTAAATGCGTGTTGAGTAATCGATCCCTCATGGTGTGAGGTAGGGAATATTCTGGCTAATTTCATGTTCTGTTTGAGCAGTATTTCAGACTGTGCTATACATAGATTATCATTTTGCAAAGTGGAAAACTATAAAACATTTAACTTAAAGCTATTATTAACATAATTTCATGTTTGATATTTGTGGAGCAAATTCCCTGAGCTCTGAGCACCTTAGCACAGCTCTGTGATGACTGCACCAGTGTGCAAGTGAAGCAGCAGAAAGCATAACCTCCTTCTGACCCTGGGCCTTGCGGGCAGGGGCAGGCACTGAAATGAGCCTGTGTCCAGAGCCTGATGCATAGCAGACTCCCTTATATCTATGAAGAAATTTCTTATAGAAACTTTTCAAATTTCTTTTCTCTTATAAAAATGGAGCATGATTTTTCTGATAGGCAAAAAAGAATGATGGGACACTGATGGGAGAGGAGAGAGGAGAATGAGAGACTGGTTTTGAACAGTTGGTAAAAACAAACACACAGGGACTGATATGGCATCATGTTGAGGCCCTGGGTTTGCAGATTGCTTTTGCTACTTACTTTGTTCAATTGAACAAGTTACCTACATTCTCTGTGCCTGATTTCTCTCATTTTTAAAAATGGGCATTAGAGCCCCTGCATCCTAAGTTTAATAGGAAGAGTCAATGTATTAGTTTAGAAAATGTTCTTGGTCCAGTGCTTAGGCCTTTGTGAGTATCTAGCTGTCCTTTAGTGGTAGTGATAGTGGTGGTACTAGGGAGACGTGGAAGCTATGGAAAGGGATTCCCTCCTCAGTCTTTGCTTTTTACCATTCAGTCTTCTCTTTTATTCAGTTCCTTCATTTTCTGAAGCGTTTGGATGTGTAAGGCCCTGTATGAGCTGTCTTGGTTTCCCAGAAAGATGGAGATGTAAATGAAGACTGATCTACCCAGGGAGAATTTCAGGTTTCAGGGAGGAGGAATAGAGTAACCACTCAGCCTTGTCGGGGGAAAAAGAGTTTTAATCTGTTGGTGAAACAGATGGAATTGGGTTGCCATTCTGATAGGAGTTAGAGAAAACAATTTGTGCAATTTGTCCCAGCAATAGAGCAGGAAGGAATGGTATGCATATAAATTCCTGTCTCCCCTGGGAGGCTGCTGCATGCCTCAACCTGTGAAAGGCTGATTATTCCAAAGAAAGTGGCGCTCTAAGGAGCTAAACAATCCTGCAGAAGAAGAAGGGACAGTAATGTGGTCAATCTGATTGTTGCCTGGAATTCTGAATAGTTTTATTCCCCGGGCAACATGGATCAATTTCAGTGGAGTCTAGAGTTAGGGGAAAGGTCAGGAGATAAGAATTTGCAAGAAGTTAATCTTATCTCCACAACAAGTGTTCATACATAAAAGAGAACAAATAGAGTAGAAGAGCTGGGGACAGGACTCGGTGGTAGTGCACTCATCTAGCAAGGTTCCAACCCCAGCACTACAAAAACAAAAAAAATAACAAATTAAGTAACACACTGCCAAATAAAGAGCCCCAGGACAGGGCATTTGAGTGTTCCTTCTGAGTTTATATGAATGTTAAGAGCAGATGTAAGAGATTCCCTTTCCCACCAGATGCCTCCTCATTCTAACCAAGAAGGTCAGTCACTGGGATTCTCTGTTTGTCTCCAGCCCTGGCTGCTCAGGCTTACGCTCTTAAAGAGGAGAATGACAGTCTCCGTTGGCAACTGGATGCCTACAGAAATGAAGTAGAGTTGCTGAAACAGGAAAAAGAGCAGCTTTTCAGAACAGAAGAAAACCTCACCAAGGATCAGCAACTCCAGTTCCTGCAGCAAACCATGCAAGGCATGCAGCAGGTACCACCTCATGTGTGGAGATTGTGTGGTGTGTGTGGGTGTGTGTGTGAGTGTGGATGTGTGTTTATTTTTGAGCAAAAGAAAGTGATATGTATATTTAGTGAAAATGAAATGGCAGCCTGTCTTGGTTACTTTTCTCTCATTGCTGAGACAAAATATCTGACACCCAAAATTAAGGAAGGAAAGGTTTATTTAGCTCACAGTTTGTGGAGGTTTCAGTCCATACTTGTCTGGCTCCAAGGCAGAGTGGCACATGGCAGAGGGCAACAGTGCATGGCAGCAGAAGATAGCAAAAGCAACAAGAGCAAAAAGGGGAGGAGGAGCAGCAAACAGCCTCTCTCCCTCCCTTACATTGTATGGAAACTACCCACCCCAGGGTGGGTGTAGCACTCACACCCATAATCCCAGCATTGGACCAACGAATCAATCATAAACTCTAGAAGCCCGCCCCATGACTGCATGAGGCTTTGAGACAGGCTTTGATAGGAGTTAGAGAAGACAATTTGTGCAATTTGTCCCAGCAATTGTCAGCAGGAATGTGCTCTCAGATAGCCTGTAAGGCTCCTGAGGTTGTCCATATGCCCCAGTATGGGGTATGAGGGGGACTTTGCCAGGATGAGAGTCTGTTGATTGCTCCAAAGATCATGTATCTTCATTTCTGTAGGCATCCAGACACAAACCATAACACATCCATTTGCCAGAAAGGGTAAAGAAAAAATGATAACCAAAAAACTAAGCTCATGGGAAAGGAAAGTTCTTGTGACTGTAGAAGAGCAGAATCTGGACAAAAGTCAAGCTAAAGAAAAGTGCTGAAGAAATACACCCTGGAAATAGGAAATAAAGGAGAGAATCTGGGAGGTTAAAAGGTGATGCATGAAATGCCCTTATGGCACATGGTCAGCAAGTCCTCTCTCCTCACATCACAAGTGTTTTACAATCACAGAACTTTTAAGTTCGAAGTGTGACAACTGACTTTTACTGAAGCAGTTTGCTTGTTTAAAAGATCCATGCAAATATAAATCATATTGCTTCCACTTCTGGATCACACTTAGTGTCTAAAGAGATATAAAAAAATGTCTGTTGCTGGATGAAGGAAGCCCCAGAGTTAGGACCAAGTAACCTCAGAAATGGGGCAGCCACTGTGCTTGCATTGAAGAGTGCCAGGAGTGTGCCACACACTGAATCCAATGCTGTGTATTTACAGCAGTTATTTAAAAAGAGATGAAGCTGTGGACTTTGCAGTGTCAAAATGAACATCCAAGCGAGACAGAGGATGAGGAGAGAGGAAAACCTGAGTGTTGGCTGAGGGGGAGTAGACTCAGAGACCCATAGCTGGGCTTGTATCTGAAGACATCAGTGGATACATGATATCCTTAAAGTGCCTTGGCCTTTGATTTATTTTAGAATAATAGAACATTGTCATCACACATGAGCACTGTTTAAATACCCCTCTGAATATACAAATCCCACCAATATTTTGTGAAAAAGATTGCTTTTGTTTAACCAAGAACAATGTAAGCAGAATGATGTGATGCTGAAATATATACTGAGTAGGGTACTTTTTAAATCTTGCCTATCTATACTGGCTGCTCTCTAAGACCAGGAGCATGAACTGCCTACAAAAACATTTTAGTGATTAGGAGTAACTACCACAGAAACATAAGCCAGACAGGAAAAATAATTGAAAGGGAAGGATATAAAAAAGAAATCACGAATTGGCAAGTGAGCAACTTAATGGTTAGGTCACAGAAATTATGTCTTCAACATCTCTTGCCATTTTAAAGCAATGTTTGAGGCTTGGCCCTGAGTCCTAACTGGTTGATGTTCACAGTGTGTGTTAGACTAATCAGTGAGATTCAGAGGTCAGAACCAGCCAGGAAAATGTCATTACAGTCCCTGCTCAGGTCCCTGCACTTAGAAATTGATGGAACAGCTGCTGTGTGAGGCTCCTGAGGTTGTCCATATGCCCCAGTATGCGGTATGAGGGGGCCTTTGCCAGGATGAGAGTCTGTTGATTGCTCCAAAGATCAGGACACCAGATACAGCCTGCTAACTACCATCACCCTTCAGGCACCAGGCTCCCTTTGCCTCCGGAAAAGATCACTCCAGTTGCTGTAAGAGTAGATGAAACCTTGAAGGCTCATGAAAATGCAAGTCTAAAAGAAGTTGGAGGAGGCGAGTATGCTGCTGCATCAGGGAGATGCGCCCGGGGGCATCAGCACAGGGAGGTGCTACCCGGCCACCTGGTCCACAAAGGGCAACCCTAAGATGACACAGCCTTCTGAGGGAGCGGTTCTATTGACAGAGCATCTCACTTACTTACAGGACCTCCTTCTCAGTAGGAATGTGCTCTCAGATAGTGTTTTGCTCGTTTTTATGTTATTTGATTTGGTTTCAAAAAGTGGAAATTTATTTTTTCTCAATTTTGAAAACAACAAGTTCAAAATCTAGTCTTCGGCAGAATGGTTCCTTTGGTGGCTGTAAGAAAGAGCCTGTTCTGTGCTTCTTCCCAGCTTCTGCTAGATTTCAGTCATCTTCAGCTTCCTTCATCCGCAGTCCCTTCTCCTCACGTTCAGATTTCTGCTTGTGTAAGAACATTGCTCATATAGGATTAGGATCCACCCTAGTCCAGTGTGAACTCATCTTAGCTAATTATATCTGCCATGATCAGAGGAATAAGTGTTCAATATATGGATCTGAGGAACAAAATAATCCATAACAGAAACATGGTAATCAAAAATATATTTATTAGCCAGGTGTGGTGGTACACACTTGTAATCTCAGCACTCGGCAGGCTGAGACAGGACGATTGTTGCAAATTTGAGACCAGCCTGGGCTACAAAGTGAGCTCAAGGCCAGCCTGCACTGCATAACACTGTTTCAAAAAGACAAAAACAAAAAAAATTATTGAACGGGGGAATGATGACCAAAGGTCTGGAGAAAGACCTAGCACAGTCCCTGTGGGAGCTCTGGGTTAAGTGGGACCCTTGCATCAGGAAGAGCAAGGTAGGGCGTGGTGAGAACCGACACCTGGGATGTGTACAGTGCTCCCTTGGGACATAAGCATACTCAGTTTGAAATAAGAATAAACTTAAAGAATCTTAATGATCTTAAAACAGGCCTGTGTTGTGATTTGAATTTTTACTAATTGTTAGGCTAATAAATGCTATCTTTGTGGCAATACATCTTGAAAATAGCTTTAAACTGTAAGGGTCACTTAAGAGTCAGATTTCTCCTATATCTGTCATGTTAATAAATTACCACAACTTGCTCCTGTGGCTCCCACCACTAGGAATTCTCCTTATTTTAAAACATACTCGCCATCTACTCCATATCAATGACAGTCGAGGAGAGTGGAAAGGCCTCCTGTTGTCAGCTTTCTGCCAGTGTAGAAGATATCTGTTTATGTGTACAAATAGGGAGGAAAGATTCATGTTGCTCATGGTTGCAGTGATTTCAGTACGTGGTTATTTGGCTCTGCTGCTTTGGGGCCTGTGGCGAGACACAGCGTCATGGTGGGGAACACACCGGGGAGCAAAGCTGCTCACCTCATGATAGCCCGGAAGCAAAGAGGGAGGACGGGGCTGGAGTCCCAGTGACTCCTGTAGGGCATAGCCCAGTGACCTCACTGCCTCTAACTTGGTACCACCTCTTAGAGCAGTGGCAGCGAACCTGTGGCTTGAATGCCATAGCAGGCTGTTTATCACTGGAAGCTCCGAGAGGTTCACCAGCATGTAGAGGTGCTACCACCTTCCAACAGTGCCACCAGCTGGCCACCAAGCTTCTAGCATATAGGCCTTTGAGGATGATTCAAAGATTCAAACGGTAACATTCCCATAGCGTACTGTTGCCTCCCTCCATCTACATGAGGAAAAATTATTTCTGTAGCAAAATGAAGAGGTTTAATGACCTTAAAATGGGCAACCTTTAGAATTTTCTTCTAGTTTAGTGGAGAAGTTTCTAACCTTTCTTCTTTTAATCCCTTAAGAGTATATTTATGGATCTCATGCTATTTCTCACATGTTCATGAAGAAAAATTATGGGCAAGGTTCTTAAAAACAAAACCCTCTCAGTGACTTTGTCTGGATGTTTCTAAGTTTACCTCTGCCCCGCATCTGAGTCACAGTTTATAATATTAGAGGTTTCATACGAAGGAAATAATAGCCTATATCTGTGGTGACACGGTAGGCTTTACCACATTGTGAGATGGTGTCTTAGTTACTGTTCGTGTTGCTGAGACAAAATACCCAACACCCAAAGTTAGAGGGGAAAGGTTTCTTTAGCTCACAGTTCACAGAGATTTCAATCCATAGTTGGCTGGCTCCAAGGCAGGATGGTGCGGCAGAGGGGCATCTCAAAGTAGGCAGGAGGCAATGGAAGACAAACAGCAGCAACAGAAGCAGAAGCAGCTAGCAAAAAGTGACACTAACAGGTTTGCTCTGTACCTTTATATTCTACTTAAGCTATCGGCCCTTAGGACAGGTAGCACTCACACCCAGAGCAATGCCAACCCAGTCAGAGGCTAATTTAGTAATTACCCACCTTTAATTCTAGCATCACAGCCTTGATCTCAGCATCACACACCCTAGATCCAGCCACCTCCGAAAAGCCCCACCTGTGTCCTTTGTGGGGGACAACTAGATAGGAGCCATAACAGCTGGCAATGAAACTAACCTCTGTCTAGAGGTTAGTTCTCTTATTCTACTTTCATTTGTCTCTTTGGGTATACGCGAATAATCAATAAATGTATTTTAAGGTCTCATTTATCTTCAGATTACCACAGCAAGCTGTTTTGTTGTGCTTATTGAAGTAAATCTACGTATGATGAAATTTACTTTTTGAGTGAACAGTTCTATGAATTTTGACAAATGCGGACAATTACGTGGTCACCACGACCACAGTCACTGTGCAAGTCAGTTCCATCACTGCTCCCTCGTGTTCCTTTTCAGTCAACCTCACACCAAAAAATGTTCTACCCTTCCAGGTTGGCCACCTTTTAGGTTGGCCATTTCCATCGTGTCAAATGCAGGCAGTCGTATAGCATGTAACACGTTGAGTCTGGCTCCTTTCACTTAGCGTAATTAACCTGAGATTCATCTATGTTGCTGTAGTATGATTTATTCTGCCAAGTAGTAGTAGTCCATTGTAAGGGAGAAGTAAAATTTATCTAGTTACCAGTTTATAAACATTTGGGCAATTTTCAGTTTTGGTCAAATATGAGTAAATCTGCTTTAAATATTCATTTATCACCTTTTTATTTAGACCTAATTTTTCATTTCACTTGGGTAAATAGCATCACGACTATTTGGTAAGCATCTCTACCTTTTCAAGACATTGTCCCGCTGTTTTCTGAAGTTCCTGGACCTTCGTGCATGCCTGCAGGGCTATGTGAGAGTCAAAGCTCCTCTGCAGCCTCATCAGTCAACACTCTGGGAGGCTGGTTTGTTTTGTCATTTTTAGCCACAAGAGCAAGTGGAGTGGCATCTCACTATGGTTTTACCCAAACCTAAATTTAAATAACATTTTTATTTTCATTCATGAGGCTAGATCAAAATGTCATATTTTTAAATAATAAATTTAAAAATCAGAATTCTTTTTGAAGCCTATGTAAATCACATTGACAAGACTGATAAATATTCAGATACCATCAGGACACTATTAAAAGCTGCTGATCATAAAACTGTGTATAACTGATGGTGATTGTCTGAAGACTTCGTAAATACTTTGAGCTGGTGCTTTTTAATAGTGTTAGCAATCTCATCTGGAGAGCAACTGTGTCAAGCCAGCAAACCATTGGCCCATGTGCAGCAAAATCTCTCTCGCACTTGTGGCTCAACAGTGGTAAGGCTCAGGGCTAGTCAGCTGTCTTTTTTTTTGGGGGGGGGGTTTTAGTTTTTCTCCGGTACCGGGAACCGAACTCACGACCTTGCGTTTGCCAGGCAGGCGCTTTTGCCACTGAGCTAAATCCCCAGCCCCTACTCAGCTGTCTTGACAACTTTCAGCAAGGCAAAGTTCACGAAAAAAATAGGAAAAGGGGCCCATTATGTTCAACATGATTTTAGAAATCAGATAACAAGTATTCTCCTGTTTAATCAAAGTAGAATATATGTCTGATTTTCTGTATTTGTTTCATAAAGCCTTACTAAATTAGAGTGATTTTATGGAACATGAAGAAGAAATAAGAGAACTTAGAGCAGCATGTTTTGGAATAGATATACCTGCCCCTGAGTGAGGCAGCAAATGCACAAATTAAAAGAGTTTTAGGAAGAGGGAAATGTGACATGAGAAGGTTAAAATATACAATAAAGATGAAGAAATGGCTTGCTGTATTAGCCATTATTTCTCTGTTTCCTGGTTTTAGAGCAGGGAATGAACCAGGAAACAGAAAAAAAACAAAAACAGCAAAAATTGACAGTACAGAGCAGTGCAAGCGCCAATGGCCATGCAAAATAGAACAGTAAAGGATGTTCTACACTGGGCAGTGAAGGATGTGCAGAAATGAGGGAGGGAACTGTCAAGGGGACAGCCAGGTCTTCTTCTGTTGTAAAATAAAAGAATTTTGGTAAAACTGAAATAGACACAGAAGCAAAAGGAAAAAGAAAAAGGATAAGTCTTTCTAAAAGAAATTCAACATCTTTATAATGATAAGCTATATCTTATGAGTTCTTATGAAATATCTAGATACTATAGAAGTCAAGTGTAAAAAACTATAGATGGACTAATTTGGAATTTAATTGCAATTTATCAGGACAAACTACCTTCTAAGCAGAGTTTATGAACCTCAAAAATGTCTAATTGGAAAAAAGAAACAGCGTATCCATGATTATTTAGTTGTTGACTCAGGAAGAAGCATTTAACAATATTATAGCACTTTTAATATATGAAAACATTATACAGCCATGCAGAAAAGAATTCAGTACCACTGGACAGGGCAAGAAAATATCATTGTTACAGCGTATAGTTAGGGGCTTTTCTTAGACTCTTATGTACAAGTAGTAAAGCCTTCAGCTTTAAAATGTTCAAAAGAATATGTGTATATAAATAGACACTAACACACATATAAAAACCGGGAGTCTTTATAAGCTATGACTGCAAAGACATATCCCCTATTTATCCAATTCTATTTCAACTACCCAGATATAGTTCCTTTCTTTTGTATAGGAAATAACTCACAAGACATTTTACATATCCATATTAAAATCCACTGTCATTTTAGAGTCAGAAAAATCATAGTACATAGGCATTTCTCAGATGACGTGGCTTTTACAAAAGTTCAATGACCAAACATCAAGGTTCACAAGAGCTATCCAATTTTAAGTCCACCATAGTCTTTTTTTCCATTTCAATGCTGCAGGGTTTGGTGTTTGCTTTCCATTCTTCAGTCACAGACCTTGTGATGGTCCATTATAATAGCTGCCCACGTGGCGAAGGTTCCTTAGCCTCCTCAAGGTCATTTGTAGAGTTCCTGCTGGCAGCATGTGTGTTTTCTGACATTTGCAGATTGCTTTCCCAGTATATCTGAAAAAGGTAGAGATCCCGCTTCAGTGTGAGATCCCTAAAGAGCTCATCAGGTACATTTGCAACTAGAAATAGGAACCAGTTCTGTAGTTCTTGGCTCAGGGCTTTACATTACAAATCTTGCCTGTTAAAAATGATCACACCTGACATCTGCTAGGGGCTTGGGGCTTTTTCAAAGCACTTTGCCTCTGGACAAGATACAAAGACTGCAAATGAAGACAATGGAGCAGAAGCCTCCCTGAGATTTTTAGCAGTTTCAAGCACTGGGTATCTTACTGTCTTCCCTGGACAGAGGCCATAACATGAGGAAAATGTGAATCCTACTCCTGCTCCTGAGGGCACAAAGAGTAAGATGAAGACCCTCAGCTGGTGGGAAAGGTGGCTTTTGCCCATTTTCTGTCCTACTGTGGGGGAATCAGGCAGCCCGAGTCTCAGGTCTTCACTTGGAGAGCAGATCCTATGAACCTCACTGTAACTTTGATGCCATAAAGTGGTACTGCATGTGTGAACACAGTGTGAAAAGCTTCTGTACAGATGCAGACTGTGACTGCTTTACCCTGGGTGAGATGTGCAGGGCTGAAGGGGTTTAAGGGGAAACTCAGAACTTGCGAAGGACGTCTGGGTAAGGTCAAGTCCAAGTTCCCTGCTCCTTTGTAGCTTGAGCCATTGCTTCTGTGTCCCTTGCTGCGGGAAGGCCTTCCTTTCCAGCCGCCTCACATAGGTGCATTGGGTTGTAGCACTCAGTCCTCACCACATCTCAGGACCACCAGAGCAGCCCAGCCCCACTTGTCAGGAAGGAAACTGAGGCCTAGAGTTGTCAAGGGACTGGTCCAGGGCAGAGTCTGAACTCCAGCCCAAGTCTGTTGACTTGGGAGAGTACTGTATTCTCTCTGCTACCCCAGAATTTCCTGGAATGTGCCCTAAAAGTGGTGCCTAAAGTGCACTGGTCGTGGTGGGAGAAGCCTGGGCAGGTCTAGCCCTGGTGTGCTTGCGGATTGGAACAGTATTATTAGCAAAAGCCCGTTGCCTGTTTTGTGACTTTGTCACAGCCCTAACTTGGTCTTTGCAGTAGTAGAGTAGAGCTACCAAATGGTAAACAACGTACATGTGGTTTTTCTTTATTAAATTTGAACTGCAGAAATAAATCTCTTCACTTCTGGAAAGGGAAGGAGAAGCCCTAATAACTTAACTATGGGAGGCTTCATCTCATCATTGGTTACTCTGCTCGGCCAGTAGTTAATCTGATCATCAAATGCATCCTTATTTGTAATCATTCCTTCTAAAAATAATGAGGCCAGGAGATGAATCAATGTAGGTGCCAAGGGTAGAATCAATGCCGTTGCCCTGCAGACCATTAAAATCACTGGGCTTCTGCCTTCTATGGTGTTGTGTCATGTCTGTGGTAGAAAACCCTGAACTTCCCGTGGTCTTGCAGCCATGCCTAGGACAGAACACTGCTTTCCCTAATGCTGAGCTGGTGGCAGTGCTTAGATGACCTTTGGACAACCTTCCTTCTCACCACCTTTTTTGGAAATTGCCTCCTGACTTATAGGCCTTATCACGCTATGAGTACCAGATTTATAGTGAAATGGATCTTTTCTTAAATGTAGTAAATCACAATGGACTTTTGCTGCAGACACATTCTGGCCTTCTACTCTGACCGTTGCCTTCTCCCTCCAGCCACAGACAATAAAAATGAATCCTGTGGTCTGGCCTTGACTTCATTTCTTTATAGGCTGCAATGCACAGATACCAACTCATTCGTGCTGAAGCCCTGAACCCTGCCAGCACCATGGCTGCCTGCATCTAGCAGGTGTCCTGCTCCCAGCCAGACTGAGGCAATTATCCACCTATGGGCTACAATGGGGCAGGCAGCTTGCCTCAGGGTTTCCCCCATGCATCTGGGTAGGAGAGGCAGCAGGAGGATTAGGAAACCCAGCCAATTTTCTTCTCATCAGAAACGGAGGCTGTGGGAGAAAACAGAGAGAAATGTGCTGTAGGCAAAAGAACACAACATGGAAACAAAGAAGAATGAGTCAGAAAAAGAGCCCTCTTTATTTGAAGAAAAGAATATGCAGAGGAAGAGACATGTGGGAGTTGCAGTTTTCCTTGGTCTGGGTTTGTCATTTTAGTTTTTATTTTAATTTTTCCTTTTTACAAAAAATATATACTTAATGCAGAAAACTTGGAAACATAAAAGAAGCATATAGAAGAAAACAAGAATCATTTATTCTGCCACTACCCAGATAAAACTATTATTGACATCTACATATATCCTTTTTAATCTTTCTCTGGTGCATATGAACATATAATGTTGATTACTTTTAAATATTGGCCAACAGGATAGCCAAAACTGAGTAAAGTCATTGGTTACTCAACGTATAGAGTTGGGAATTCCATTCCAAGATGTTAGATGCTTAGTTAAAGACTACAGTTTCTCCTCTGTTTAACAAAGCACCCCAAATAGTCATCAAGGGAAACTTAAACAAAGTTAGTGCCCAATCTGGTCCTCACTTTATAGACCACCTACTTCACTCAGTTGATCAGTAAGAACACCTGCATCGTGAAGTTCTTCTGTGGGTGCCACTTCAGTTTGGTAATTGCTCTCCAGTTTTTGTGCTGTTCTCTCTACATCTGCACCCCCACATACACACATATACCTTTAGCAAACTGCCACAGTAGTGCTATTTCTGAAAGCTTTTGGGAAGATAGAAAAAAAGGAAGTATATTTGAACTTTGGTTGTATTTTGCCAAAGAAAGGAGTATTATCATAAATGAAAGATCAAGATAGTGCCCTTTTAGAGCTTTATTTTCATGTTCCGTTCATTCTATTGTCCTGCCATTCACAGTCCACTTCTTAGCTCTTCACCCTCACCCCTGCCTGTGCTTAAGCCAGGTATCACACAGATTTTGAGTCATAAGAGTGAGTTTCACCAGCAAGCATGGGAATTGTCATTTGCATTATCAGGTCTGTATTTTCCATCCATGACTTACATTTCATCCTGAGTAAGTCCTTTATTGAGACAGTGCATTATCCATGTCCAGTCATTTTAACACTGACCCTCTATGTGCCTTGTCCTTTTCTCTAACATTTATATTTCTCCCCTAGTGGTTTATATTTCTTATCTCCAGTGTTACAATTTGTGTCAGGAAGGTTTTTGTAATAGTGCATAAAAAAGCTGTCCTGCTGAGTTGCTCTTTACAATATAATTTTCCCCGTTAACCCTCCTGTCCTGTCATTTGGGGAGAGGAAGAAAGGGGGCATTCATAGTTTTGTGCCTCTTCTTCTGGTCATGTGATTTCAAAGAATTACTCAGTGTTAGGAAGAGTGTCCAGGTTCAGTCTGTTTTCCTCCTGAGTCCTTGGGTCCTCGATGATGATGAGGCTCATCTTTACACCCTGCTTTTCAGTTGAGCTGAAGGTTGGCTTTCTTGATTTTAAGTCCACTATTTGCTGCTCATTCTTCCTGTGAGACTCATGCTTGTCTGTGGCCACATAGTCACTCACAGTTAAAAAATAAAAAGGTGGAACACCATCATAATGGGAATTTGGAATGGATATTTTCCTTCACTATTGCTTTAGCAATAGCACTATGGAATGGAGAATCTTAGAAGTGAATGGCAAGGGACAGTAGTGAGTCCCTAATTCAGTTCACATATTGTAAAGTTTCAGTTCAATCTAGAAATGTGGAGCTCAGCTGCGGAGCCCCACCTCCTCTCCCACTGCTCAGAACCCCAGATTACTGTCCTTCATTCCTCATCCCACCGCTTCATACTTGTCTGCATTCTGAGACTTTCCTTTCCACATTTACTTATGTCTCGCTCCCTGAGTTGAACATAGGGCCTATAATTTTCCCTATGTAAGTGTTGGTTTCTTTTTCCCTTCTAACACTGAACTGAAACTAATTCTGGTACCTAAAACCAGTCATTTGGGAATAGTAGTTCATATCTACCAGCTATCTGAATGAATAAAGGAGCAACTCTCTGCATCAGCCTCGGTGCCCCTGTTACACGCGCACACGCACACACGCGTGCGCACAGCCTTCCCACCCCATAACTGAACACTGTAAGGCAGTGTTCCTTGTTTCTGGTCTCTGCAGGATGGGCGTGACCTCAGGAAGCAGGCCACCATTTCTACATCAATACTGCATGTGTGGACCTATGATCACAAATGTTCCTGTTCTAGCAAAGAATTTCCATCATCCAGATGCTTTAAGAACCTTGAGGAATCCTGGGGATGACATTTTCATTTGCGCCGTGTATCTGGAGAAGCCGAGCCTAAGAAAAGGAGGTGGAGAAGCCTCCACAGCAGCAGCACAGGGCTCAGTTTCTTTCTCATTGTTTCCTGATGTCAAGAGTGAGGTTATGTCACAGGCAGAAGAACAAAGGGCAACAGGCCAACCCCAGGCCTGAGGGGAAAGAGCCTCAGTAAGATGCCAGGGAATATGAACATTTTTCCAAGCACACTGCGGCCCCTGGTTCTTCCTGCTGTGACTGCCGTGTTTGTCCCAGTGCAGTATTTCCACAGAACTCAGCTATCGCGAGCTTGATGCACAGGATATACGCAGAAAACCGTACTTTTCAAACATACCTGGAATATTTACAGAATGTCACCTGCTAGGCCTTAAAGCAAATCTTAACAGATTTCAAAGGAGTTGTATCATATTTTCAGACAACAAAATTGTAAAAATTCAATACCCAAAAAGATAACTAAATTAAATCCTGTGTACTGTGCTTGGAAAGTTAAAAGCACATATCTGAAACCATGGATCCAAAAAAGAATCATAACTTTAAAATGCTTACAGGTAATTGATAGCTAAAATGCAACGTATCAGAACTCAAGGGAAGACCTGAAGACAGAACCTAGAGGAAAAATTAAAAATTTTATTTTAGAAGAAAAGAAAATTAGAAACAATGAGATAAGATACAATTCCTATTTAAAAAAAAGAATAAGCACAAAGAAGAAAGGATAAAAATTACTATGATACAATAGAGAAGACTAACAAAGCCAGATGTTATTGATTTGAAAAGATGGATAGAATAGAAACTCATTGGTGAAATTGTTCAAGAGAAAAACGATTATGAACTCACAAATAATACTAAAAATGAAAACAACTGTATATCCATAGATACAGTAGAAACAAATATATGAATGTCAAGAATAACTGTCACATTTTTAAACTTTAGTGATATAAAAATATTCCTATAGGAAAAAATACCTTAACAGTATTGAATCAGGAAGAAATTAAAAGTCAGACTTATTGTTAAAAGTTGGTAGCTGAAATTTTATATTAAAGCAATGGGCCCAAAATTGCTTTATGGGAAAAATTCTACCATCGTTTAAAGACAAGTTCTGCCAATACTTTACAAATTTATTCAGAGAATATAGAAGAAAGAGTAAGCACTTCCCAGCTAATTCATAAGGCTAATATATTTGATATCAAACAAGATAAGGGCAGCATAAACAGGAGGGAAATATCAGCCAGCATCATTTATGAATATATTTTAAAATCCTTCAAAAATCACTCTCGAGACTGAGGCAGGAAAATTACAAGTTCAGGTTCTCCCTGTACAATTTAATGACCTAAGGAGACCCTTTCTCAAAATTAAAAATATAGGCTCAAGATGTAGCTCAGTGAGAAGACCCTGAGTTCAATCCTAGTACCAAAAATAATTCTTCAAAACAAAACTTTAATCTGGTATTTATAAACTACCAAATTAGATGTATTCTAGGAATTCAAGGCTGGTTCAACATTAGAAAAGTCCATAAATGTAATATATCCTACTATCAGGTTAAACTAGAATAATATAATGGTTTTAGTAGCTACGTAGTATCCATTCATGATTTAGGACTAAAATAACCAAAGAAAAAGGAATCTTATTACAACCTGGAATAGAGAAAAACTTTTTTATCATAATGAAAGGTTATCTACAGTGAACTCAGTAGCAAAACAGTTCTTTTTTTTATTTTGTTTTGTTTTTTCTTTTTTTTTTTTTTATTTTAAGGATAAAAGGAGGGAAACATTAACAGACATACAACATTTTACAACATATCACAAGCACAATACAGACAATACAGAGTT
>NW_004955518.1:1182568-1206712 GCF_000276665.1 Chinchilla lanigera | reverse complement strand
ATGAGTCCGGCCCACACTCGGACCCAGGAGCGCTGCAGCTCCCGGAGAACTCGCTGCCTGGGCGCAAGGCGTGGGGGGCTGGGTTGTTTTTTCTTTTTGTCTAGTTAAGACAGGGTCTGTCTGTGCAGTTCAGGCTTGGTTTGAGCTCACTTTGTAGCGCAGGCTGACCTTGAACTCACAAAGATCCTCGTGCCTCAGCCTCCCACGTGCTGGCATTACGGGCATGTGCCACCACGCCCGGCTGAAAAAAAAAAAAAAAGGTTCTTTTAAACCCTCCCAGATCAATTTCAATGTATTATTTCTAAATCCCAATATAATCACTTGGAGTAGAATGCAGTTAATTTTCATCTTTTGCTTTGTATCAAGATTTACATTTTCAAGTTGTCATCTGGAAGCAAAAACTATTTGCTGCACACAGTCTACTAGCAGAGCCTGAAGATGTGGCTTCCCTGTTCTTTCTTTTTGGAAAGTCATCAACAATAACTTTAGCATTATCCCTCCCCTACTTCTGCAATACAAACTTAAGTATCTATATAGCATGGATGATCATATCTTCTCTGCTGTCACTGCTAGGAGCTGGCCTTTCAGTTAACTTTAGCAAAACTCTTGACTGAAACTTTCACCTAAAGGTCATGGGTAGATGTCTCATATGTGATACAAAAACACATGCAGTTGCTGATCCATAGCAGAGGGATTGCTAAGACCAGAGAAGTTCTTTATCATGAGGTGCATTGATATCAACTCCAACTCTGATTTCTCTTAATTTTCATATAAGAGCCTTTTTTGCTGTTATCGTTCATGGCCATACTGGCACCATTTATTATGAAGGGTCCGAGTAATTCAGCTTACTTCTTTTTTTTTTAAACTAAAAGGAGGAAAATATTAACAGACAGACAACATTTTACAAAATATCAAAGGAACAGTACAGACAGTATGGAGTTACAAACAAAGTGGTAGGGAATTAGCAATGCTTGTTGTATTACATATTGATATCTTCAGAGTGGTTTCTCATGAAAACAGATATAGATAGGAAAACACTCAAAGGTGAAGGGCAACTGGGATGTGGGAAAAGAGAAGGGAAAGAAGGAGCAAGTTTGTATGTATGTATATGCCGGATAGTCAACATAGCTGTTCTACTGGCTTGTATTTCTTTGCTGAAAGAAACTGTCAATGAGTCCTTGGTTGATCAGCTTACTTCTTGTTTTGTTTTGTTTTGTTTTGTTTTGTTTTGTTTTGTTTTGTTTTTGGTACTGGGAATGGAATTCAGGACTTTATGCTTGCCAGGCAGACACTCAGCTTATTTCTTTGTTTCCTGTATTTAATGTTTCAGAAGCAGAGATTGATTTAGGATGGTAATTTTCTGTCTATACTTTTGGGATTTATGCAAGAGTGATGCTATATCATATTTTTCTGTCTAAACCTCAGCCCCAGATGTTTAAGCTATGTGGCACATTTCACATGGGCAGTATTTGTTGAGGTCTTCTGTTGCTGCCGCTGCTGTTGTGATTTCTTGTGCAATATGCAGTTAATGCAGGGAAAATCTGATATTGTACAGACTAAGCAGCTGCCACAGGACTACTGCAGGTGATTAAGAGCCCCTCAGGAAACGTCTGGTCTGCTGCAGTCCTCCCCTGACCATGGCATGTGGAACAGATACAACTCAAAGAACTCAGAGATTCTATTTACTCTAACTATTCTGAAGCACAGGATTCCAGATGAGCCTTAATGCATTAAAATAACTTGAAAATTTTGAGGGAAGGGGTAGACTCCCTTTCCCCCAGCTTCTGTGATAGATGAATATGCCTGTTTATTTATGAAGCTTGTGCCAGAGTCACTTAAAGATTCAAATTGCTATATTCAGGTGCTGTTCTTTCCCCCTTACCCTGCTCCTAGATGTCTGATTGCTCAAGTAATAAAAATATCAACTTGTGCTAACAAAGAAAAGTTGGGAATAGCGTAATCGTTGAATTATCTTTAGTAAAGTTCTGCAGTTTTCAGGAGTTAAGTAACTTGGATGATGTGAACTTTGCATACCATAATAAACTTTTCATCCTTACACATTTCTGGCTGATACAGAGATAAGATCTTTAGGTGTATTGCCTCTCTTCATTTATCTGTAGAACATGCTAGATCCTTGCAACTTTCTTTTTTCATGAAGGCTCCATTAAAAGCTTTTAAGACTCTGATATGTACCCTTATTTCATGAAGTCAAAAGGTACTTCCCCAAAACTGCAACCAGAGGCCAGTTGTGGTGGTAATATCTGTTGCTGCTGCTGCTGGAATGAACACTATAATGGGTTGGCTCTCCATTGGCTGTGGTGGATGAGTCCTCTGTCACTTGCCAGAGACACCACAGAAGATAGCCACAGGGTTTGCATCACAGATCAAGTCACCTCCACGGGATTGCTAGCTGTCATCTCTGATCGTGACTGAGTTTAAACCCTAGAAAGAAAAAAACAAATCTCTGTTAGCTTTTGGGGCATGTTGCAAGACCCAGCTGTTCAATCAGGTTATTGTTTGATTGGAGTAAATGGGCCAATCTGGCTGAAAAGCATGTTAATATTTTAATTTTCTACATTAACAACTGTACATGTGTCCGGAGGTTGGGGTGATCACCACCTCATGTAATTACAAAAAAAAGTGATAAGAATGCCTAAATCCCAGCAAATTGAATTATCTTTTTCAGTGAAATTGCCAGAAAAGGCAATGGGTGAAATAGGACTGATGTGTATTCCTACTTCAGCAGGCATTTAACATCTTCTTTTGTGAATTGGATGCAGCATTAATTCAAGTTGACCCCTCTGTGTGGTAAAAATTGGCAAGAGGACAACCAGTATAACTAGGGTAGGGCAAGCAACACGCCTTCCTCTCTACATGCGAACCTCCAGGACTCCCCTTTCTGGGCAGTTAAAAGTCACTTGAGGAGAAGGACAGCACTTCTATTTAACTCAGTGCCTTTTGCCATTCAAGGAACCTCAGAGCTTAATGAATGTTCTCTAGTCTGCCAGTATTCCACAGGTAAGTATTGTTTACGTAACGTGTGAAGAAAGTGAAAAACAGGAAGCGGAGATGATCTTGCAAAATACAGTTTAAAGAAGAATCATTTGAAAAAGAGAAAGTAGTTTTTAGAACCTTTCAAACCCTTTTTACATCTGCTTTTTTCTGTTGTTCACGGTTCAAGAAATTAGTTACTTTACTGATGATACATTATTCCACAGGAGACAGTGGCGGGAGTAGAAGGGGAAAGAGGAGACCAGAACAGTGAAGCGACTCCTTCAAGGTTGCACAGCAAATCAGCAGCAGAGCTAAATCATATCAGCCTTTGCCTTTTTGCCAACCCTTGGCTGTATTTATTTTCAGAATAAAACTGCCTTATTGGGCTAAAGTACTATATCTCAGAACAGGTAACTTTAGTGGGTTATATGAATGCATCTTCCATATGAACCCCTCCCAGGGGCATAGTGAAGCAAAGGAAATGTCTTTGAAACTGAATCCAAAGAAAGGGCTCCCACCTCCGCCCAGCCCAATAAGCCAGGGCCATGCTCTCTCTCTCAGAGGCCATGCTACTGATGGTCAGCAGGCATCTGCCTAGTGTAATTTAGCACTAGGAGAGGATCCTTTCAAAAATACTCTCCTGCTCTAAATGACATTATTTTCAGTGATAATCATGAATGAAACAAATAATAATAATGACCAAGAAATAACTGCTGGCTGAATTTTTTTCTTTTCTTTTTTTCAATACTGAAGAGGCATTTACACTGAGCTACATCCCCTGCCCTTTATTATTTTATTTTAACCACTGAAGACTTCACCCTGAGCATCATTTAGGTGGTGTATCTCTTTATATACTAACTCTCCTGACCATTGCTAGGGCAGGTGTTATTTCAACTGGTCTGTTCTGGTATTGAAGAAATTTGATAAGATTGTCTTTTTAAGATTTCTTGTTATATTAGTTGGTAAAAACTAACAAAAATATGCAATTTTTGGTCATCCTAAATTTAAACAATTGGACTGGTAAGTGATTAAAGCAGGGTCTCACTGAGTCACCAAGTTGCCCAGGCTGGCCTTCAACCTAGATTCTCCTTCCTTTGTGTCCCAGAGTGCTGGGATTTTAGGTGTGTACCATCATGCCCTACTGAAAATTTTCTTGTATTAAGTTTCATATATATTTAAGCCCTTAAAAAATAGAATGTCAGGGCTGGGGAGTTAGCTCAGCGGCACAGTGCCTGCCTGGCAAGCACAAGGTCATGAGTTCGATTCCTGGTACTGAAAAAAAAAAAAAAAAGAATATGAAAAATATTCTAGTACAATGAAATAAATCATGACTACCCCTCCAATAATTTCCCTAATCCACTGAGCAATCTGAACTTTGACCCTTGATTTCAATTAACATAATATTACAGGTAAAAACCATTGTCACTTAAGTAATAAGTGAACTTTATTAACACTAACAGCAAAAGGCAGTTTAAGCAGCTATTAATTATATCACAAATATAAAGATTTCTTTTTTTGTGTTTTGTGTTTGGTTGTGGTTTCTTTTGGTTTTTAGAGACAGGGTCTCACTTTGTAGTTCAGGCTGGCCTTAAACTCACTATAGCCCTGGCTGACCATGAACCTGCAACAGTGCTGGGATTACAGACGTGCACCACCATGCCTCACCCAGATGTAATGTTTTCTTGATTTGTCTTTTAGCTTTGAAGTAAATAATTAACAATCTAAAAGTATATTTCAATTTTTAAAGTATTAAACTTTAGTAAAAACATTTCATAGGAACTAAAAATGTAAAGCCAAAAAGTAAGACATGGTTTCTTGCACTGTGTCAAGTTTTCAGTGTAAATATTCTTGAAGTGGACCTGTGGAATGAATTGAAGCAGTGCAAATTCTAGTTTGTCATCTTTGCTCTTTATTCATTTTGAATCTACCATGAAAAGCATCATGTATGTAGTGCCACAGGGCTTGGAGACACTGTGCTCAAAGCAAGCGCAATTGATTCTGAATCACAGCGAGTGTGTGTACCTGCGTCCTTTGTGTGTGCTTGCAAAAGGGAGCAGGGAAAGGGTAAGGGCTGGGACAATCAATTGGAACATAAAATATGTGAAAGAACTAACAGTGCAGTGTGCTGATTTAAAGACTACTTGTGTAATGTTAAATTTTAACAGTACTAGAAGTAATTATTTGAAATTTAGATCAAAATATTTTTATGAGGAAGGATTTTATCACTGATTTTGCTTCAAATAGCTAATGTACCATGATATGGATGGGGCTTTGATTACCTTTATTACTGTTTGAAAATTCAGAACCACTGTACCTGCTTACCTCCTTGCACCCCAAGGCAGATAGCTTCCAGGCCCTACCCTCAGAATCCCACTGCTTCCCACATCTTAGTCCATTAGACCTAGAACTTGATCTCTTCCTGTGTTTTTCCAGCCTCTCTGTGGCTCTTAGAATCCTACAAAAATGACTCCTCCTCTCTCCCTTTGGAAATTTTCCTGACGCAGAGAATTACTGGATTTTGTTTTCTTTTTTCATGGCAGGTAAAGTCTTGCTGTTTTATAGCCCCAAGGAACCTGGAAATATTTCAGCTCTAAAACCTGTTCTCTGGGTTCCCCACTTTTCTCTTTCCCTCTTGTCCTCATCCTCTGAGAGATCTGGCTCAGATGTACACATTCTGTGCAGCCTTTGTTTCAGGCCCTTAGCATGATCGGGGAAGGGAGAGCCTGCCAGCATGCTGCCCTTGGGAGCAGGGAGGTATTTTATGTCTCAGGCACCCCCAGAAAGATATGGAGCCTGGGAGATGCTTACTTCTGCTTCTTCAATAATCTCCCTAGTTCTCTGGGCACCCAGGTTGGTGTAGGCATGATTTGGTGTTCATGGTCTTGACCTCTCACAGAGCAAGCTCCAGCAAGCTTTCCTCTGGGCTGTTCAGTTTCGCTGACATTAGAATCTTAATATCAAGGTCAGAGGACAGGGTCATGCTCCAGGTGTTGCTCGGATATAAAGGAAGCCTGATCCCATCGAGAACATGAGATTGCCTTTCTGCCTAGCAATGAGAATGGCATTTAAAATTCAATATCAGAAAAGATATTGATGAGATTAAGGGCCTGGAGGAATTGATTTATGAGGAAAGACCCAAGGAATTAAATATGTATAGCCTGATGTAATAGGATATTAGCTCTGAACACAATTTCATTTTTGTGATCCAGTGTTCCTTTATCAGTCATCTGAATGTGAAGTTCTTTCCAGATGTCACTCTGCAGGGGTCATTGTGCCTGGGGCAGAGAGAGGTACCACAGTGGATATGCCAGCCACAAGCTTGGGTGCCCTCAGACCTTGGAGTAAATCAAAGTGCTGTTTCATCCGCAGCAGATGACATTTTCAACTAGAATAGAGCTTGCATAATCTTAATACCCACTGTGATGGGAAAATTCAAACTAGTTCAATCCCATCTTTTTTTCCCAAGAAGAAAAGTGAACTTTACAAGTACTAGGCAGTAAATAATGGTCCTTCCCCAGGCCAGGTTCCTTTTTTTTTTGTCAGAAATATCATTACCATTGAAAGTGTTTGGCTTTAGGCAAAGCCTTGTGCTTAGGTTGTACTAATGTGCACTAAATATTTTTTACATATCAAATTTTCTGAATAGTCAAGTTTGGCTCAGGAGTCTCAATGTTAGATGTAAAACAGGCATGGGTGGTCTGGCTTTGTCAGCAGGAACTGAGCTCATGTTCCTCACAGTGTGAAGTCAGTGAGAAATGAAACAGAATGGAGGTTGGGAGTTGAGGGTCTGGAGAGCATAGGGAACTATGTGGGAGTAAAGGATCACACCAAGGGGGAAGGAGTTAGGGGCGTATACTCCAATCTCAGGGCTGTAGCAGAAGGAGCTGGCAGAGCTGGCCACAGATTGCAAGCTGAAGTACAGTGTTTGGAGAAATCAGGTTGCAGACAGTACATAGACAGTCCAGGATGCAGCTGGATGTGCACCTATAGGTATTGCCACAGGGGTGAGACGTTTAAAGCACCCCTGGGGTTGGTCTACCTAGATCCAGTCACACCCACTGTAACCGTTGGTAGGAATTCCCTTTGGAAGTCCCTGGACCCCATTTCTTTAGGTGATATTCTGCTGGCCTTAAAGATATGTCCCACTGGATGGGGATCTGATTTATAGCAGTTATGGAAATAGAATAGTATTTATCAAAAAGGCCAAAAACATGTTAAATTTAAGCTGATGATACCCCACAGAGTCAAAGATTCTGATGCTTTTTCATGAATATTCCACTGCTTATTTCCAATATGAGGCACAAATTGTGACTCACAGTTGATTTCCTGAGCCCATTCTTCTGTCCTCTGATGCCCCAAAACATGAATTCCTATGGAAACTGCATTGGTTTTAACCATTATTATTTTGTGCTACTCTAGATCATTTATCCTGTATTATCATCTTCGTGACCCAGGGTCTTGAAGAGAGGGTCCTTAACCTTGTTCCTTTGTAGCTTCCAAGTTATCCAGCCCTGCACTCTGCAAAGAGTAAGCCCAGTGTTGGTTGAAGGAATAAATGAGTGAATAGTAGCAGATTGCTTTAGAAATGAACATAGACCCAATCAGCCAGCCACTGGGGAAATCCTAAGGCAAAGAAAGAAGAAGAAAATAGTGTGTGTGTGTGTGTGTGTGTGTGTTGGTGTTAGTCTCTATATTTCCAGCTGGTATTATGAGTTCACCTGATACTGCCAACCTAAATACAGAAAGGGTACTAACTTCGCTACCACCACAGAAGATGCAAGATCTGTGCTCTATTTCAGGGTCTTCTCTGTTTTGTGTCAACCACAACCTCTGCCCTCAGCCAAACCTTCCTGAGAGTTATCCTAGTTATATGAGTGTCAGCCTTATAATGTCATGTTGTGTGTATATTTCATGCAGGATATTTATAGTATCTATGACTTTCATGAAGTCTAACCTTACATAATCTGTCAACTATGTAAAAACTTCACCTTGGTAACCAAATTACAAGATTTAAGGGAAGAAAAGACAAGTAAGGGGTGTTACACTTTTTAAAGGAAAGTTAAATCCCCAACACTGCTGCCAGAAGTCTCCACAGTAACCTATCTTACACAGCCTTGCTCCTAAGTGGGCATGATGAGTGCCTGGTAAAAGTTGTTGTGAGGAGGATTTTAAGTTTGCCATGTTCTGATTTCCCTTTAAAATTAAAAATGCAATGTCGTTGCCAAGGTAGAAATCACAGTCTGAGGCAGGAAAATTGAGCTGTGTAAGTGGTAGGTCTGTTCCAGACAGTGTGACCTCAGATACATGATTTAAACCCCTATGTGCCTACAATTCTCCCATCTGTAAAAATGGAAATGTGACCTCACTTATTCTGGGACTCCAAATAACATTTGTAATGCTCTTTGAAATCGTTATAAGGAAAGACCCATTACACACTAAAGTCTACATCTCCAAAGAGCATTACAAGGGATCCTATTAAATCGGTGGCCTGGGAAAATCACAATGTATCAGGTACAGTATTTATTTACCTGCTTATTGTCTGCCAGAGTATTTCCACTTGATTGGCATACGGATAATTGTCTAATTGGAATACATCCAGTTGTAACCACCAAAGAATGTAATAGTGCATCTGTTTAATGCCATACTCTCAAATGTTAAATGAAAATTATGCTGCAGTCAGCCAATCCAACCAGGAAACACTTCTGATTAAGTTCTAGCTGCTGTGAACTTCTGTAATTGAGACACATTGGTACTTAAAAATTCAAAGTAGAAAGAATATTATACAGTCTCATAAATTTCAATGAAAAGGACCAGAAAGGCTGACTTAAATTATCTAGTTCTGAACTATCTCACTGTTTTTATAGGCCATGTATTCAAATGAAGAATAGCAGTTTTGATTCACCACTATTTTGAATACATAAATATTAGATTCACAAGTATATACTTTATAAACAAAACAAAGCATTAATTTTGTAAAATGCAGTAACAGTGTAAGTGTGTTGATTTTATTTTTTTCTTTGGTGGTGTTTTTTTTCTTTTTGCAGTGGGACATGGAGAATAGTTACATAATTATAAATTCATTGATTGGGATTACTTAACCTTTTAAGAAATATTCCTCTACAGATGAAGAAGGATATGTGAAACTACCAGAGTAATAAATCAGAATGTCTTAAATGGAGCTCTTATGTTCCTCTGAAAGCTTTATGTATCCATCTGTCTAAAACAATAAATTATCCAGTGATAGAGCTGCAGGTAGTTTTTGTTTTCCTTTGGTAAATCATGGTTTAACTCTGTAGAAGCAGCAAAACCAAATCAGACATTCAAAACAAGGTGATAGGATATTAACAATGGTTGTTATATTACATAATGTTCTCTTCAAAATGGTTGCACAGATAACCAGATATAGGCATGTAAGATTGATCAAACAATTACACATTAACAGTTCCTTTCAATAAACCAACAAGTATTAGTGGTACAATTATCGTAGCTATCCTGTGTGTACATATACATATTTTTCTCTTCCTTCTTTCTTTTTCCTCTCCCCTCCTTCATTCTAGCTGCTCCTTCCTATATCCTATCACCTTGTTTTGAAATTCTGTATAATTTGTATTGTTCTCTGTGCTGTTTTGTTTATGCATTTGTATTGGTTATTTTTTTTTCTTTTCTCTTTAAAATGGAAAAACAAAATTTATATGTATATACAAGGATAGCTGGGAAAGGTGTATTGCTGATGTCTGGTTTATTGAAAGGAATAGTCATTGCTTACATTTTTTTTTCTTAACCAATTTTACACGCTTGAATCTGGTAATCAGAATGACTGATCTGAAAACAACAGTATGCAGTATAAGAACCATTGTTGAACTCCTACCATTTGTATGGTGAAGCTCTGTACTATTTCCAATTTTTTTATTATTATTTATTATTTGTTACTGTCTTTGATTCTTTGATCAATCTTACATTCTTATGTCTGGTGGACTGAGCAAGTTCATTAAGATAACAGTATGTAATGTGGCAACCTTATCTTTAAAATAAAAAAAACCTTATCTTTAAAATTAAAAAAAAAAAAATCAGACATTTGTTCCTTCCTCCCTTCTTTCATTTACTGTCTACTGTGTACTGGCTATAACCTAATTTTTGGTGGATGTAGTCATGTGGGGAAGTAAGTATGAAATGTAGTACACCTTAGTGTTTTGGATGCATAGAAGGTAGATGAGCTAACTTTCCTTGGACAATTAGAGGACACATTATCTTCACTGAGGAAGAATCCAAGGCTACTGAACATAATTCAGAGAACTCAAGGCCCCTGCATACCACTGTGCAGATTTTGTCTTGGGGTAGGGCACCAAGATGTAGGGGTAAATGGGAATGAAGCCTAGTGCCTATCCACTACTGGAGTGGTTATGACTACCTGCAGATGGGCCTCTTTTGAGTTGCACAAAAACATCATACATTTTGGTGGTAGCCCAAAGCAACATTGGAGTTGGAGCTTGAAGACTGAGTCAGAATTATGGGCAGAATGCCAGGCAGTAAACTTGCCATAAGTCATAAAAGGACCTGGCATATCTAGGGAAAGGTGAGTCGTTCAGTGCTCTGGGGAACTAATACTATCTTTAAGCATGGGAGCACTGTCATTCTTAAGTACTCAACTCTCTCAGAGGGATATTTGTGTGTCAGCTGGACATGGCAGAATCTAGAGCAGAGATGGTAGCCTGAACTATGACAGTGAGCAGATGAAGTAGAGGAATAGGCGAATGGGTTTTGAGGCTGTGACAGAGGTCAAGTTTGATTTAGGGTTTCAGCTCTGGGTACCAGGAGGGGAGGCCTGAGATGTATGAGGAGTGGAGAAAGAACATGTGCTGATCAGGACATTTTGAAACATGGTCAGTTAAGAGTCTAGTGAGCAGAAAAAGAGACTGAGTTGTGAAGACAGCGTTATGAAGCACCAGCACATGAGATGTGTGTGGCTGAAGCCATGGGCACAAATAGGCTCACCAGACAGCATCTAGTGAGACGAAAAGAAGTGGCGTATGGGATGGCAGTTAGCGCAGCACTGGTGGTGTCTGCAGGAACAGCATGAGTGCTCAGGATTGAAGTCATGTTGCAGCCAACTGAGGATTAAAGGAGCGCTGAAGGAAGCAGTGGTTCTCATCCCTAGTTACACATTAGCATTATCTGTGAAGGTTTCAGAAAAACAATCAATGCCTGGGTCCCAGCTCCAGATATTCAGTTAATTGTTCTTCCTTGGGACTCAGAAATCCATTTTTAAAGCTTCCTAGAAGAACCAACATTGTAAAAATGGCCATACTCCCAAAACTGCTGTACAGATTCAATACAATTCCCATTAAACTGCCATCAACATACCTCACAGATCTAGAGAAAACATGCCTTACATTCATCTGGAACCAGAAGAGACCCAGAATAGCAAAAGCAATCCTGGGCAACAAGGACAAGTCAGGGGGAATCACAGTCCCTGACCTAAAATTATACTATAAAGCTACTGTCATAAAATCAACCTGGTACTGGCTAAAAAACAGACCTGAGGATCAGTGCAACAGACTAGAAGAAACAGCCACAGCCAAAAGCCCACTCAGCCACCTAATCTTTGAGAAAGGGGCCAATCAAACTCACTGGAAGAACGATAGCCTCTTTAATAAATGGTGCTGGAAAAATTGGCTTGCCACCTGCCCAAGACTGAAAATAGACCCAAGTCTATCACCATGCACCAAACTCAAGTCAAAATGGTTCACAGATCTCAATATTAAAACAGAAGCACTAAATCTGTTGAAAGAGAAAGTAGGTAAAAACCTTGAAGACATAGGGGTAGACAGAGAGTTCATGAACAAAAACCAAATTGCACATGAAACACTTGAAAGAATCAACAACTGGGATCTCATCCTACTGAAAAGCTTCTGCACATCTAAAAAATCACCAGCGGAGTAAAAAGAAAACCCACAAACTAGGAAAAAATTTTAGCTGACTGTCCCTCAGACAAAAGGCTTCTATCTGGAACATATAAAGAATTAAAACATATCAGCCCCTCCAAATTCAAAGACCCAATCCAGAAATGGGCAGCTGAGATGAATACACACTTTTCAGATAAGGAAATACAAATGGCAAATAACTACATGAGAAAATGTTCAACATCATTAATCATTCGAGAAATGCAGATTAACACAACATTGAGATTCCACCTTACCCCAGTAAGAATGGCTAGCATTAAGAAATCAACCAATCACAAATGCTGGCGAGGCTGTGGAGAAATAGGAACCCTTCTCCACTGCTGGTGGGAATGCAGACTGGTGAATCCACTGTGGAAATCAGTTTGGAGATTCTTCAGCAAGCTAGGTCTAGAGGTCCCATTCAACCCAGCTATTCCCCTTCTGGGTATTTTCCCAGAAGATCTAAAAACATCATATCACAGTGATATATGTACACCTATGTTCATAGCAGCACAATTTGTAATTGCTAAATTGTGGAAGCAGCCCAAATGTCCATCCACTGAGGAGTGGATAAGAAAATTGTGGTACTTTTATATAATGGAATATTACTGGGCTATAAAGAAAGATAAACTCGAGGTCTTTATAGGTAAATGGTCACAACTAGAGACCATACTCATAAGTGAAATAAATCAGACCTGCATGTGCAAGCACCGTATTGTTTCACTAGTGTAAAACCTGAAAAGGTTAATTTAAACTTGGAGGTATGATAGATATTGTGAAGTGATAGGAAAACGCTCAAGGGTAAAGAGCAACTGGGATGTGGGAAAAGAGAAGGGAAAGAAGGAGAAATTTTGTATGCATGTATATACAGGATAGTTAACATAGTTCTACTGTCTTCTATTTCTTTGCTGAAGGAAATGGTCAATGAGTCCTTGATTGATCAATATTGCATGTCTCTGTTTTCATGAGAAACCACTTTGAAGATATCAATATGTAATACAACAAGCATTCTTAATTTCCTACCACTTTGTAACTCTGTATTGTCTGTACTGTTCTTTTGCTATTTTGTAGAAGGTTGTCTGTTAATGTTTTCCTCCTTTTATTTTTAAAATAAAAAAAAGAAGCTTCCTAGATAGTGTTAATGGATAGCCAGAATTCAGAACCATTGCCTGTGACTATGCTTTGAGAAAGTGTAAATAAAATCCCATAGCTAGCAAACATATAATGGGATACTTAAAATCATAGGGAATCAGAGAAAATAATACTTTTAAAGATGAAGAATCTTTACATTCTATTATTGGTAAAAATTAGGAAGCTTAATAATATTTTTCCTGTGAAAATTCACACTATAACAGTTAAGGTCTGTGTCAAGTAATATTTCTTTATTCCCCCCCACAGTAAAGTCATTTTATCTTTTTCTTATTACCAAATATATCATTTCAGATATATCAGAAAATTAACAAACAAAACTAACAGAAAGATCCATAAAGTTACACACTCAGAGACAGTATCTGAATATTGTTCTCTGTGATTATGTTGGCAAATTAAATGCAACCTTTTTGTTACCTGGACTCTTTTTTGTTGAGTAGTGTATTATGAGCGTCTTCTGTATCTAGAGTTTGTGCAGCTTCATTTTTAATGGCTGGATAGCATTGTCACAAATGTTATTAATTTTCTACTGCTGGACATAAGCTGTTTCTCTGTTTTGCCACTTCATGTGCTACAGTGAGCAAACAAGCTACCTACTTTTGAAAATAATTTCCTATCCATCACTTGGCTCATTTAAAGCAAGATTAAAGATTGGGACTTGAAGTTGTCTGGTAAAAACTAACAATTCACTTAGCATTGCCTAAGTCAGAGTACCAGCCCCTCTTGGGACTAATCTGGAATCAGCCATGAACAAGCAGGAAGGGACAGTGTCATCCCCTCACTGTTTGACTGAGTTGTTGTAAGTACTTGCCACCATGCCAGAGGAGAAGAGAGACTTCCTCCTTGGTGTATTCTAGCCAATCAATGCATAACTGAGTCACACAAACTGTTAAGAAGGTACCTGGGGTCCTGTGATGCGCGCCCATGTGATGGTGACACGGGGGGTGGTAGTAAAATAGGTACCAAGTTTTTAGAAGATTACAAGTTGTGGTTAGGAACCGCCTAGGCAGCTCCACCACCAGCTTGCCATGGCCCTGAAGAAACAGCCCGGATGTTGGAGACCAGTCCCTTTGTAGCAGGAATACACTAAGGCTTCCACAGCATTAGCGCAGCATTTGTGGCACAGGAAAATGTTCTTGTGCGTTTTCAGTCTGGTCCTTTGTTGTCAAGAAGCTGAATAGATAAAGCTGTTTCCAGGGCCTTTGTTGGAGTTCTTGGATGCATTATCCAGCCTATGTGTACATTAACAGAGAACCGTGTCCCAGATAATCAGGGCAGAGCTGGGCAGCACAGGCCTCCAGGCAGGCAAGGTGAGCCTCCACAGAGTTAGCGTGGATAGGGCAGGGAAAACTCGGGGCTTACAGAAATCTCTCCAGTAGCCCTGCTTAAAAATAGCCATGTAGGCCATAGTTTAGTACTTTGACAGCTTATATCAGCAGTTTTCTCAGCTGATCTATTGATTGCAGCTTGGACTTCAGTCCTGCTGATTCAATAAAACATCACCATCATAACAGAGAGAATAACAAGCTCTTTTATGGTCTCTACTGCTTGATCAAGCAACTCTACGAAGCTACGTAAAGCTGGCTTTACTGTAACATGTTAAACTGGACAAGTTGACTGATTACCTTTTCATTATTGTTTAGTTTCATCATCTATAAATATGTTGTTTATTGACACTGTTGTACATGTTTACAAATATGCATTTATTTGCAGGAGTATAATGGTGTCTTTCCAAATACCAGAACAGGGTTTTGTGCATCAGTGTCACAAGGTAATCGTGTGTTCAAAACTGCAATGTTCCTTATATTAAGTAGGAAACACACACAAAAGTCAGCTGGTATCTGGAGAGAGCTGTAAAACATGTAAAAATCTCATCATTGGATCATATTTTGAATATCTTGTATTCGCCTGGTCTTCAGTCCTGCTTATGCTAAATATCCTTTTAACTTTACAGCAACTGCTGACCATCCAGGAGGAGTTAAACAACAAAAAGTCAGAACTGGAACAAGCAAAGGAAGAGCAGTCCCACACACAAGCATTACTAAAAGTCCTGCAGGAGCAAGTAAGTGAAAGGAGAAATTCAAAGGTTCCTGACTCCCACTCCCTAGTGTGCCACTCACACAAGTGTAACTGAGGTAATCTGCAGGATGATCAGCCTGTACTCCATCCAACCTCCCCGCAAGTTTGCTACCCAAACCCACCTGCGTTGTGTGAATGCTTCTACAAGAAGGCAATGAATTTTGATGAAGTTTTTAATCTATTGGCCAGCAACATTTAAAAAAATCTTTTCTCTGTATCAGGGCACTATCTGACAGTGGTGAGCGACAAACCTTTCACATGCTTGTAAATCTGATCGTTTCATTCCAGCTTCCTTTGATACAAAAGTGTGGCCTGACATTGATAAGTGAACAGGAAAGTATTGTCTTACAGTAGAGCAAGATGGATCACTTAGCAGGCAGCAGACTGAAAGCCAAGCCCCAAAGTCCACACTGGAAGAGCCAAGAGAGCCCTTGCAATGCTGTCCAGTTCCTGACTTTCACTTTCTGCAGACAATGTAATGACTCTAATTAGATGGCAGGAAAAACCACAGGTAGTAAATCCAGCCCCCTGCAGTCAACTCTAGGTTGTTTCATATTTTCACATGCTTATGAAAAGGTTGTTTATACTAAGTAACTCCAAAAGTGACATTCTAGAAAATATGAAATAAGGGAGAGCTGCAGCACAGCTGGTACTCAGTCTCTTTAGAAGTGATTTTCTATCTTTCAATGATTTAGAATTTTAAAATATATTTTTTCGTTATTTTCCATAAAAAGTATAAGTGACTTGTAAGGAGCCTCCTAAAAGGAGGGTAGCTTCCTCCTCACCCACAGATATATAAGTTTATAAACTTTTATAACTTTGGAGGAAAATTTTTCTAAAAATAATGATTACCTTCATTTTATTAATATAGACTTACAAAGTTACAGTGAGGCTAAGTCTGTATGATTTTGGGTACATTACATTGAACTGAAAAGTCTAGTTGGCTAAGTTCACAATTTCTTGGAGACCTAAAATCACCAGCCTCCATTCTTGTCATTATTTTGAGACTCCTGGCAGAGGGAAACTCATTTGGTTCCATTTTGCTCCAGATCAGACAAATATAGCTTTGTGTTTTTGTTTTCCATTCTCTCCAAGATTTTTTAAAAAATAGTGTTCGCTGGAGTGGGAAATGGTGAATTCCCCTTTTATCTAAATGACTCAAATCCTTTGTTTTTATTTGAAGTCCCAATCCCAGTTATAAAAATAGATTCTGAGTTGTGCAGAAAGTATTGACACAATCTTGCTATGGTATGCATTTTTAAAGAGCAGTGCACCCACACAGGTATCGGTAGGACGTCACACTTTGCTTTCCGTGACTTAAAAAAGGAGAATGTGAAGAGGATTCAGAACAGCAAAATTGTTGAAGGCCTTAGAAAATACCACTGAGAAGGAGGTGTTTTTAAATCTGCTGTCTTTCCTTTCAAGCCGAGGCACCAAGAATACCTAATGCTCAGGGGAACAGTGACACACAACACCCAAAAGCAGCTGGGTGTTACTGCACAGCCATCCCCAAGCGACTTGCCTGTGAGTCTTTGCCTGGTGCCCAGATGTCCTTGCAGGAGGCGGGAGGCAATGTACATGTTCCTTCCATATCCCTGCAGCTTCCTCGTCACCCACAGAAGTACTTCGACAATCATACCTTTCGCTTTCACAAGCATAGGATTATGATGCCTTCTGTGGATCCATTTAGAGGAACTACATGTGTAAACACATTTTCATTGCCTTCATACGTATGGCCTTAACAAATGAGCACACACACAAACACACACACACACACACACACACACACACACACAAGAAATGATACATCCTTTTCTGAAGACAGGATTTTGCTATTCAAACTAAATGCCACTTTTAGGAATCCTGACCAGAGGCTAGGTTTCAAGGACAGACCCACCCCCAGTGAGGCCACCTCCACTAGGGAAGGCCAGGAGAGGTGATTCATTCCCTCTGCTCCCCAGTTTGCTGAGATGCAGCTTCGCTAGGTCCCTCCACCCCTCCGACTCCTGCCTTTCATCTCCTGGAGGATTATGGGAGCTTCCTACATCCAGAGCTCATTTGTCAGCCCAAGTCTCTTGAGACAAGATGTTTAACCCCAGTTTGGGGAGAGGAGCAGCTGGAAATAGGAACAGGGAGTGGCCCGCAAGGGCAGAGAAGCAGGACCTGGAGCTTCAGCTGCAAGGAGAGGTGCTTGCAGGAGGAGAAGGAGTTTTAGGTGGAGCTCTGACAGAATAGAGCAAGCAGTGAACGATACCTGCAGACAGAAGGGGAGGAGAGTAAGTGAACTGCATAAAGAGAAAGGGCATTTGAAGAATAATATGGACTGGCAAATGGGAATTTATTTAAAAGGGAGAAGGAAACCAGCTGTCACATTTATGCTGATAAACACATAAAAGGTTGAGCAAACTTTAACAAATAATCCTTCCCTCCTGCTGCAGAAGAACAGAGCTTCTTCTGAGCTAACCTTACTCTAACTCACAGAAGCACAAGTATCAGGACCAAAAGTGTGAGGAGCAGAGAGGGTATTGATGAGGAAGATGAGGAACGCCCCAGTAAGAAAACTTAAGCTAGTTTTTTGAGGTTCTTTTGTACACTCTGATAATAGTATTCCTATCACTGGGGTTCTTTTTTTCCGTTTATACACATCACACACTGCCCGTGCTTCTTTGTGTTTGCCAGGCTTAGAAACCTCTGTGATGTTGCTCTGAAGAAGAATGGGCATCGTTTTGTTCAGTGGGTTGATGTGACATTGAAACAAAGAGACTTGTATCCATAACTAGCTGCCCTATCCTCAAATTCTTTGTTACCATTTCTTTAGCACACCCCTTCTCTTGGCATGGAGAGGGTATGGCGTTCCTGGTTCAAGATTACCTTCAAAATACTGAAGATGTTTTTGTTTGAATGTGCACAAATAGCTAGAAAAAAACAATCAAAACATATTGGTGGTATACATGAATTTGATTTTTCTCAAATTTTAGATATTCTTTCCATGTATATTTCCTACTAGGCAGAAAATGATATGAAGGAGATGCAGCTTCTTAAGCATCATAAGCTGGGCAGAAATTCTGGCAAGCAGCTGCAAGACCAGCTCACCTTTTCCTTTGCTCTGTGTTCTGAGTCAAGATAGGATAAAATTCCCATTAAATATTAAATATTTCCTGAAATGTCCTCATATCTGATTACTGTTCAGCCTTTGAGAAAGAAGAGTATTTTCAAATGTTTCCTGTTAAAAATCTGATTTGAGAAATAGCTTTTCTTCTAATGCTTCAGTGGTCAAGGAGATGTCTTTCCAACTCTCCCTCTCTCAAAAGAAGCAATCCGTCTTTGCCTTTTAGGTCCAGGGATGATGTGAGCTGAGCCATTCAAATATGTTCTCAAGGAAGACATGTACAGTAGCACTGCAGCATGTTCAAATGGCTGAAAGATCCATCATTCATGAATAATCGTTAGTATAACACCATTTAGCTGGTGGCAATTTATAAATACCACAGGGTTTAAATTAATAGCAATCCAACTAGGAAATTAAATCATTTATTATTCTTAAGAACCAATTTTATACATTTTATGCCAATGGGACTGTTTTCTAATCTTATTGTTTAAAAAATAATGACCAAGACCCACTTATTGTTTCTTTTTTTGCAAACTCTCAAGCTTTATAAAATATTGGTCTCAGACTTGTTTCAGTAAGACTCATTAGAATTATGTGTCCATCTGCTATTCCTTGTTGGAAGTTTATAAAATGCAACCTCAGAAAAATCACATTAGCAAGATGATATATACTTAAATATATTGCATATTCATTTTTTGTTTTTCTTTAAAATTTGCAGTTAAAAGGTACCAAGGAATTGGTCGAGACCAATGGCCACAACCTTGAGGATGCAAATGTAGGTACCATAAACCTAATATTTGCTCTTTTCACTGGATGTTGGTTGAACAATGTGTATATGGCTCTTCATTTCTAATATTCAGGAAATCAGAAGTCTGCATTTCAGTAGCTTAAAACTACTATATATACTTTGGCAATAAAATGTGGTAAATACGCCCAGCCATTGTTAGTTTAGTTTACCATATGTCAGTTTAGAAGTTCTTAAGCTAATCACTGTCAGAAATTCTAATCCCAGTGAATTCGTTTGAGCCCTCTGTATTTCTAAAGCTATATAGTAATGATGTATTGGGAGAGCAAATAGATTCATATGTAGATTGCATATGAAGTGGATCGAAATATACAATGTTATTTAAAATTTATATTACCATTTATCTGCCTCAAAATGTTCCCCTCATTTCAAGCACACTTATCCCAGCATTCTTGTCACTTTCTGAAGTAGCTCTAAGTTCTCTTTTGTGAGTGCCTTTGTGAGGTGTGATGAAACATACAGTGAATGCTACTGCCAAGTGTCACCCAATGGAAAAAAGCAAGTTTGTGGAAACATTACTGTGTGCTCTCATTCACTTTATTCTCTGGATACGGCACCCTAAAATTTCTGGCTCTTCTTCAAAGTCAAAAAGACCAAAGGTTTTGTATTAATTCAAGACATTGAAGCAGCCACAATAGGGCAAGTGAAGATATTTTACAAAAGACAATTTCCAGAACTGCTTCAGAAAGTGGCAAAAATGATGGGCTAAGTATATTCAAAGTGAAGGGGAGTGTTTTGGAGGGGATTAATAGCAATATATCTTTTAATGTAATAATTTTTTAAAAATTACCATTCACATTTCATAAATAGTAAATGTATTTGCCAATGAAGATAATAACTGAATGATTGTCATTATGAAGAAGTCTCAGAACACCACACTTCTCCTGAAATAGCTCTTGAAAATGTGCTTGTCTTCTCTTTCTGACCCAATAGTATCATGATGCTTCAGTCTTCTTAGAGAGTACAAGGCAATGGTAGCAAACATACAGCGCAGGGGCCACAGTGGGCTGTTTGTATCATTGAAACCTCTGAAAAGTTCGCCATCAGAGGTACAGAGTATAATGGCCCAAGATCCTTGTTAACACCATGACTTACTTCCTCTGTTAGTGTTCTTGGAATAGTGAATTTCCAGAAAGAAGACAAATAATCTTCATGCTTTAGAGGCTCATTATTAATCTCAGATGTAATGTTACATCTTGTATCTCATTCATTGTCTTCCCATATGTTTGATGATTTCGTTTTTGTTTCTTAAGTCTCTGTGATATCTGTACATATTTGATTAGTCTCATCACAGGAAATGCTTACTAAGCAGTTTTTTTCACATACCAGAATCAGACATGGTGATGAATGCCTGATTAAGCTAGAGCCAGGAGAAATTATGTATGTCATATTCACTCTTGTTTCCATTATGTACAGCATAAAGCCTAATGAAGTCCCCCAAAACTCCTTCTTCGTAGTTATTGTTCCTGCCGAGCAGACCCTTCACACAGGGTACTGATTGAGGCCTCACTGTGTCCATGGTACTCTGCTAATTTCTAGGGGGTAGGAGCGGGGATTCCAAAGAAGCATAAGGGTATTTGTCTGCCCTAAAGGACCTTATGCTTGGGCTGAAGAATTAAGGATTATATGGTGATAGGAAGCAGCCAAGAGGGTGAGGCAACACATTGTCCTTTGAAATCTGCTCATTAACTGGTCAGCTTGACAAGTTACCTAACCTCTCTGAGCTTCGTTTTCCTCCTGTAAAAGGAATCACAAACCCTCCCTTAACAATTTTACACCGATGTTGTACAGAGCTCAGCCTGTGGCAGCCTTGAGGCGTTTTTATTGGGGCTTTGTGCTGGATAATCCTGAAAGGTTTCTTGGATCTGTGGGATTTGGGTTTGACTTTGGTGAGTGGATAGAATGGATCAAGCCATCCATGCAGTGCTCCCATGGCAACACTGTGAAATACGTGGTCTTTGTACTCCCATGTCTCAGCAACCCCCTCCTTCCCCAAAGGCCCTTCCTCAGGATCCTGTCTTCTCGGGACACATTGCTGCCACATTCTCAACCAAGGTTTCACAGCCAGTTGCATTCAGGGTCAGACCCTCTGTGTCTCCCAAGGGAGCTGCTGTCTAATCCATAGAGACAGAAAAAGTAGCAGCAAACCCTTAGTTTCCTGGTCTGTAAAATGGGAATGATATTTCTTGCTTTTCCTTCCTTAACTCCTTTTGATAGTTTCCCTAGTACCTCCACTTGGGTTGTATGAAAGCCAAGAACTTTTAAAATCAGTGATTTGCACCACGCATTAGAAGCTCTAGCAAAATATTTTGTGAAGATATTTTTAAGTGTCAGAAATGAATTCATCTCACCTGGAGTTTGCACCAGCCCTGTAGGGGTTGAAAGAGCAGACTAGAACTAGGGGGTTTGCATCCAGTGTCATGAAGTAAGCAGGGGACTGAGGCAGGTGACTGACCCTCATAGCCCTCTCTTCCTTCACTGTGTCAAGGGTGCCATAAATGTGAACACCTAGCCTAGAGTGCCGAGCCGGCAGACATCCATCCCCACTTTATGTGTCTGTGATTTTGAACCCAGCAGGCAGGAGATGGGCAGGATGTTCTTCAATACAGACCATGAGGGTTAAGCCTCTGGCCCACAGGCTGTTCACTGAGATGTGTAGGTTTTTTTCACTATGATTATTCATACCTAGGGACATAAATTTTAAACATTATCATTTATTAATAATAATTACACAATAGCCTCGTGCCAGACTAACTGGGTATGCTTGTGAGAGTTGGCAGTGCTTTTTAAAAGTAGTGTGACTTACTTCTTTTAAATAGTACATTTGAAGGTGTGTGTCATAGAAGGGAATACAGAGGCAAAGGAGACTAACTTGGTATCTCATTGTTCATTTTAGTTTTTCTATAATGTACATGCACATACAGAGGGAAAAACCCACAAATAAGTGGATAAATATTATTATATTGATTCCATTTTGTACTGTTTTTATTTCTCATTGTATCATAAGTATTTTTCTGGCCACTAAACATTCCTCAAAGACATGATTCTTAATGGTTATGCAATGTAGATATAAAATAATTGAAACACATGCCTATGTGTTTCACTTTTTATCATTTTTTGCTACTATAGATAACGCTGTGATTAGCATGCCTTTACGTCTTGGTTACATGTCTCATATTTGTTTCTGGGGGATTTGGTATGTTAATAGCTGTGTCTTGGAGTTTGATGGGGAGTCGGACTTCTGGAGTAGTTTGGAATTCCACATGCTTAGTGAGCGTGACCACTACACTTCAGTAGCATCCGTGAGTTGTCCCACAGTGAGCCACCAAAAGATCTGTGTATGTCACATCTTGCCACTTTTACTTTCACCTTGGTCTGGAGTCATCTGGCTTGTGGTGTGTTGCCCTTACTTTTCTATGGTTTTTACATTGTATTGAATGGCAACAGACTCTGTCTATACGTGGCCCAGCATTCTTGAGCTCTCAAAGCAAATTTACCCTTAAAAAGATTCCTCCCCTCATCTCACAAGATCTTCTGTTAGGTCATGCCTGAAAGTTTTCTGAAGACTCGTGTAAAATGTTGTGCCAGATGTCAACTGCAAAGGCCCTGTTCTTCAAGACAACTTCATAGTTCAAGTCACCTAGCACTGATTTTCAATGGTTTTCTCCTTTGGACCTGAATATATTAATGACAGAGGGTTATTCCAACCTTTTACATGTAACCAAGTTTAAAACAAGTCTTCCCCCCAGTTCCTTTAGGGATTTCAGTTATGCCAGTCCCCAATTTCTACCCTAGAAAGCAAAGCTATAAATTTCCTTTTGCTATCTGTCTCTGAGCTATCTTTTAATCCCTTGGACTGCTGAATAACCAGGCTTAGCTTTGGCAATTATGTATAATGGATATGAAAACCTTAAATTAAAGAACAGATGGTCTGTCCTCATTTTACATTTTTGATGACCTTCTCTCCGGCAGTGTGACACCCCTGAGCCTAACGTGAGTGTTGGGAGAGCAGAAGAGGGGGAGGCGGAGCGGAAGAGAGGCAGGACAGGTACGAGGCAGGAAACACACTGGCCACTGAAGCCTGCAACTTGGTCTAAAAGGTTTCTGCTCAGGTCTCTCCCTACGTTCTTTCTGTTATAGGAGGGCTGCCTGCTCACATGCATCCGCTTGCACAGATCAGTCTCCCACACGTGGGGTTACAGAAATCATTTGCAATCTGTAAAGAGTTTAATGGGTGATACTGAAGGTTACCGCTGTCAAACAGAACATCCTTCCCACCCAGTAATAAAACAAAACTACAAAAGAAAAAAGACTTTCCAGTTTTTTACATTGTCTCCTAAAGAAGGTAAATCCTCAGAGCTGACTATAAATCTGTCTGAGTAAAGATGTTAGGAGCGGATGGAAGAGATACTGTGGGAAACACATCCTTCAGGCTGACTGTGCCACTGCGGAAGCTGTCATTACCTGCGTGTTTTAATGATGTTCACAGGACGCCTCAGTGGGCGCTGAGTCCTTTGCCCACCTTCGGAGTGTGGCTCCCATCCTTCAGTCAGGGAGGCACAAGAGATGAGAGTGCGTACTGTGCAGTAAACAAGGCGAGGAGAAAAACTCCACTGGAAAATGAGCATCTTAAAAAGAGAGGACAATTCAGGCTCCATCCTTTCTTCCTACAGCCACTTGCTGCCTGGGTCTGGGGCCTGGTTGTGACCAGGGAAAAGAATCAACAATAAGAGCCAGAGTTAAGAATTTGAGCCTTTCACACCTCATCCCACAGACTCTTTCTTTTTCTTTTTTTTTTTTATTTTAAAGATAAAAGGAGAGAAACATTAACAGACATACAACATTTTACAACATATCACAAGCACAATACAGACAATACGGAGTTACAAACAAAGTGGTAGGGAATTAACAATGGTGGTTGTATTACATATTGATTATCTTCAAAGTGGCTTCTCATGAAAACAGATATAGACATGCAATACTGGTCAACCAAAGACTCTTTGACAGTTTCTTTCAGCATAGAAACAGCAGATAGAAGAACAACCATGTTATCTATCCTGTATATACAT
>NW_004955518.1:1088568-1180875 GCF_000276665.1 Chinchilla lanigera | reverse complement strand
AGTACTGTAGTTTTCATTAAAGAGATCTTTGACTTCTTTTGTTAGATGGATTCCTAAATATTTCAATTTCTTGGATGTTATTGTGAAAGGTATAGTTTCCTTAATTTCTTTCTCAGTCCCCACAGACTCTTTCAAAGACCAGATAGGACTGAGCAAAGCATGCAGTCTTGCAGGGGACCAGAGGTGCCACAGTTCTTCAGTTCCTCCGTGTTTCTCTGCTCTCAGCTCACCTTCTCAGCAGCTTATGCTGCCTCAGCCTAGACTGACCCATCAGCTTCTGTTCCCACACAGTTTTCCATCCTTCTCTTACTCAGTAAAGCCACAGCTATTCCCTGAGGGAGGCGGCAGAGTAGATCTGGAGGCTGAGTAGATTTCAAACTGGTTGGCTCTGCCTTTTATTGTCCAGGTGACCCTCAGCAGTACACTAGACCCCTGTTCTTCCATGTTCTGCACCTCTAAAAGAAAGGTAATAATCGTGCCTCCCTCCTCAGGCCATTGTGAACCTTGCCTAGTAATGCTGACGTGATCATTAGTTGTTAGGTGTTGCTACTACTGCACTGTGCGGGGCCTCTGGAGACCCAGCCAGTGTGTCATGAGTATGTGCTCCCTGCCCTCAGCGGGCTGACTCACTGTCCTCATGTCCTGCCCTTGCCAAGCAGGCTTGTCCTGTTCTATTGAAGCGGGCTTCTCTGCCTTCAGGTCAGTATGACTATGGGAATGATGGGCTTGGGTGACCCTATAGGAGAGATGTTTCTTGGAAAGACTGGCTCTACCTTGAGGGGATCCTGGTGCATGTAGACCACAAAAAGTAGTATGTAATAAACTTTAACACTCTTAAAAGGCCCAACTGGAAAATAAAATAGTTTGTCTCCCCTCAGGGAGGGATGGAGCCATGTCTATGGATGCCTGAGAGTCCCCTTGCTTGTAGATGCTTGAAATCACGAAGTTGGACTTTTCATGACTAGTATTTCCTTTACCCTGTAATTTATAGACCCGTTCACATAAATATCATATGGCTACACCAAGAACTGGGCTCTCCCTCCAGTTCCAGCTCCCATACCATTGCTGTTGTGTTCCTGATGGGATTTTCTTCCACCTCTCATCTTCCACCTCTATGCCAATATCTTTTTCCAGCAGCTACATCAGCATTTTCTCCTGTGAAGTAACCATTGCATTGCCATTTGCTGTGAAATCCGTAATTCCAACTGGGAAACTGCCCACATCTCAGCTCACCACCTTGAGAACATTGGAAGGGACCCTGTACCAATCCTCTCAGCCTATGCAGAGCGCCCAGTCCCAGGAAAGATGAGAAGGGACCTACTGTTGAAGAAGGGTGGAGCTGCTCCATGGGGAGTCAACACTCAGGAGTACTTTCCTATGGGGGCGCCTCACTGCCAGCTTCCACAGCTGGCCTGGGGCTGGGATCTGACCTCTATAAGGACAGAAGTTATTACTGCTGGGTCACAAGTGGATCTGGAGCATGTAACAGGATTAGCACATATTTAATGACACTATCAGGTTGAGTTTAGAGAGAGAAAGCATCTTCTTCCCCCAGGTTAGGTTAGAGAAAGCAGAGAAGAAAATACAAATTTCACTCCATGTGAAATGACCAGACATGGACATGAATTCCTGTACAGGTAAAGCTGAGATCTGAACAAAAGTTATCCATGCTGAAGACAGAGTGTACTTCCTCCGAGAGGCTCATTGTCATGACACCTGCTATAAAAGAATGCGCAACTGTTTAGAAGGTTGGTACCTTTTACAGACCCAGTGCACACACGTACAGATACAACTATAAATACTGTGTCTTAAAAATGCCACTTTGTTTTTGGAACTACAGAAAAATATGAAGAAAAACTAATTATCTGCACTCTTGTTCAGAAGTTAGTGTTTCCACTTTGTATTTTCTCCATTTTGGTCTATGTGCATGTATATTCATTTTTACAAGATTTAAAGCATATCATATGAACAGTTTCATAGCCTCTACTTTTTTTTGATTATCATGAGTATACTCCCATTGTGTTAAATGTTTCCTTAATATGATTTTTAATTACTGCCTAATATTTCATGCTGCAGGTATACTCTAGTTTATTTTATCGTCTCCGCTGCGGGACTTTAAAATACCGTTTGTTTTTGCTGTCATGGAAAGTATGCAGTGAATGTTCTGTGGCAGTGCATTGGTTAATTCATCTGTCAATTAAGCACATTGTGGATGGAGATGCTTTTTTGCTTGGTTGGGACTGAAAGATAGAGGGAAACCCAATGATTCTGTAAAAAGATTAAAATTCAGTCCCTGTTTTGCAAATGTCAAACAGTTCATGATAATGTCTGGACTTTACCTCACTGAAGGCATGTTGTGTTTCTCAATAGGAGAGGAAAATAACTCTCAAGCATATTTGTACTTTAGAAGAAAAATGACACTACATATACATTATAAATAATTTCAAAGAATAATATTAATTGTACATTTAGGGTCTTGTACTATGAACTACCTGTCAGTCTTCAGTGTAGACTAAAAACTGTAGAGCTCATGTTCTAAGTGGGTCTCAGAGCAAGGCTAAAAGAGTTAGGCCACCATCCCTATTAGGCTTGTCTACCCTCTCCAGAGAATAAGGGATGTTGAGGAGAGTGATTACTGAAAAGAATAGAGTTCTAAGCCCAAAGAGAGAAACATTTTTTGAATCGGGTCTTACTATGTAGTTAGGCTGGCTTTGAGTTTTCTATGTAGTTTAGGCTGGCTTTGAGTTCACTATGTAGCTGAGGCTGGCCTAGAACTCTTGGTGTTGCCCCTGCCTCAGCCTCCTGATTGCTGGGATTACAGGCATTCACTACTCTGTAGGACTAGAAGCTTTTCTGTATTGTTATGGCCAGGAAGTTACCTGCAAGATCCAAACTATCAACAAGAGCTGAGTCGACAAACGCGAGCCATGACTTGCAGATGCTGCTGTTCTGAAGCTGAATGAACACAGATGGCTCAAGCACAGCTTTCCTGCCTCGTAAGACAGGGCTCAGCACTCCTGACCTTCTGAGCACAAAGTACCTGAGGATCATGCAGTAGCATTTGGGAACAGGGCTAAGAACCCAAAAGGGGGCAGAAGCAGATCACCACTCTGCTGCCTCAGAGAAACAGAGGCAGAGAGCAGAGAGTCGCTTTCACCCAAGTACCTGCAGGTCCTGATGACCGCTGCAGAGCCAGCTGTCTGACAATGCTCAGCAACGAGGCTTAACAGCTATCAAACTTCACTTCTTTTTAGCCCTGTATGTTACTTAGGAAAGTTTCTTTATCTTACTTGGAATATTAAATTTTCTGTAGTGATTTCCACACTCTTAGTTTCTGCTGTCCATGTGAGACCAAAAAGGGAGAGGTGTGAAATGGACCAGCTCTGCGGGCAGGGGCCAGCGCTGTGCACTCATCACCCTTGACTTGGGTCTCCTCGCGGCCTCCCCAGTCACCATTGCTAGCTCTCCTGGGATGGCTCTGTAGAGTCAGCAAGTGTCGTTGGTCATTCCCTATTCCTCCCCACGCTGTCCACCTCCAGACCTCATCCCGTGTACTGCCACATAACTGGACTGTGGCGTTTGTTTGAGAAAATACCGTAGCAAAGAAAAAATTAGGTACGAAGGTGGAACGAAGAAAAGAGAAAAGGGCAAGGAAGACTGCACGGAAGTTTTCTGTTCATCAGTCTCTCTTGCTTTCCAGCACTTTCAGTCAGCCCTGGCGGGCAGTATGGCAGTAGCTTTCTCCATCACCTGACACCCTGCCAGCTCCAGTCGTGAACTCTGCTTTCACCAAAGGTGTGTTTGTAGTTACATAGATATCAACACTTCGGGCCAAGTTGATCCAAAAATAAGGCTCTTTAATTCAAAGCAAAAAGTTCAGAGGCCAGTCTGCGATAAAATTATCAGAGGCTTCCTGGCGAAAACCACAGAGTTTGGAAATGAAAATAAATACATGTAAAGTGTCTACAGCCAAGTGAAGTGTGTCCTAATCCTTCCAACCTCAAAACTCTTCCCTGGTTGGATGGAGGCTCTCTTCTCCACACCATCCCTTCCCCCACTGGGACCTTCCCAGGTGAGAGCACACCACCAGCTGCTGCAATTTCACCTGCTCTGCCCAGGGGTGCTGATGACCTACTTATAACCAGACTGGATATTTTAATCAAACCACAAAAGAGTTACAAACCTCACACCTGTGGCTCCCAGTCTAACTGAGGGTGTGGTAGAATTTCAGAACTTTAGCAAACTGTACTTGGATGGGAATCTCCTTCAGGTGTTTCTAATGCAGGCTGAGCAAAAGCTGGCTGGAAGGAAAACTGTTGTCCAAAGGAAGAGACATCCCCTCGCTTGGCCACATTTTACAATTACATTCTTCATAGGAGGAGAAACTTTCCTGGAACAGTGAGTCTGCTATTCTTAGTGTGCAGATGTGAGAGCAAGGAGGTCCTCACCTGTCACTCTCTGAGCAGCAGCGGAGAGTAAACACTGAACAGTTACTGGGAAGTGTGTGCACAGCCCCTTGCTGAGTATCTGGGGGCTATTCTCCAAAATCCTGCAGTTTCCTCTGTAAAGATTCACCAGCCTCAGAGAACAAGATTGATTTTTTAAAATTCTATTCATTGTTTTGCTTTTGTTTTTCGGAGTAAATCCTTTACACCTCAGCCTTTCCAGCCCTAAAATGGCCCTTGTGGGGAGACTGGTGGTTGTGATCCTCGGCCTCACGTCAGTTCTTTATGTGAGTTTGCTCGTGAGGTTACAGAGTGCGTTCTCCATCTGGACAGCCTCTAGACTGTTCAGTGTATGCTGATGAGCTACTCGTGTTTATGAGACTGGCAGAATCTAATCTGTGCAATTCCTTTCCCTGCCAATTTTAAGAATGATGACTTCAAACACCGAGAAAGGTCCACAAGCATAAACTGTACAAAGCTTATACCCATGTTGATGTAATTTCCTGCTCCCCATGCCCCCCCACATCATTCCTGATCACTTTACCTGACAGTATTCAAATTGGTAAAAATAGAATAACTGTTGGCCTACTATTGAAATTAACTGTTGGTCTGGTATCCTGAATAAATAACTTTAGTCAACAGTTCAGATTTAGCTAGGAGAACCATTCATTAAAAATTCTAAATAATTAGATTTTTTAATTGATAATTTGTATCCTCCATCTATCATGTCATCCTTTCTTGCCTGCAATGCAAATTCCATCTATTTTTAAGCCCAGCTCAATTCCCATTGCTTGGGGCCTTTGTCTAGGATCAGCCCCAATCAATTACCATCTTCTCCAGATTCCTACAATATTTATCATCCTTCTAACCATTTTGAATACCCACCCCCATTATTATAGGCTTATTTTCAGCTCAGCCATAAGTTCCTCAAAGCAGGGAATTTGTATGAATCCCTCACAGAGCCTAACACAGTAATGAGCTTATTAGGTGGCACATTTGTAATACTTACCAATTGATAAAGAAGCTGACATGGAAATTCCATCAGCCTGAGACGTTATTGTGAATCATAGGTAAAAGAGGCAAACCCTGCCTTCTGTGTATTATGTGCAGAAGATCTAAAAACTAAAAACCACTTCATTCAGTTGGCTTTGAGATGTATACAGAAGTGTTACTTGTATACTGTAAGAATTAGAATTAAAGTGGTAAGGATTACCTTGTCCAACTTTCATACTTTACATATTTTATTTGGTATATTTCTCTTGTTTAATTATCATGTGCACATGAGTCTTACATTTTTCAAGACCTTTAGTAAACAACAAAATGAAAAGGCTTTTTAAATAGAATGCTGGGCAAGGTCATGAGTTCAATTCCTGGTACCTGAAAAAAAACAAGAACAAAAAAAGCCTAAATAGAATGCTGAGATCCATTTACGTTTTGCCTGGGTAGGCTGGAATCAGGGCCTAAGAAATGGTATTTCTAATAAGCAGCCAGGTAACACCAGTGCTACTGATCTGCAGACAATGCTTTCAGTAACATGCCACCTACTCTCAGCTTGGGTCAGGCTGGTGCCATTCGAAGCCTCTACAGCACCCTGGTCTTCCATTGTCACAGTTATCATGGCATTGTGTTTTGCTATAGTTCACATGTGTGCAGTCTTCTCAACTCTGTATACTCTTTGAGAGTAGAAACTACTATATCTTTTTATCTTTCTGCTTGACACAGAACCTTGCATTACAGTAGATGCTCAATAAATGATGAATAAAAGAATGGTGGAGATTCAGTAAATTCCAATTAAATTATATTGAACTGAGATGTATAAGTAATAATTTACTTATTCCAAATACTGAGTTTTGCTACTATCCAACTCCAAAAGAAAAGATATAATTAGTAATTCCCAGGCTTTGGTTCAGAAGAAATCACATCAGTTTAAAGAATATGTAAGAGTTGTGGCCCCACACCTGGCCCCCAACCATGTCCTCCCAAGAGGATGGAGTGGGCAGGGCGGTGCTGACCATTGGGAGTGTACATGATTACAGAACAGGCAGTGTCCTTTGGGAGCACACGACCCACTGTGCAGACAGCATGGGACAGAGACCATGGAGTAGACTGAAGGCTTCAGCAGGCAGAAAAGCTTGGCTTCCCTGAGGCACAGGGTAGCACGGACTAATAGCTCTGGAGTCTGACTGTCGAGGCCCAACCTTGGTATCACTGCTTCCCAGGAATATAAACTTAAAGAAACTATGTACCTGATTTATGCCTCAGTTTTTCCTTTTGTAAAACAGTACCAGCACCTATCATCTACCAAGTAGGAAGAGCTACTAGTATTATTATCACCACCAGTAATTGTATTATTGTTTTTATAAAGAGAACATCAGGTTCTGCATCCCTCCCACCATACAGCAGCAGCACGTAGTTCGTAGGATATTTCTCATGGGTGACATATGCAACGAAGCAGTGAAGAGAGAGAATTTGATTTTGGTGTATTAGGAAGGGGGGCTAATGTTTACCAAGATCTCACCATATGCCAGCAGATATTGTGAAATTTTATTTACTTTAATAATAGTAAAATATCTCTCCCATTTATCAGATTGCATCCTATCTATTCTCATGACCTAATTTACCACTATAAAGGTCAAAAAGCCTCTAAATTTTAATTTTATCCTTAGTAATGTAAACTCAGCAGGTGAAAATTATGATAGCAAGTGCTTTGTAGCAGAGAAAAATAAGAAATGTCATACTGAGAAATGAACTGAGAAAATAACATGCCAAGAGCACCATAATATAATTAATCTTTACCAGCAATAGAGTCAGTATCATGTGAGATAAATCAAACTTGACTAATTCTGGTTGCACATACGAAAAGCATCTCACTTTAGTTGCTTCTGTTTGCTGCTCCATTTTTATTGGCTAAGGAAAATTTTCATGTCAGTCCTATTTCAGGCTTATGAATCCTTAGACTTGTGTAGATACAGCAATGTGGCTTACATGTTTTTACATACTGAAGGGAATGCACCATTGTTTTTGAAATCAAATGTGTTTTTTCGTTTGGTAATGTCAACAGTGGCATATAGTAACACTAAAAATGCTGCAATTTACAGTTTAAATAATGAAAGGAGTTACTGGAATGCACAGGAATTTTTTCTCATTTTTAGATCTATTTAACATGATTGTCACAAAAGCTATGCCAAAAGAAAGTCATTTAACTGCCAGCTTGAGACCACCGTTTAAGCGTGGTATGAGCTGTGATAGCCATAATTAAACTCTGACCCAACCAGCAGCGATGCTCATCGTATTTAATGGGAAACATTAAGAAATTTAAATTACTCCTTTCTATCAAAGTCTCTGATCTTTTTACACATTATACATGTAGGATCATCCTATTTTTCAAGTAAGAACTACACAACAATAACATGCATGTAAACATAAGTACCTATTATATGTGAGAGGAGGATAATATGTAAACTTTAGAGCTAAATATCTGAATATTGATAGTGTTTATATCTGTATATTAGAATTTCAGTGAATTATAATTTTCTTTCATCTGTATTCTCTAAGTTTTCTATAGTGGGTTATATTTATCATGTTTGTAAAGAGAAAAGCAGTAACAATAACTATGAATTAAAGCAAATTAAAGAAATGTTATTTTGAAAAGAAAAAGACAGGAAAAAGTTATATTCTTATAGCTTGGTCTCCAAGAAAGTTAAAGTTTAAATTAAAAACAGTAAAAATATTAAAATGATAGAAACTAAAAACTAACTTCTTTACTTCCTTCAACCTAAGGGAAGAAATAATTTTGATACTCTAAAATGATGGTGAAACAAATGCATTTAGGGACCAAAAGGATGTAATATACCCGAAGTGACTACATTTTTCTTTTCACTATCCACAGTGTTTGTTCCTCAGAGACTTCCTGTAGATTGCTCTAGGGCAAGGGTACTGGCCACATCCTTAGGATTGCAAGTCAGAGTCACCGTCAAATTTACCCTCGCTGTGTATGTAGCATCAAATTCTGAAAGTTCTTCCTACAAAAACATGTTGGCTGTGGGACTGGAGAGGGCACTATGCTAGATACTGAGGATACTGAGAAATGATTAGGTAGAGGAGGCACATAAGGTCCCCTTGGGGCCGTGTGTGCGGGTGCTGCTTCTACTGGGACAATAAGTATGCATGGGGACCATTTTTTTTGTTTTTTTGTTTTTTTTTTTGGTTTTTCTCCGGTACCGGGAACCGAACTCACGACCTTGCGCTTGCCAGGCAGGCGCTTTTGCCACTGAGCTAAATCCCCAGCCCTAAAAGTTTTTTGTTTTGTTTTGTTTTGTTTTGTTTTTTCTTGGGCATGGGGACCATTTAGAGGGGGAACGAGACCAAGCTGAGATGGGCACTTCCAGTCCAAATGTTGCCTTGAGTTCATCTTTCATATTTCCTACTGCCTTTCCAAGACCTCAAATCCAACATTTCTAATTGGAGCCAATCCTTCCAATGCTTTGTAGTCTCTGATTGTGATATCATTATCCTGCTAGCCATCTAGGCTTGACTTGCTTTTATTTTTTAAACTTATCTCCTTTTCCTTTGATTCCCATGTGGAATCTGCCCATCCTTCCTTCCCCATAGCTTTTGTATCTCCCTCCTCCCTCTTTTCCTAATAGGCATTCTGCCTCAATGCAACATACTGGGGTGCAGCTAGAGCTGCACCATGAGTCTCTCTGCCTCCTCACCTGCTCAGCCAGTTCTGCACATGGCCCCACCTTGGTTTCTTGGAAGGCACTCTGACCTCAGTCTTCTTCTACCTGTATCTTCCACATCAGGAGAGCATGGGTACCAGTCTTCTTCACTGGCTTCAGAACTCTGCCTTTGCAATCACTCCCTGGTGCACAGATTTGGGTACCAGGCACACTGATCCGTCGGAAGCCTGTCACCACCAAGCAGCAGCAGACAGTTGGGCCTTGCTGACACTGTTCCTTAGCCAGGCCCCTGGGTGTCCTCCTGCTTTGCTTCCGTGACTGGGCAGGGACCAATGCTCTTTCAGCCTCTGCTGGCTTCTAAGAGAGCTGGCACTGCAGGCAGCCCTCAGAAGGAGCTTCTGTCTAGTGCTCTGCAGATGGTCAATATTAAAGCCACTGGCATTTTGCAGTAGGCAAAGATGATGATGTATACCCAGAGGGGATTGAGGAGTGGCAACCAGGAACAGTAGTTAAACTCTGGAGTTAGACTGTGTTGGCTCAAGTCCTCAGTGTGCTGCTTGCTAGTTGTGAGACCTTTGTGAAGTCGTTAGCCTTTTGATGCTTCATTCTTATCTGCAAGCAGCAATATAAGAGAATAGGATTGTGATGAGGATAGATGAGTTCATGTTGTGAAACATGTACACCACTGCCTGCATAGAATAAGCCCCACACTGGTGTTCATTAAATAAATATAAACCCATGTGGCCCAAAAGAGGGCCGCCAGGAAGAATGGCTCTTTTTGCATGGCTCCAATACCTGAGCCAGACTGAGTCTTCACTGGTCTTTCTTTTAAAGGGTCATTTTCATGATCTTACCTCATTCTTAGCTAGTTTAATCTTGGCAGTTGGAAATCTTAGAGAATACAGTTCTTCGAGTTTTCTGAGGACATAATGCATGTAGTCCAAGTCTAGTACTTGGACTCCCATGAGGCAGAACATCCTACAGTGTAAAATAAAACACAGCCACATTGTGATGAATTGCTATGTCTTGGCTGACAGAAGACCAAATGTCTGCTTTCAAATTCTGTCTCTGACACTGATGCTGGGCAGGCCTCTGCTGTCTTGTGCAGATCCTGAATATCAAAGGCTGCCGGAGAAGGACCTGGGTGAATGAGAGGCCACTACCCTCAGGACTGGCAGTGCCAAGATTCAGAAATGGGTTGGGGTAAAAAGGCCTTGGGATTTCCAACCCATAGAAAACCCCAAGGTTCTGCTCACTTTTTGAGATAGATACATCCTTACCCTTGAGCCATTAGAAATTCTAAAGTTTAGTCTTTCGTTGTCATCAATCTTTTTCTCATCCATTTGGCTTTTACTGTTTTTCTCCCTCTGCTTCATGTTTCCTCTCTAATTTTTATTGGCATCAGAAATCCAGGAAAGTACATATCGTCTGTACTAAGTTCACTCATTCTAAATGAAGCTCCAACTCATGGAAAAGGGTACAGAATAGGCATGTAATTTTGGAGCAGGAAAACGCTATAGAGATACTGTGCTTCAAGCCTCTGTTTTTACAAAGAAAAAAAAATGAAACAAGGATATGCAACAGGTCAGTGGCAATTGGGACCAGAGTCTTTTCTCTGTCTGGGCCATTGTTTACAGGTCATTCTTGCATTTAGCAGCCCCTCTGTGCTTGTTACTTCCTAGTGTGGCTCACAGAGCCAGGTGCAAGGGATGTCCCCTAACTCCTTTCTTCCCCAGCCATAGTTGTAGTCCTGTCAGGAATACCATGAAGGTTACTGAAGACTTGTGCACCTGTCAGTGGAGCACTTTTGGTGCTTTGTAGCAACCTGAAAGGGTAAGACAGTGGCTGATTGGCATCGTGACCGTTGTCCTCTGTGTGACGCTTAACATGCAAACAGCAAAACAAGGCCATGACAGGAGGAGAGCAGGGGAGGAAGGCAAGGCTTTTAGAGTGGCGTTGTCTGAGTGGGAGGTAACACGATGAATCTATACCCTGTTATTTATTGTCCCATTCACCTGCAGTACCAGCTGTAAAACTCATCAGCCCTTGGGGAGGTTTGGGACAGGTGAAGTCACATGATGTTGGTCTCCTTTCTCAGGGAGTATGTGTGTGTGTGTGTGTGTGTGTGTGTATGTGTGTGTGTGAGGAGTCTACTTAGTATGTTATTTAATGAGATATCTACATAGTGCTCTTCAAAATATGTATGTGATGGGTTTTTTGTCATTTCTTTTATATTTATAAGGATAACAGTGTAACAAAATTGCCACAGAAAATTTAGAAAAGAGAAAATATGCAATATTCAAACACATAGTTAGAACTTTTGCATACCTGTTTCTAGATGATTGCAGTCAAGGTCTTACACAAAATTCTTGCATGCATTCAGTACCTGAATATATATTAAGCACTTTCTTTTAATCAGACAGTTCTATGAACAGTAAAAGTAAGTAACGATACCACACTGTAGTTGTAGAAGTTTATAGTTTCTATAGTTGGTCCTCACAGCAACCCTGGGGGGCAGGGATATGGAATAACCCATGTTTTGCACAGGGAAAATTAAGGTTTAAAGAGATGCGATACGCAGCATCATCTGGCCTGCGTGGGGTGTGACAGAGCTAGAACACAGGTTCCATGCAGCTGCATGCCTCATTTGTTTAGGTATGGTGACTGCACCAGTGGTTTTTTGAGGAAGCAAACATAGATGAAAGTCAGTTCTCTTCAAATATATATATGGTCAGTCCCTACTTTAGTGGCATAGGAACTGTGTCCAGATGAGGAAAGATTGCAAGTATCCTGGAACAGATGCCCCTGGGAGATACATATGGGACTTGTGCTGTGTTTAAGAATGTAAGTAAGAAGGGGCAAGGAAAAAAGGATGAAAGAGAATTCTAAGAACAGACCTGGACATAGCGCAGAAAGAAGATAGAGTATTTTGATAGAATTGAACACAGAATGCCAGGATGTGGTACCTGCCTTTCCCTATGGGGTATCAGAAAGCATCTGAAGTTTAAAATGAGAGATTAAGAAGATGGACATTGCATTTTAGAAAGTTTACCTAAGGCTGGAGATCTAGTTCCATGATAGAGTATTTACTTAGCACTCTAGGTCCTGGATTCAATCCCCAGTGCTGCCAAAAAAGGAAAGAAAAGGCAAAAAGAAAGTTTATCTGAGGGCTAGGGTTAGAGCTCAGTGGCACAGCACCTGCCTGGCAAGCACAAGGTCCTGAGTCCAATTCCTAGTACCAAAAAAGAGGAAAGTTTATCTGATGATATTCTGTAAGACAGATGGGAAGAGGAAGAGCCCAGAGGCAGAGAGAAAGGAGGTTCTTACAGTAGCCAGAGCATGAAATTAAGAGAATTGATAGTAGAAAACCAGTGGTAGAAATAGGAAAGGGCACTGGAGACATTGCAGGGAGACTTGATGGAATTCAGATTTAAACAGGTCTGAACAGCACTTAAGGAACTGGAGAGAATGAATCAAATGAACATTGTTAAGTTTCATGCCCAACAAGTAGAACAATGATGGGGTTAGTAATAAAAACAAAAAAATTAAAAATGATGTAGTTTGTCGAGTGATATTTTTATTCTTTTTAAAATTAAAAATGATTCATACATGCTTGCAGTGCATAATGGTCACACTCCTCATGGGGGATTGGTGTGTGTATGACACACTTTAATTCTTTTTACTCCCCTGCCCTTCCCTTCCTGCGGCCTCCTTCCATCCCTCAGTCTCCTTCCATTTGCAGATGTTTTGAATTATATCAGGAAAGACTGAGTTCAGAGTGTTACAAAAATAAATGTATTTCTTTTAATGAAGTTTTATCTAGAGGCTGTGTTTCATAAAATAGAAGGAAATTATGAAAATGTAGAAATTCCAAACCTTGAACCTTCCATGTCCCATCCATAAAGCCAGTGAGGTTCCATGAAGCATTATTCAAAGATGACCGGCCCTGCACATAAGTCTTGTTTTTAGACAAGTAATCTAAAACTTGAAAATGTTGATTAATGTGCCCCCAAATAAACCACTTTCTCATGGAAGAGCCAAGGTGTAAGTCCAAGTATGTTGTGCCTCTTCCTTGCACTCACTTCTTATTTTGAATTTGAATGGAGGAATGGTAGCTTCGAGCAAACAAAGCCAGCGGTCAGTTGACAATAAGCAACAGAGGCTTAAAGAGTTAAGATTGAACTCTAGTTGCATCCATTTACCTATAAAAGCCTTGAGTTTATCTTTCTTTATAGGTGAGGAGTACTACATAAGTGAAATAAATCAGACTCGCATGTGTAACATTGTATTGTCTCCCTAGTGTAAGAAACTGAAAGAACAAATAAGATCCAAAATGTACAATAGATATTGTGAAAGGGAAAGAAGCTGCTCAAAAGGAAAGAAAAACTGGGATGGGGGAAAGGAAAAAAGAAGGAAGGGAAAAGAATATATATACACACATGATAGCTAAGATACACTAGTAATTTCTGTTAGTTCATTGAAAGGAACGATTTTTGCTTATTTTGTTTGATCAGTTTTGCATGCCTATATCTTGTAATCTGAGCAACAACTTTGAAGATAACAATATGCAATATAATAACTATTGTTAATTTCCTGTTATCTTGTTTCCTGTGTCGTTTTTATTTTTTTTCTCTTTAAAAAAGTGTTAAGATTGGTCATTGCTGAAACCATGAGAATGAAAGAACTCTAATAAAATGGAATAGAAAAGAAAAAGTGGGGACTGAATTTTGACAAGGACAAAAGTCAGAGGATTAGAGAAGGAAGAGAGGAACCTCATTCTTATGGACAGTGAATCACACCAGAGTGGGGGGAAAAGAAAGTGAAAACTAATAAAAAGTTAGGAGGATAAAGACCAGAACCTTGTGTGTAACAGAAGTGAAGGAAATGGTTTGAGAGGTTGATCTCAATGATGTCAAATGTAACATGAGGACTAAGAAAGTAACTATTTGGCATCTTCATGGGGGTGATATAAGCAAGCTGAGACTTCATGTGGTGAGGCAGTGGACACAGCCAGTGGACACCACAGATTTAAGAAGCTTTATAGGAGAAAGAAAATGATGCTAAAGGTAAGGAGGTCTTTGGAATAATGGAATGAAAGAACTAAAGAGAGAATGTTATATACTGGAGAAGCCATATTCTTGGTCCAAAAGGGTTTATATAGGTGGAAGGAAATAAAAACAAAGCAATAACAAAGCACAATTCTAGCTCAGTAAACTATTGAAAAAGAGCTTTTTTAAATGATGTAGTACTTTGATCATTTCTAAAAAGTAATTGAGAAGGGAAATTTCTGCCTTCAAGCACCTCAGTGTTTAAGGAGTCATTTAAAAATCTGTGATATCTATAGCTTCTAATTATTGAAAACTTCTTCAGCAATTTGTTGAATCCTTCTAAGTATCACAGATATTAGAATTAAAAAGTAGGCTAAGAAAAGCTATACAAGGTCATGCAGCCCATTCTGGTATCAGGTGCAGAATTGTTACCTTTGTGTGCATGCTATATTCTGGTGTGCTTTTAGAGTGTCAACTGAATGGTATTCTCACAGGTTGCCTTCGGAGATTGTTTTGTAATCTAACAGTTCTCACTGTAGGGAAACTCTAGTACTTCTTTCCTGCTGGATGTTTATACACTGTTAACAATTTGTCTTTTAAGCTCCTTCACCACCACTTGATCTATGCTTCTCCACTTCTACTTTGGAATCTCAGGCCACCTGGGACATCTCGTAGACCTCTCATTTTTCAACGCACATTGCATCTATCAGAGTAAAGGATTTCCATGAGTCAAAAGACATTGAAAAGACATTTTGTGTTTCTAATAATATAAAAATTTCTTATTCTGATAAAGCCCTTTCCATTTTCTGGAGAACTGAGGTAGTAATAAGGACAGTTAAGTTTTTTGGGGAAAAAAGTAACCATAAATCTTCTAGCAGAATGTGTTCCATAATTACAAAACAGCTATGATGCAACATCCTAGATAAAACATAAAGCCTAGTTGATTTTTTAGCATCTCTATTATAATATTGATAGAGGTTCTTTAACTCATCCAACAAAATAAAGAGACCAGTAGGGCCTAGTTCAAGTTTATATCCTACCTTCATAGGCTTTTTTCCCCCAGAGTTATAGATGAGATATAAACTATTATGCCTTTCATTATTCTTGAAATAATTTTCCCGTAGTATTTAATATCATGGTCAATTTTTCTCCGCCACAAGGAGTTGTTTGCAGAAGGGTTTTGACATTGTCCACTTGCAGTTTCGTTGTGCTACCAACCATCTTGTTTCACCAGACTTCTTGTATATCCTACAGACTGAGCATCTCCCTTTAGGGGGTCCAGAGGGACTTACACACACACACAAGGGTTGTCACAGGAGGGAAACCCTGAACTTGGGAAACCTACCTTGTTTATATTGAGCTTAAGCAAACCCAGAGTCAAGTTTGCTTGCTACAAACATAAGCCTGAGAAATGCCCATAAAAAGAGTGTAAGTACCTTGATTCTAAGTTCAAAAACCTATACAGCCTCCTTCCTCTTAAACATCTTAATAAGATGCCATAGAAACCTTAAGTTGAAGCTTTCTAAAACTGAGCACACCATAATCCATATTTCCTTATTTCTCTATTTTCCTAGTCACCAACAAACCTACTTATTCTCAATATTTTTCTCATCCACCAGGTCACTGGATTTTTAAAAATCCTGCTTCCTAAATATTCCTTCTGTTTGCACTCTGTACATCATTGAGTTGGTTTTGACCCTCATTATCAGATGGTTAAAATGATGAAACTGTTATGCTGGCCTTTGACCTGTGTCCCTGACTCTACCTTCATTTGCCTCCAAATCAATGCCCTAATGTGCAGAATTCATGTAACTCCTCTACTGAAAACTCTCCACTAGTTAAGTCCTGCAGATAAATTCTCAGCTCTTCATCTTGATCTACCCAACTCCATCTACTGACATTTCTTCCTTAAAGATATTTTCTAAGGATCACTTGCTGAGTAAGCATGTACCTCTTAACATTCTGGACTCAACAGCCAAACAAATTTAGAAGTCCTTGGCACAGAATAGGCATGTTATATATATATATATATATGTGTGGCATGAACATTTCTGGTGTGACCAAAAGTAACAACCTTAGTTTAAATGCAAAAAAGTGTTGGTTTGGAGTCCCACATCCTCTCTTTGTATCCAGTTCACCTTAGCCAGTCAAAATGATGGAGCCTTTTGACAAACATTGGATGATAAGTTAGACTTTTAGACCCTAAGCAAAAACATGAACAAGGTATAAAAATATTGCTTATCTACTTTGTACTTTTGAGACTATCCTAAACTGTCAGACAACTATTATAATTATCTTATTCAAACAAACACTATTACAAATACACAAAAATCAGACTAACCTTTTACAAAGGAACTAATGATCCATGAATCATTAATGGACAAATAGAAGCACAGCACAGAAAATAGCTAGCACCACCACCCCTTAAAACACATCACCTCTAATAGTTATCTTTGCAAAAAACATGACACAAGTGTCTACCCATCTAGTTAACTCTGTGACTTTGTCAACCAGAGTCTAAGCTTATATCATGCCCATGGCAGGCTTAGGTGTGAGAGCACTTAGACAATAATAGCTCTTGACTGTTCACAGGTTGTTCCACTTCACTAAATGATATTACAGACCAAGACTCTAGTTAATATGCTTGGACACACCTTTGACTATAATGGAAACAGTATTTTCCCTTTTGGAGCTGCTTAAGGCTAGTTTATTATAAGACACAAGCACTCATTTAGAGCACTCCTGATCAGCTTAATTGAGTCCTGCACTACTTTCTAATGTAGTTCTTTCTCCTCCTAGAGGAGTGAGAAAAACCACTTCATCTTTACCTTGAACAGAGCTAATAGAGGTACTCCTAAATTAGAACATCTGCCAAGCCTCAGCCCAGGCCTGCTGGACTGGTATGAGAGCCCTGTAATGAGTTGTGTCTTCTCCATAGTTACTGTCAATGACCATGCAAGAGGGCAATATTTGTGGTCAATAGAACACAGACTACAATACCCAGTAATAGATATATTTCCACAGAAAGTTGGTCCTGAACATTTTCTTTCCTCTTTCATTTTTTTCCTTTTCTTTCCATTCTTGTTTGGCCAACCCTAAAACATCATCTTAAGCAAAAATCCATGGTCAGCCATTATCTCAATCACTTCCTTCATTGCTAAGACAAAAATACCCAACAGCTACAATTTAAAGGAGGAGAGGTTTATTTTAGCTCACAGTGTTAGTGATCTGAGTTCCTCGTTGGCTGGTCCAAGCCAAAACAACATGTTGGAACGGCCTGGGAAGAGGACAGCTGCTCACATCATGGCAGCCAGTAAGCAGAGAGAGGAGGAGCCAGGGAGAAAGATAGACCCTTCTAGGTCACACCCCCAGTGAACTGCCTCTTCTGATCAGGCCCCACCTCCCAACAGCACATTGGCTGTATATATGGTCCTCATGATCCAATCACTTTGTGAAAGCCCTACCTTTGAACACAAGAACACATGAAGTTTTTAGGGGACTTTTTAAAAAGTCTAAACCACAATAACCATAGGTGGTTCTTTGTAGTTTTGATTTTGTAACATTTGTTGGGACCCTGTGCAAAACCCTCCTGTCTCTATGACTCCAGCTTTGGACATGGAGACAGGTGTCTAGCCACACTCTGTTCTACTCTTGCTATTCCCTGCTGGCTTCTGAGATGATGCCTGCCCTCTACTATCCATTTCTCTCATTAAACCCAGACTCAACTATGTGTTAGCCCCAGGACACCACTCAGCCTTGGCAATCGATGTGGCCTGTTGTCTGTAAACTCCTCTGAGTAATTTTATTTGGCCCCAGTTATCATCTAGGCAGTGAACAGATCACCCTCTCTTGGAGATATTTTTCCACTTAGCTCTGAAGTTCATTATTTGTATTTTTTAAATGATGCAATCATCATCCTGGTTAATGTTATTCCATCCTTTTTTTCCCCCTAAACCTCTCCTGGGAAACCTTTACAGAGCCACAGTCTGCATTTTTCTTAGCCATCATATCTACCCAGGCCTAGAAGCCTAGTGTGTGTCTCTATTTATCCCTAAGGTATACCATGAGGAAAACACAGCAGATTCCTTGACTTCACTAGCCCAAAAATATGAAGTATACACACAGTTCTCCTCTGGTCTAATTGAGATAATCTAATCAGAAAACACCATATGTTATTTCATCTCTGAAGGAACTCCTATTCCGATCCTTGTAACTCTTTGGAAACTGTTCTAATCTCATTCGCATAAACCTTAGGATTTGTTCCATTTAAAGTTCTTCATTGTGTTGCTGTTGGGGCTGGCTTGCAAGGTCTGCTTTTGTTTTTGTTTTTGAAGTATAAGAACATGTTTCATCTGTAAATATGTACAGCTTGCTCTAGGCTTACTTATTGCATTGTCTCAAGTCTCACTGACCCCTTTTCTCATGGGGACTTTCTACCATCATCTCAAGCCCCAGCTGATGCCCTTTACCTGTCATCTGTCATCAAATCACTGTGCTTCCTTTAGTTCTTTACCCTTTACTTCACCCTTTACTCAGTCTTCATAACTCGGTCTTCACAAGATCTCACCTTAAAAAGAGTCCCCAAAATCCTCACCAGATACTACCAACCACAATTTCTCGATACAACTTTCTTTCTTAGCAGTTTATAATTAGATAGTTCATATTTTAAATTGAGCTCCTTTGTCTATATTGATTAGCATGGGTGGAGTTCTTCTCTTTCATTTGAATGCCTTCAGATGGTGTTCATGCTTTTTTCATACTTAGCAAACTCCTAACAGTTACTGATTCTTGTATATTGAAAGTTTTGTTAATTTATATTAACTAGCTCAATATCCTGTGATCAGTTCTAATTCTGGCAACATCTGCCAAACCATTTGTCTACAGACCATCAGAGTTCTTTATACATTTGGCTCTCACTGCCTATCTTCTCTCATCTGAACAAATCCCACACTCTTTAATGGAAAGATTCTTGTTCAAAATGCCAGCCCTCCTGTGATAGACATCTTTTTATTGGGATATAACATTTGTATATCTTTATGGGTGATATTATGGTTTTAGATATGTGTGTCCAGTATGGAATAATCAAATCAGGGCTGTAAGCCCTCCCATCTCTTCAAGTGTTAATCATTGTATATTGTGAATTTCATACTCTTCTAGTCATTTTTAAATGCATCATAGATTATTTTAGCCAATAGCTTTTATATTGTGCTATGGAAAACAGGAGCTAGGTCCACCTCTGTTGTTTTGGTGCCCTTTATCTATCTTTTTTCTGTTCCAACCACTTGAACTTCCCACTCCACTCTTAGTGACCACCATTCCACCCAATTCTTCTATGAGACTGAGTTGTCAGTTTGTGCACATAAGAACATGTACAATTTGTCTTTCTGTCTGACTTATTTTTCTGAACAAAGTGATTCCAATTCTCTCCATGTTTCTGCAAATGACAGGATTTCATTCATTTTTGTGGTCAAATATATGTATATCATATACATTTTCTTTATCCACTCGTACATGGATGAACATCATGGTTGATGCCCTGTTTTAGCTATTGTAAATAGTGCCACCATAAACAGGGGAATGCAAGTATCTTTTTGGTGTAATGATTTATTTTCCTTTGGAAGTATACTCAGCAGTAAAACTGCTAAATTTTATCGTAGTTATAGCTTTAGTTTTTGGGAGAAATCTCCATAATGTTTTCTGTAATGGTTGTACTAATTTATATTTCCACCAAGCTTTCAGAGGCTGAGGATATAACACCATGGTACAATGTTTACCTACCATGAGTAAGGCCCTGGGAATAATCCCCAGCAACACAGACACGCACACACACACACACACACACACACGCACATACATACACATAAAGCAGTATCTCTTTATAATTTTAATTTGCATTTCCCTGATGGAAATGAGATAGAACATTTTTTCATATGCTTATTGACTGTTTATGTGTCTTAAAAGAAGTGAATATTCAGAAATTTAGCTTATTTTTAATTGGATTATATGGCTTTTGGTGTGCACCTTTTTAAAATTCCTTATATATTCTAGATATTGATCTAAGATGAATAGTTTGCAAATCACTTCTCCCATTCTATAGGTTATCCCTTAATTTTGTTGATTATTTTCTTTGCTATGTAGAAGCTTCTTAGTTTGATATGATCCCATTTTTATGGCTTTATTTTTGTTGCCTATACCTTTGGGGTCCTATCTAAAAAATCATTGCCTACACCAATGGATTGAAGTATTTTCTCTATGTTTTCCTATAGCAGTTTCATAGGTCCAATCTTGCATTTAGGTGTGGTCAAAGAAGATACATCATATGATTTTAATTTTTGAAATTTATTGAGACTTAGTTTATTATTTATCATGTAATTCTAGAGAATGTTCCATATGCTGAGTTATAAAGAATGCTGTTAGATTAAATATTCTGTAGATTTCTGTTCAGTCCATTTGTTATGTAGTATGGCTCAACTTAGATGTTTCTTTGTTCATTTTCCTTGAAAAATCTGTGCATTGAAGAAGGTGAAGTGTTGAATTCACCAAGTATTATTGTATTGGGGTCTGTCTCTACTTTTATATCCAGTAACACATGCCTTATATATTTGGGTGGTCCATTGTTTGGTACATATGTGTTTATAATTGTTTGGTATATGTGTAGTGAATTAATTTTTATCAATATATAATGACTTTGTCTCTTTTTACAGTTTTTATTTAGAGTCCACCTTATCTGACATGAGTATAGATTTTGGTTTCTATTACATGATATATCTTTGCCCAACCCTTTACTTTAAGTCTTCGTGTATTTTTACCAATGACGTGAGTTGCTTCTAGGCAGCATATAGTTGGGTCTTGTCTTGATTTTCCTTGGGGGTTGTTTTTGTTTTTTATTTCTATCTATTTGGCCAGTCTGTGTTAAGTGATTGGTGAATAATCCATTTATATTCAAAATTGTTCTTAATAGGTGAAATTCCTTCTGTCACTTTGTTGTTTTCTTACTTTGTATCTTCTTTGTTCCTTTCCACCTCTCTATCTTGTTGTTATTTGGTACTTTTCTACCTACATGTTCACTTTCTTCCCTTTTTTGTGTATCTGTTCTTCTAGTGAATTTTGTGCATTTGTGTGTTTTCATGTTTGTCATGATTTTTTTTTCCCTAATACAGGACACTCCTACGCATTTCTTTTAAGGTTTGTCTAATGATGATGAATTTCCTTCATTTCTGCTTATTGAGGAAAGATTTTATTTCTCTTTTGTTTATGAAAGGTAGTTTTTCTGGGTATAGTATTTTTGGTAGGGAGGACTTTTATTTTTTTCTTTCTTTTTCTTTGAAAACTTTTAATATATCATCCAGTTTTCTACTTGCCTCTAAGGTTTTTGCTGATTCTGTTATAAGTCTCATAGGTGTTTTCTTATATATGTTAAGATTTTTTTTTTCTTGCTGATTTTAGGATTCTTTCATTTTCTACTTTTGACATTTTGACTATAATATGCCTTGGTGAAGAGTGAATCTAGCTTAGGTCCTTTGAACTTCCTGTATCTGGATGTCCTCACCTCTCTGAAGAGTTGGGGTTGTTTTAATTATTGTGTGAAATAGGTTTCCAACTCCTTTTTGCTTTTTCCCCCTTACTTTTATAATTTTCAGAATATGTGAATATTTGTTCTCTTAATGGAATTCCATAGTCTCATAGTCTGTGTCTGTTCTTTCTTTCTTTTAATTTCTTTCTTTCTTTCTTTCTTTCTTTCTTTCTTTCTTTCTTTCTTTCTTTTTTTCTTCTTTATTGGTCTGACTGAGTTAATTCAAAAGATTTAATATCAAGTTCAGAAATTCTTCTGCTTAGTTTAGCATGTTGTAGAAGTTTTAAATTGGACTTTTATTTCATTAACTAGTATTTTAGCTCCAACTTTTTTTTTTTTTTTTTTGGTTTTGGTTTTTCTTCGGTACCGGGAACCGAACTCACGACCTTGCGCTTGCCAGGCAGGCGCTTTTGCCGCTGAGCTAAATCCCCAGCCCCCTAGCTCCAACATTTATGATTAGTTCTTTTTTATGATTTCTTCACCTTTGATACATTTCTCATTCATATTCTGAATTATTTTTCTTCTTTATATTTTCTATCTATTTTCTTGTGTTCACTCAGATTTGTTATTTTGAATTCCTTCTAGGCAGTTATTGGTCAGCTTTCCCATTGATGACAAAATATCTACACCTGAAACTTTAAGGAAGAGGGGTTTATTTTGGCTCATAATTTCAGAGGTTTCAGTCCATGGTTGGCTGATGCCAAGGCAGAAACATCATGGCAGAAGGGTATGGCACAGGATAGTTATTCACTTTATGGAAGCTGGAAAGCAGGTCACAGGGGAAGATCTCCAGAAAGGAAGAGACCAGGGACCAAGTATAGTCCCTAAGGTCACACCTCCCTAATCTAGACACAATCACAAGTGTACTTTACTAATCTCCTAAGCAGCTTTCATGCCAGCCACACTGAAAAGCTTAACTGTCACAAGACATTTCATATATTTCTTTCAAATTGGGCTCTTTTCTGGAGAATTACTGTAATCTTTTGAAGATGTTATGTTTCCTGTATCCCTATTTATGTCTATGCATTTGGTGAAATAGTTGCCTCCCAATTTTATGGAATAGCTTTATAGGAAATAGCTTTTACCATAAAGGAAAGATTTTTCTCATTTAACAGGTTTGTGACGTCAGTTGGGTAGGTTCATTAGTTTTGGTTATAGGTTAGCTCAAAAGTGTAACATTTGTGTGATTTTTTCAGCTTCGGTTGATGTCACCAGTGCCTGTCATTGCCTCAATGATCTAGATTGCAGCAGTTTGTGAAAGTAGTTATACAGTTTTGCAGTGGACATAGGTTTCCCAAGGTGTGTATTTCAGACCCCACAGACTCAAGTACTGATGGCACTTGGGCTTGTGTTGGCAGCTACCACAGTCATGGTAGTGTGGATGTGGGGAGATCTGTCTCCATTTCTCATGAGGCAAATGCATGTGACAAGCACAATCCCTGAGGCACAAGATGTCATAGTTACATTTCTCATCGCTGACAAAAAATACTCAACAACCCAAAGTTAAAGAAGGAAAAGTTTATTTGGCTCACAGTTTGAAGAAGTTTCAGTTCATGACATCTAGACACAAATCATATCATTCCTCCCTGGGCACCCCAAAGATTTGTGTACATCCCTTTATGCAAAAGGCATTTAGTCTATCTCCAAGAGTTGCCAAAGTCCTAACAGTTTCGGTATTGCTGAAAAGTCAAAGTCCAAAGTATCTCCTGAGATTTAAGACATAGTCTTAACTGTAAAGCCCTGTACAAATGAAAAGAAAGATAAACACTTGCAACATTCAATGTCACAAAATAGACACTTCCATCACAAAAGGTACAAATAAGAGTATACAAAGGATGGAACCAAAACAAGTCCAAATGCAGTAGAGAAAACATTAAGACCTGTAGTTCCATGTCCAGCATTGGAGGCAACCTATGGCAATCTGTGCCAATCTGTGAACACTGAGGCTGTCTTCTCAAAGCAAAGTCTTTCACTTTTGCAATTTTGAGGCTGCAAAGGGTGGAGTCCTGCTGCTTCTTATGATGCTCTCAGGCCATCTTTTCTATACTGTTCCTTCTCAGCAACTATGTTCTTCTCTGTTCTATCTTTGCAGTCCATGGTTTTACTGAGGCTTCCTTTCTATCCGAATTCAAAGTGTTTTAAATCATTCTGCTGGGTTCTTTCCTCTTAATTCTCAACATAAATTTGGTAAAAATCCCCCAACAGTAGCCATGCCACCCCCTCAAAATTAGACCTTTTGAAATTTGTTCTGTGAGATTAATTAGTCAACCACCTGAATCTCAGTCTCACGCAAAGTCTCTGGACATAAGCAAAATGCAGACAGTGTTTTGCTAAGTCATAATATACATTATCTGGAGGTCTATAGTTGTCTGGCTCCAAGGCAGGGTTGCATGGCAGAGGAGCATCGCAGATGAGAAACAGTCCGTGGCAAAGCAGGGCAAGCAAAAGGTGGCAAGCAGCAACACCAACTGACTTTAGCAGCTTCCTTCTGCCCCTTTAAAATTCTATCTAATCTACTGGGCTTAGGGTGGGTGCCAAATCAATCAGTAGTAATCACACACCCTTCCTCCCAGCACCACATAATCTAGATCCAGCCATCTCTAAAAAAAAAGCCTCTATGACCACATAAGGCTTTAGTGGGACATCTAGACACGAGCCATACACAGGATATGAAAGATATTTCCCCAGTGCTCTCAAGATTAGTGCAGGAGATGATTGGGCCTGTGTATCCGCAACTACAGTTCTAGATGAACTAGATTGGAATGCTCCCTATATTTTACAAAAGGAGCACATGTCTGGGGTCTGTGGTACTGGAAACCAAAGTATAGAAAATGAAAGGGATCTTCCCTAGGTCCCAAGAAGTGATATGAGTGACTTTAGGTATTATAGCACTTTTCTGGAGCTACAAGAGTTAGATGGAAACGTCTTCAGGCCCCAAGGGACATGTGAAGGTGATGCTGGGGCTTTAGGCACCAGCATGTCTGGTCCCAAGAACGTGAGTTGTGGAGATCTTTCCTAGATACCCTGGAATATGTGGAAGTGGTGTTTTGGCTTGTGTTGATGTTATAATCCTGATTATACTCAAGGTTATCCTCCTGGAGACCTTCCCTAAGTCAAATGCAGGTGGCACTGGAGTTTATAACTTTGTTATTTATACCCTGGATCTGTAGGTTATGGATGAGAGTACCCCGAGGTCACACAAGGAAAACACTGATGGCTAACAGGTTCCTGGCAATTGTAACATCCATCCTGGACCTAGAGGACATGAATGTGAACTTTCCCTGGTCCCCAGAGACAAGTATGGTTAATGCCAGGCTCTTGCACTAATGACTCCAGTCCCAAGGCTATAGGCTAAGTTGGGGACCTTCTCTAGTTTTCATGGACCAATGCAGGCGGTGCAGACTTGGGGTATCGATAGCTACATTTCTGGAGCTGCAAGATATGGAGGGAACTTTCCACAGAACTTACAGGATAGGTGTGTATGATGTTAGGGCTTCATGTATGAAGGCTAGGGGTAGGAAACCTTTGCTAGTTCGCATGAGGTATATGCAGATGGTGCCATGTTTTTCAGCAGTGATAGCCACAATCATGAAACTGTGAGACACAGCCAGGACCCTCCCCAACTCTTCAAAGACAGGTATGGGTAATGCAGAGACTTTTTACACCAGCAGCACAGATCTTACCAGACAGTTGATCACAGTCTTTCCTGATATCCAGGCTCTTTGCACTCTGAACAGAGAATTAAGCAGACACACATAAGTAATAAGAAAGGCAGAGATTTATTAAGGGGAAATATACTCCACAAATTGGGAATGGGCCAAAGAGAAAGCTCAAGAGTGAGTTTGACTCAGAGTGGTCCCATCTATTTTAGGTTTGAGGTTAAAGTACAAATGGGAGTGTTTCAAATGGGCAGTACCCAAAGATAACAACTGCAGTGAGTTCCAGGATTGGCTTCTCTCATTTTCCGAGAATTGGGAATCAGTTAGGGGTGGTAACTAATTTGGCTTCTTTCCAGTCAACTGAGAGTCTTCACTCTCACCTTGCAAGGGGAACGTCAGTGGGTATAGTTGGAACCAGAAAGATTGCCAAAGCCCATTAGAGGGATCAAAATCACAATGCTAATGATGTAATGACTCTTGGATAAGCTAAAGCCATTAGAGTACATGCTTCTTAGGCTTGTGTTAGATGTCAAGGAAGTGAGATAAAGGCAGGAGCGTATTTTTTAGGCTCATGTCAGGATATTGAGGAGATATGGTGAGAGTAGAACCATATCTCTCAGGCTCATAGCAGGAAATATGGTGAAACCAGGATGTTCTTGTGGCCTCCAAGAGCTGGAAGATATTCTTGCTGTTATGAACCTAATGTTTCCACACTGTCTATGTGTTTCCCACACTATCTCCTGCCTCACTAAGGCAATGGGCCAGGAAGACAACCTTTCCTGCTTCCCAAGTGGCAAGTACAAGTCAGCCTTGGGCCTTGGGCTGTGTCTCTCTGGAGGCCACAGGTCCTAAATCTACAGGATGCTGAGGGGGCTGTCCTCTGCCCTGTGAATAACATACATACTTCTAAGGCCCAAGGCTTGTATGATTCAAGGGGTCAGCCACCAGAATTTAAGGCAAGATGATGTCTACCAGTGGTTATTGTAGCAGCTGGGGTTCTGCAGTTTGGGAGAAACTCAATGTTAGTGTGTCTTTTGAAGCAGAGTAATTCCTCTGAGACTAGGCAGACTTAAAGCCATGATGACTGTGAGGTCCCCTAAATTAGGACTGCAGTTCCATTACTATGATGGGGTTTGTTGATACTTTCCAACTTGCCTTTACCTGGAAATGTGAAATCCTTTCTCCTGTCTAGCTCCCCCAGCAAGAAATTGATGTTGAAGTTGCATTTTGCTTTGTTCTTTTATCTAGGTTGCCTTTCTAACTCTCCATGTTGTTTTAAAGTTCCTGCTCTCTATTTTGAGTCCTAATAACAAGACTGGAAGGGTAGAGTTAAATCTTTATCTCTGTCTTTAAATTATGAAGACCATAGAGAACTAAAAATACTCCAGGTTCAACGTTCCATGTGTTATTGGCTTGTTGCACAAGTCTTCGTTTTTAGCTTCCAAAGAAAATAATTTCTTAGCCTTTGCTTTATCTATCTTTCCCAATTGTCTATCAAAATCCATACCTACTCAATTTAAATATTCCTACCAGCAGTTGTATCTCAGCTTCCCAATAAGTCCTGTTTCCCTACACACTCACTGAAATTATTAGCATGGTGTTATAAATCAGTCGGTCTGCCATAAGCTTTCCAAGAAAAATTTTCACATTTGAAATAAAGCATGTTAAAGTAGCTATAGTACTTAAATACAGCTTTAGTGGACAGAGTTTAATCAAAACATGGACAAGAAGCTAAGATAATTTGTGCCAAATTTGCTGCTTGTATGAAGTTACTTGTTCATACAAGTAAGAGCAGAAGTTGAGGGACAGGATTTAGAATTACTTTTCTACTGTTGAGAAAATGGGTTAATTATTTATAAGATTTGATCATCCATTATAAATGGAAGTGATAACCACTTTTATAGACTTTTAAAAATCTGGTATTTTTTATTGAAATGCACAGAATCTATATAAACACACATATGACTTGTATTTCTTCACTTTACAGGAAATCAATGTGTTGACAGTTGCATTGGTCAACCAAGACCGAGAGAACAATATTGAGAAAAGAAGCCAAGGCTTAAAATCAGAGAAAGAGGCTCTGCTAATAGGTAAGGAAATTCTGTTTTCTTCATCTAGTCACTTAAATAATTCTTAGCTGTTAGCTAAAATTTAATATTTTAGTAATGCACCTCCAACTGTTAACAATTTAAACAGCTTTGACTTTTGGTTGGAAGTACAGTTAATTTTGTCAAGATTATATTATGCAGAGTAAAACTTAGTGGCATACAAACTAGTCAAGTTTTTCCTTTCCTGCAGCCATGTACATATATTAGTTGCTTTTCGGACATAAAACTGAGTTCAAGGTAACAGACTAATTTGCAGGTCACATGTCACAAATTCAAATTTTAAAACTAAGGAAAGCCCTTCTGACTAGAAACAATTTAGTTCTAGTCCAGAAGTTCCAAACCAAGCCAGACTCTTGTACAGGTTTGAACTCAGAGATTAAACTTGAAGGCTCTTAGCAGAGGTCACATCCTAAGAACAGCCCTAAGGACAAACCTATAACGCTGCTGAAAGAGATGTATCCAGATGCCTATGCTCGTCTATGCTAATAGACGTCTATGCTAATAGACCCTGAATGTGCCCAATCTCGTCAGATGCCTATGCTCGGCTAATCCTGGACAGTCTAATCCAAACTTCCCCAGCCAAGTGCAGATCCACTTATCCAAGATGGAGAAAAGAAGCTGTCCACTAAGAAAGGGGAGAGGAGGAGAAAGGAAGGTTCTGTTCGCCTAAAATATTCAGTTGCCCCACAAAACATGTCTAGGTTGGATTTTTATTTGTCTGTACCAGAAACAAAGCCCTAACCATTCTGTTCTGAGAGTCATCGTCAGGAGATCAGAAGCAGCCCTTGCTTTTTCAGGGAAGAGTACCTGTTGGGGGTGTGTCAGGGGTACGCCTGATTACCTTCTGTAGCAGCCAGTAGGTCCCAGAAGCCCTCAACCCCTAAGGAGAGAGGCACTGCCCTTGCCTTGGAATGCAGTCTTGGTTCAAGTTGTACCTTGGCACTGACCCCAAGGTGGGGTCCCACTTTCAAACTGGCATTTCCATAGCACAGTTAACAGTGAAGAATGAGGCCACTGCACACGTGAGAAATTGTTTTCATGTACTTCGTTATCTGGCAAAAGTAGCACCCGGTTGCATATTCTAAATACTATATGTGCTTCCACCTCAAAATGACAGGTACACCAGGGCCTGCAGAAGCTGGCACAGGAGGAATTAAATTCAAGAGATAGTCCAGACTTCATCCATCATATATAGATTTTTCAACTACAGTGTTATTGAATATGACATCAACTTAGAGATACTCTAAGGAAAACCAATTATTTTTCTCTCTCTGATGATATACAGCTGTAATAACATGCCATGCACAAGTCTCAGAAGACATGCTGATGTGCTCTCAGTTCCAGGAACTCAAAATGAACCCATATGTAGCTGGTAACTGGATTTTTCTCCTGTTGGAAAATGTGTCCAGTTCTGACAACAGTATCTCTTTCACTTGCTCTGACAAAGGTGTGATTTCTCCCACAGTACTTCTAGCGTATGAACAAAGCACATAATGATATTCAAAAAACTTGCCCTCTTTGTTTAAATGTGATTAATTCTGATCCTTTAAGAGTCCAAAATAGTGAGAAAAGGTCCCTTTTGTTTCTTTACTGCCCCTAGAGATTGCTTCTCTATTTTATATTTCACTAGAGGACACAGTTCATTTGCAAAGTCTTCTACATAGTTACTGAAAGAAATATATGATTTATACATATAGATATTTACAAATGCATTTTAAGCAACTGCCTCAAAAATTTAAAAATCATATGCTTTACACATTATACATTAATAAGAGTTGATAGGTTTTATTTATGTACTTTTTTGTTTTTATTTTTTACAGTACTAGGATTAAACCCAGAGTCTGTGTGATGACCTATTTCCCTTACCCTTTAAATTTTTTAAGTGTATGACCATTATTTGGAGCTTTGCAGATCTGGATTCTGAGTCTTTTGAGAGTTCAATCCTTCTGCAACACTCTCTCCTTGACAGTTAATGGGGCTGTGGTACCATGATCTAACTCAAAGAACATAGGCTCTTAGGAAGTACTTCACTACTAGGATTTTAGGATTATTTATTTTGTAACCAATCCTTGTAAAAACAAGTTGACATATAATTGAACTTTAAGGAACTAGACTTTAGGGGGGCATTGCAGGGTAGCACTTTATGTTTCATTGCTCATTAGTGTCACACGTCGTCAGCTTGATGCTAGTCAGTGTCAATGCCAGAACTTATCCAGTAATGGCAAACCTTTCAGAGCTTTCAATCATACAAACAGCCTGCTGTGGCCCATGTGTCATAGGTTCACCACCACTGTCCTACTCCATTTCACATATGGCCCATATGTTGGATCTAACACATGCTGGAGTTGTTTAGGATAGAGTGAGTCAGTACCTTTAATTTGAGGCCAAACCTTTGGAGCTATGTTTGGCTGGAAACAATTGAATATTTAGAAAAAAGAATAGATCAAAACTTATATGATAAAGTAACGGATCTGAGGAGATATTGATGTTATAACGACTGTGCATCACTCTTTCTTCTCTTGCTTTTGAATATTAACTCAGTAGATTTCCAGTTCCAGCACCTCTTACTGGCGCCTTGTCAGTGTTAGCCATCACTGCAGATCCCGTCCAGATACAGTGTGATCACAATCTTCCTAGCAAGTGGAACTGTTTACAAGGTAGCTTTTCTTCAAACCCTCCTTCTCCTTGGTCCTCTGAATACTGCCCTCAAATTCTTCATGCTCAGGCAAACTCTTGTACACAGTCCTGAGTCCTTAGTGGTTTGAGACATCCACAGAGGGGCACAGGCGGTTCTGCACCTTAGGCCCTGCTCACAACACTGTTTCCATTATTGTCCCCATCTCATAGATTTGTGCAGTCTGTGTCAGAACTGTGATGTTCCCCAATGCCTGGGCATTCAGGACTAGATAAACAGAATGTGCAGAAATGCAGAAAGTTGAGCTGTGACTTTTTGGTGTTTTCAGTGAATAGAATGTAAAGCTATATTTAGGCTGTACCTGAGGAAAGTAATCTGGAATAGTCTGTGCCTCTCTTAAAAGCTACTGCCCAGGGCCAGGGATATAGCTTAATGGCACAGTGCCTGCCTGGTAAGCGCAACATCTTGAGTTCAATTCCCGGTACCAAAAACAGACAAATAAACAAAAAATAAAAAGCTACTGACCATAAGGATTGAATCCCTGACCAAAATCTTGCTTCCAAGGCATAAATATCCATATCAGTACATCAGTAAACATCTATCAAAGGCCTACTCTAAGAATGATTAGCCTTTGCAATGGTAAGGAATCACTTGCGAGGCTTAGAAAAGAGAGTTTGGGCCTCTCATACGGATCATGTTCATTGTTTCTAGTCCGAAGGTGTGGATAGGGTTTCACTAGATGGGGAAGGAAGCTATCAAGGGCATTTCAGGTACAAGCAACAATCCAGAGCAGCCCGGGATATCGGAGGAGCTTAGTTTAAAAGATAGGTAGACAGATACTTAAAAACTAGAACAAACAGTAACCAACACACATGCTCAGGTTTTGTACTCTTCAACAGAAAAAATTGATTTTTGGAAAGTTAAAGCTGTTTAGAATACCAAGGCACTGAAGCACCAGGGCCAAACACAAGTGTCTGATAGCCTTGTATCGTCTCCTCTATGGCTTGCCTCTTTGCATCTAGCACAGGTACCTCATCACTTGTTAGCTGCCCACAGACCACTGTCCCCTTATGGCCCACTGGAGATCCAGACTGCACAGGGCTTCTGCCCTGCCAGCCCTCCACATCAGTGTCCACACAGCCATAGATGGGCTTTGACAGGAAGCAAGACTCCTTCAGGCTTATTTATGGTCAGGCCTCTGCTGCCCCCCAAGCAAGGCATGATGATGTCCAGAGACACAGATGTTCCTCTTCAGAGCTGAAGCCCCTAGGGTGCCCATGCACCCTGGAGAGCTAATAGGGGGGCCCAGGGTCTTCTGAAGTTTCCCAGGGTCCTATCAACTAGTGTGGATATAGGGAAAGCTAATCTCAGCCAGAACTTTACACTTGACACAAAGAATTTGGAATGGAAACTTCAAGCAGCCTGAGGAAGAGGAGTATATTCTAGTAGAATTCATTTGCTCATTCCACTCAACAAAGATCCACCAACCAAACTCAATTACCAGTTGATATTTTGATATGATCAGGTAACCAATCTAATTTTTAAGTGGGAATTCACAGGAGAAAATGATGAGAGTGGAATGGAAGGGCTTGTAAGAAGCTACCATTCCTGATGCTCCCTAAGCAGTCCTGAGCAGGGCTGTACAGAGAGGCATCCTGAGCATTTATGGGCTGAGGCATTTGACCCATTGGGTACCTGAGTGCAAACCACTTATGCACCACTGGCTGAGTTCTCATATTGTACAATTGGGAGGATTGATTAGATGGTCTTTTTCAACTCAATACTCAGTGAGCTATGAGGACTACTGTGAGAGCTGCATCCCCCTGCAGACAGTGACCTCGTATGGAAGTAGAGGATCACAGGCATCAATGTAGAGAAATGACCTCTGTTATCTTAGACCTTAAGAAGGGAAGAGCTTAGGATGTAGTTTGTGGTAGAGTGCTTTGCCAAGCATGTGCAAGACCTTAGTTCAATCCCCAACACAGCCAAAAAATAAAGTAAAAAATCAATAAATAAAAGAGATGGAAAATCTATCTTGACCCGCTTAACCTCTCCCACCCAATAGCACATTTTCCTGCTCCTCATCAAAGTATAACCTCCCCAAAGCATGATCTATATGTCCAGTTTCCGTTTCTACCTCTCTCTCTTCCACCCACCCCTGCCTGGCTCATATCTGCACACTGAAACTGTTCTGGTTCGCATGGCTAGAGAACTTCATTTTGCCAGTTTCTGAACTCCACCCCTCAGCTGCACTTTGCATGGTTAAATTCCAGCGTGAATCTTCTGGAAACACTTTCTTCTCTTGGCCATCATGACACCATTGTTTCTTGTGGAACATTTCCTCTCACATTCCTGTGCTGAGTTTTCCTCAGCTTAACCCCTGAACTTTGGGCTCCTTGGGGTTCACTCCTGAGCCCTCTTGTGGTTTCTCACTACATTTGTGATTTCATACAGACCCTTGGCCCTGGTATTTAAAGCCTCCACAACCCGCCCCCTGCAGCACCTCTACATGCATACTGTGCTGTTCTCAATTCACATGTGCTCCTGCCCACTTGTTTCTGCATTAGGGACTTTGCACTATCTGTAGCTTGTACCTGATCTTTCTCCAAGCTTGCTGTGGCTGATTTCTTCTCATCTCACACTTGGGAAATTTTGCTTTCTCAGAGAGGCCTTCAATTGATCTCCCAGTATTAAATAGCACACCACTAAGCTCTAGGTCACTATCTAGTCTAGCCTATTATGTGTTTTGTTCTCTTCATTTTATCTGAAAAATATTTTAATCTTTGTGTTTATCATCTACATTCACCTGTAATAAAAATTCTACAAGAGAAGGCACATTGTTTTACAGTGTTTTCCTCTAGCTCTTGATACCGCTTTGCTGCTGAATGTTGAACACAAAGTGTTTAAATGAAGTGAACAAAGAAAAACCAAAAACCAAAACCACTATTTTGTTAATTTAAATGTTATTCCATTGATTTTAAGTGAGGTTCAAAAATGAGAATGAACTAAATGGTTTTGATGGAATGCTTTTATGCAGGTAGCCTGTTTAACTGAGTCTTCCTGATGAGATTTACTACCAGTTGTACAGATCTATTTTGTATGTTTTTCTGCTTTGAAGGCTCTGAAACATGCAAAACAGCCCAGTATACTGACAGTTTCCTCTGTTCCTTTGATTGTTTTCATAAACTAGTGATTTACAATTATATTTTCCACTCCTTGAAGGCCCATCTGAAGTATGGATACCTCCTACTTACCTATGGAAATGACGAGCAGCAATTGTTAGGTCTGTCCCTTTGCAGATTCACCAATTCATATCAGCTAAATTTTCCACCCTCAGTTCCTAGTATTCTCCTTGCCAAGCTTGAGGTCACTCCTAAATGATCATAAAATATCTACACTTGGGGTTTTGTGGCACTTCTTATTGACTTTTGCATTATAGCTTTCCTTTTACTATTCCCAGTTCTCTTAAAGGAGCTACAAAAGAGAATTTAGCTATTTATTTAGGAAGCTCCTATAAAATGAGTGTGATTTTTTAAAAAGGAATGGAAACTGCATTTTCTCAAATTGACCCTTAAAGATATTAAAACTGACTATCGTTACCTTCCATCATCACCATAGTTCCATAGAAGGACATTTGAATGGAAAAATTAAAAAAGAAGAAAAATAAAGAGAAAGAAGAGAAGAAAGAAAATGATGTCAGAATGAAATGGTAATTCTATGTATCTCAGAAGAACAAGCCAGTATCTGAAAACAGATTTTAGCTTTATGGAGAAATTATGTCTGTCTTCTTCATTTCCTATACATATATAAAAGCAGGTTTAAAGATACAGGTCTTAAAGAATACTTTCATAGACCCCTTAGTTCTCTATCTCCAGACTAAGGATAAACTGGGGACTTTTCTTTTAAAACTGACCTACATCCTGTAGTATCCTAAGCAGCAGGCATGAGACCCTATCCCAGATCAGTCCAAGGTCCAGTGCAAATAGAGGATGGCCCAGAACAAGAGTGGTGTACTTGGCTGCCACCTGCTGTGACTGCATTTCATGCCATTGAGGGTCTTCCCTTGGACTGTCAGCTTCCAAGCATCAAGGTTTACAATAAATAGAACATGAGATTTAATACATTTGAAAACTGTTTAAAAGAGCACTTAAATGTCCATGTGAGCACAACCTCCTAACAATCAGCAGTGCAGTTTGTGGAGTTGACTTCCTTACTATTTTGATTTTGGATACAAGAGCAGGGAAGATGGGAAGTCAGTACAATGTTGGTGGTTGATTCTCATGATGGAGAAGTCTGATTTACCCTCAAAGACCAGCTAAACCATCCATTCCTAGAATTTTTAAAATAATTTTGTAAATTTCAGCACAGAGAGGAGAGTATGCCAGTTCCTTTACAACAACAGCAATTGGAGAAACAGAAAATGTTGCAGGAAGAGTGTACCTCCTCCAGTAACAGTTAGAGGAATATGAATTACATACTTTTCATAACGAGCAACTGTAATTATCAGGAAAACTTGAGGCAGTGTGATTTCTGACATACCCATATGTCTTGGTTACTTTTCTCTCCTTGCTGGGACAAAATACCTGACGCCCAAAATTAAGGAAGGAAAGGTTTATTTTGCTTACAGTCTGTGGAGGTTTCAGTCCATACTTGGCAGGTTACAAGGCAGAATGGCACATGGCAGAGGGCTACAGCTCATGGTGGCAGAACACAGCAAAGCAACAAGCACTAAAAAGGGAGGAATGGCCCTAAGCAGCCTCTTGCTCTCCCTTACATATGCAAACTATCCACCCCAGGGTGGGCGTAGCTCTCACACCTATAATCAATCAAACTCTAAAAGCCTGCCCCATGGCCACATGAGGCTTTTGGGGCACACCCAGACACAAACCATAATATTCCACCCTTGGCCCCTCAAAGACTCATGCCCATCCCCTTATACAAACAGCATTTAGTCCATCTGCAAGAGTTGCCAAAGTCCTAACAGTTTCAGCATTGCTGAAGAATCCAAGTCCCAAGTCTCCTCCGAGATGTAAGGCAAACTCTTAGATGTGAGCCCCTGTACAAATGAAAAGTTAAAACACTTCCAACATTCAATGGCACAAAATAAGCAGTACCATTCCAAAAGGTACAAAGAGGGGGACACAGAGCATTGGGACCAAAGCAAGTCCAAAATCCAGCAGGGCTAATGTTATGTCCTGTAGTTCCATGACCAGCATCTGAAGCAATCTGTGGCACATTGTGAGCCCCAAAGGGCTTGCATGAGTCCACCCCTGTGGCACTTCTGGTGGTTACAGCTTCCATGGCTTCTCTCTTAGGCCCTCTTTGCTCCCTCCTTGCAGCTTTCCTTAGATGATCCACGGTCCTGGCTTTTCTAAACTTCTGAGGTCTTCAGGGCACCTTTTGCTTCACACTCACAGCCTCACACATTGCCCTCTCAAGGGCACACTGCCTGGCCTCCCAGGCCTTCTGAAATCTGTGTGGAAGCCTCTTTAACCTCAGAACTCTTGCATTCTCCATGCACCTAAAGCCAGGGCCACATGGATGATGCCAAGGTCTGCTGCCACCTGGAGCAGCAGCCAAGTTTTCCTCTCTCTTGACCACAGGGGTTGAGTGCCTGGATCGCTGGGCACTCTGAATCCAATTCTGAGGAACAGATCCTCTATGCTGCCACCACATGGTGCTATGTGGCTTCCTTCTCAAGGCAAGGTCTGTCACCTTTGCAGTTTTGAGGCTGCAAAGGGTGGAGATTTGCTACTTCTTGTGATGCCCTCAGGCCATCTTTTCTATTTTCTTGTTCCTTCTCAGCAATGGAGATCTCCTCGGTCTTATCTTTGCAGTCCACAGCTTTACTGGAGCTGCCTTTCTGGCCAAACTCATAACATTTTAAATCATCCTGCTGGGCTCTTTGCTCTTGATTTTCAATATAAATCTGGCTAAAAGCCCCCAACAATAGCCATGCCACTGCCCCAACATTCGACTGCCTTGAAATTTCTTTTGTCAGATTAATCAGTCTGCTGCCGCTCTTAATCTCAGTCTTAGGCAAAGTCTCTGGACACGAGCAAAATGCAGACAAGCTTTCTGCCAAGCCATAACATACATTGTCTGGAGTCCAACAACCAATGCAGTCCTTCTTCCCAGCAGAAACCTCCTGAACCTGGTCTTTACCTGCAGGATTTCTAATAGCCTGCTGGTCTTTGGAGTTCTGACCAGAATCTCCCAGACAGAACAGCCAAAGGTGTTCTAGCGCTTCTCTTTCAGGTGACATCTCTGAACCTTTCCCAACAGTTCCCAGAAGTCATTTCCAAAGGCTCTTGAACCACATCGTCAGATATAGTCACAGTAATGACCCCACTCCTCTGGTACCCAATTCTGTCTTGGTTACTTTTCTCTCGTTGCTGGGACAAAATACCTGACGCCCAAAATTAAGGAAGGAAAGGTTTATTGTGCTTATAGTTTGTGGAGGTTTCAGTCCATCCTTGGCAGGTTACAAGGAAGAATGGCACATGGCAGAGGGCTACAGCTCATGGTGGCAGAACACAGCAAAGCAACAAGCACTAAAAAGGGAGGAATGGCCCCAAGCAGCCTCTTGCTCTCCCTTACATATGCAAACTATCCATCCCAGGGCAGGCGTAGCTCTCACACCTATAATCAATCAAACTCTAAAAGCCTGCCCCATGGCCACATGAGGCTTTTGGGGCACACCCAGACACAAACCATAACACCATATGAGCCAGTTTCGTATTGCAAAGTCCACTGAGAGAGAGAAAAGAGATAGTTTTATCCTTTCAATAACTATTATTTTATATTGGTAAATCAAGCATAAAATTGGTAGTTAAACTGCTTCCAGGAGTCTTTGTTTAGAAATACCTTTATTCATCTCTATATTATTTCAGTCTAGTTTTGCTAACTACTATCGTTGGAGGAGACGAAGTATTCCGTGTGCCATATCACTACTACTTTCTGCAGAGTGTGCTATTATTGGATTCTTGTTGAGTGCTGTTAGCAATGGCAACACCATAACTCAGCCTGACAGCAGTCATTGAGGTTAGATGCATTTTGTAACTCAGACTTTCACTGGCCTCTAAATATTTCTCAATGTTTGTTTGTTTGTTTTTTAATTCAGGCATCATATCCACATTTCTTCATGTCCATCCTTTTGGAGCCAACATAGAATATCTTTGGTCATACATGCAGCAGCTGGACTCCAAGGTAAATAGTTTTTCTTGATTGAACCTTCATTTCTGGAATTTAGCACACTGACTGTGTGAGCTGCATCAGGAAGGCACAGCGTGCAGCTGTTGGTTTATCAGCACATGTCCTGTATGGGGAGCTTGGGTTTGGGCGGGATAGTTTTCTCCTTCCTGCTTGCTTTTATCTTTGTAGAAGGAAAAGGAGTTATGTAAAATGACACTAGCTGTCCCCAGGTACCAAATTATTTGAAAAGCTTGTGAGAAATTTAAGATTACAGGTTGGCCTGAAAATTCCCCAAATCAGGAGAAATCAGATGAGAATAACTAGGTAGACATAACCCTTAGGCCATATTCTCACAGGATTCCATGTTAAGGACTTCACGCAATAGAGGGAAAATCATCTCAGAAAACAAAACATCTGACATGACTCTCAGGAAAACAGTACCAGTGCCTAGTTTTCTTTATTATTATTGAAGGGGGAAAATGACTGCAAAGTTATTCTCACCTGCATCCCTTAAAATTCACACCCAGGATTAGACGTCACTCCACCTCTCCAAAGTTCAGCTTTTCTCATCTGCAAATTAGCTGTGTTCTTAGACCATTGCAGTATTTGTGTACCAAAAGAGAAAGGACAAAAAAAGCTCAACTTCTGTACTGAATCTGAAAAACAGCAAGGGGGACCACTGTTGAAATAAAGTGATGTCTCCAGCCAGGGCTGCCTGGAGAACCCAGGAAGGAAGTGGACACAGCAATACCTCAGAGAAGCCAGTGAGGAGCCTGCAGAAAGAACAGATGCTCCTCCACAGGGCACAGCCAAGTGCATGGCACTCACACCACCAGATGCAAAGCCCTCTAACCCTGCCTACATGCAAGTCTTTCTAAATTTAAAAAAACTGTTTTTATTTGATGCAAATAACTTTCCCAATACACAATCACAGAAATGCCTGGCTTGATACTTCCCCTATGAGATAATCATCTGGAAGTATTTTTCAGTCAGAGAGACTTTCTTTGATAAGCCAAAATAGGGTTAAAGGAGTTAATTATAATTTTTAAAAATATTTTCATTAGCACAGATTAATTGTACATATTAGTGGGGTTTAGTGTATTAATCATAGCCAGTCACCTCTTTTCCTCCTCCCTCCTCCTTAATCCTATTTGTTTATTTTAAGAAATAAAAGAAGGAAACTATATTAACAAACGACATCCATTTACAAAATAGCATAAGAACAATACAAACAAAACAGAGTTACAAACAAAGTTGTAGGAAATTAACCAGGGTTGTTGTATCAGTTATTGATATCTTCAAAGTGGTTTCTCAAGAAAACAAATAGAGACATACAAGATTGATCAAACAGGTAATCATTAACTGTTCCTTTCTGTAGAGCAATAGAAGACAGTCGTACAACTATGTTAGCTATCCTGTATATGCATACTTACATAATTTCCCCTTCTTTCCCTTCTTGTTTCCAACACCCCAGTTGCCCTTTACTTTTGAACATTTTCCTTTCGTTTCACAATGTCTATCATACCACCTAGTTTTTATTCACTCTTTTAGGTCTTATACTAGTGAGACAATACGATTCTTACAAAGGCAAGTGTGACTTATTACACTTATGAATATGGTCTCTAGTTGTGACCATTTCCCTATAAAAGCCTCAAGTTTATCTTTCTTTATAGCCAAGTAATATTCCATTATATAACTTAATCCTTCATAATCATTATTCTACTTTCACACCAGTGTTTTGTAACTTACATATTTAAAATAGAACATGTGGTACTTATCTTTCTTTGCCTTATTTCACTTAGCATAATGTCCTCTAGTTTCATCTATTTTGCTGCAAATGATAAAATTTCATTGTTCTTTATGGCTGAATAATACTCCATTTTGTATTTTCTTTGTCTATTCATCAACTCATGGTCCCTTAGGCTGACTCCATACTTTAGCGTTGTGAACAGTACCACATAAACATGGGTATCCAGGTATCTCTTTAGTACAGTGACTTCATTTCCTTTGTATCCACACCCAGGAGTGAGATAGCTGGATCACATGCTAGTTCTATTTTTGTCTTTCTAGGAACCTCCTTACTACTTCCTATAATGGCTGTATTAATTTAAATTTCCATCCACAGTGTGTGAGTTCTTTTCCGTGTCCATGGCATGTGTTGCTTGTCTTTTGAGTAGTATAGTAGTCATTCTGACGAGGGTAAGGTGGTATCTGGTTACAGTTTTGACTCACATGTCCTTAGTGGAAATGATACTGAGCATTTTTCATATATTTATTAGCCATTTATATTTTTTCTTTTGAGAAGTATCTTCAAGTTGCTCATTTCAAATTGGATTTCTTGATTTTTATTAAGTTTTTTGAGTTTTTATATAGTCTCAATATTAACCCTTCACCAGATGAATAATTTCCCATCCTGTAGCTTGTTTCTTCATTTTATTTATTGTTTGCTGTGAAGAAGCTTTTTAGTTTGATGTGATCCTACTTGTCCATTTTTGCTTTTCTTTCCTGTGTTTTCGGAGTCTTATCCAGAAAAATCATTGCTTACAACGTTTTGAAGTATTTCTCCTATATTTCCTTCTCGTTGTTTCAGAATTTTGAGTCTTGCTTTTAGGCCCAATCCATTTTAGTCAATTTTTTGTATAGGACAAGAGATTGGGATCAGTCTGCATAGGGATATCCAGTTTTTCCAGCACCATTTGTTTGAGACTGCCTTTTCTGCATTGTACATATGTTCCGATGCCTTCCTAAGAGTCAGCTGGCTGAGTTGTGCATGAGCATATTTTTGATATCTCTGTCATATTTCTCTGGTCTACAAGTCTGTCTGTTTTCATGCCAGTACCATGAAGTAGTATGTCTTAAAACCAGGTGTTACTGTGCCTCTAGTTTTGTTCCTTTTGCTCAACATTGCTTTGGCTATTTTGCTAGGATCTTTTGTGGTTCTACATGAATTTTAGACTTTTTATTTCTAGTTATCTGCCAAATGCATTGGTATTTTGATGAGGATTACATCGAATCTATAGATCACTTTGCATATTATAGACGTTTTAGCAAGATTAATTCTTCCAATCCATGAACGTGGGGGGGCCCATCTTTTGTGTCTTTGTGTTTTCTTTTATTATTAATTATAATTTTCACTGTAGAGATTTTTACCTTGGTTTTTTGTAGGATTTTTTTTTTGGTAGCTATTGTGAATGGATCTGATTTCTTAGCAGATTTATTATTGATGTATAGACAAGCTGCTGATTTGGGGATGATGATTTGTGTGCTTCTACTTTACTGAATTAATTTATCAGTTCTAACGGTCTTTTGGTAGAATCTATATATTTTTGTATATACAGCATCATATTATCTGCAAACTGGGATAAATTGACTTCCTTTTCCTATTTGTACACTTTTTATTTCTTTTTTAATTGTTCATTGCATCTGTGACCACAATGCTGAGTAAGAGCAGCAAGTAATACACTTCTGTTGTTCCTGATCTTCGTAGAAATGCTTTCAGCTTATCCCAGTATGGTATGATTGCTATACATTGGGGATGAAATGTTCCCCAAAGGCCCATGTGTGATCCCCAGCCTGTGGTACTGTTGGGAGGTGGTACAACCCTTGAGGTATTGGTATTTCTGGAGAAAGTTTACTGGGGTGAGGCCTTCAAGCAAATACTGGGACCCCAGCCCCGTTTGTCTCTTTGCTTCCCAGCTCCTGTGAGATAGGCATCTTTGCTTTATCATGCACACCCTGCCATGGTATTCTGCTTCACCAAATGTCAAAAGTCATCAGGGCCTAGTGACCATTGGACTGGAACCTTGGGTTAAAATAAGTCTTTCCTCTTTCTCAGGTATTTTGTCATAGCAATAAAAAGCTGACTATGATGTTGGCTGTTGCTTTGCCATGTATAGCTTTTATTGTGTTGAGGTATGATCCTTTTAGAACAAATTTGTTTAGGCATTTTTATCATGAATTAATGTTAATTTTATCAAATGCTCTTTCTGCTTCTATTTGATGTAAGCATACATTTTTATCCTTTATCCTGGTAATGTGATTATTACAGTAGTACAGTAGTAGTAGTTCATGAACACTTTTATTTGTGAACAATTTGGTTCACAGACAGAAGTGTTTGGAAAAATTTTGCTTTTGTTTGCAAAGCGCAGCAGGTGATGAATACGACTATGACCATCTTTCTCAGAATTGTGAAATGAATTAAGTTCATGAACAATGCACTACTGATTTTCATATTTTGACCCTGAAATGGAACCAACTTGACCATGATGTACCATACTTTTGACATGTGTTGAATTCAGTTTACTAGTACTGTATCTTGTTGGTGAGTTTTGCATCTGTGTCCATTTCTTTGTTGTGTCCTTGTCAAGTTGTGTAAGAGGGTAATGCTGGCCTCCTAGAATGAGTTTAGAAGTGTTTGCTCCTTTTCCATTCTACAACATAGTCTGAGAAGAATGGGCATTCTTTGTTACAAGTTTAGTAAATTTAGCATCAAGTCCTGTTTTCTTTTTAAATTGGGATACTTTAGAGTGATTTAATCTTATCACTCATTGTTGGTCCAGTCAGGTTTTTGTTTTAAATTTGGTTCCCATGCTGATAGGTTAGACGTGTCCATGTCTAATTTTCATTTAAATGTTAATCTATATTCTCATGGATTTTACTGAGCTTTTTCTAACTCGTTTGAACTCTTTTTATAACTCTTTTTCTTAACTGCTTTGAATTCTTTATCAGGTATTTACTCATTTCAACTTTAGAAACTGTTGCCTCAGAGAGGATATTTTGGAAGTGTCACATTACCTTATTTTTCTTGTTTCTTGTGTTCCTACATTGAGACTTATGCATCTGTGATATATATTACTGCCGCTTCTATAGGGGGCCTCCTTAGCAGCTTTCTCCCGAAAATGTGTCTTGGGAAGCCAGCTTGTTGCGAGTATCGGCTTTGATGCTAGCTGAGCAGTGTCATGTATTCCCCCTGTGGCTTATTTGCTGTGATTAGTGAGTTTGGTCACAGTATATACTGAGATACACTCAGAGATACCCACTGTCTCCAAGACCATGCAAGAATGTAGGTCAGGCAGGTATGGTGTATGCAGCAGTGGATTGGGGTGCTTATCGTGTGACTGTTCCTACAGTAGAAGTGGTGCCCCCTTTCAGGTGATGGGTGTTTCTGTGGACGCTATGGGCTCTGGAACTAGAAGCCCCAGCAGTGGTGAGGGGCTGACCGCCTTATTCTTCTCCCACCAGTGCTGCATGGGGAGAGGTGATGGCAGGAATCACAGCACCATTCTGTTTTGCTTACATCCAGTCCTGACAGCAGTGTATGGTGAGATAAGCTTTGGGAGTGACCGATGTTAGGAACTGCGTGGGCAGGAGTAGTGTCCTTCTCTGCTGTTTCTATGGGAGTGTCCACCTGGCTGAAGGACTTCAGTGTCCCTTTGTTGTGTGTAACCAAGGTTGGAATATGCAGGGGTTTCTGACCTGTAGAGCGGTCCACATTCAGATGGTAGCTCCCTTCTCAACATGCCTCATGACCACGGCCTGAGTGTTCACTGGGGAGTGTTATAAAATTCTTGAAGTTCAGAGTTATATTTACTGTTTTCCATGTGACCTCCCCTCAAATGGACAGGGAGGGTACAGAAATGCTCATGTTAAACTCAGATGAGATGAAAAGGATGTGCTGTATGATCCTACTTTATTATATTAAAAATCAGGTTCCTCTGGTCTTTCTTTCATTTATCAAGATCATTCTTCCTTATTATCACTAACTTTGCTGGAGGATTAAATGGATCATTGCTTGCACCACTGTTTTGGCATAGAATAAGCCCTCAAGAAATGATTCCCTGTGATTGCTGTTATCTTTCCCTTGCACTGTTGCCATATCTTTCCTCCCTTTTCTGCAATTCCAAGTGGAAGGCCTGTTGAACAGTTGTTTCAATGTGAGCTGAGATGGCCCACACAGAATCCACTGGTTATTTATCTAAGTATTTCAGAACTCTTCTGCTCTCTCCCACTACAAGTTCTTGATCAGTATATTTATAAAGTATCTGTAAAATCATATGAGGTAGGGGGAAAGACCAACAAACAACAAATCTATTTATTTTGGTGGAGTATAACCTCCTGTTCTATTTTTTACCCCTGTAACAGAGCTCAGATGAGATTTATGTTGTGTCCCTCAGTAGTCAGCAAGGAAAGAGAATTCATAGGCCTGGCTCCTGGCTATTAGAAGATAGGCCTAGGGGCTGGGGATTTAGCTCAGTGGCACAGCGCCTGACTGGCAAGTGCAAGGTCGTGAGTTCGATTCCCAGTACTGGGAAAAAAACCAAAAACAAAAACAAAAAAAAAGAAGATGGGCCTTTCTGGAGGGGATTCAGTGCTGAGGAATTCCATATCCTAGCACACTGATACTTCTACGTTGGGTGATGATAAAGGAAATACACAGGGTCTCCCCAATCCCAGACCCCCATCCATTGGCTGGTAGCCTTTCATCTCCTAAATGAAATGGCCAGTAATGCTGTCAAGTCTTTACCTCATGACTTATTGAAAAGGGGCTCTTTCTAAAACTGCTGGGTATCAGAGATTGGACCACATATTCTTTCTGTTGCAGTGAGGCTAAGAAGGTATTTAGACATTTTAATCCAGAGAGCAAATTATTACTGTAGAATGGAATTCCATATCCTCAGTGCTTTAAGCCAAAAGCAGAATAATGAGAAGTTTGCCCTGTCCACCAGGACCATGTCCACATATCAGCTGACAAAGGACTGTGATCCTCGAGCTGCTGGCAGCCTGGCCACCTGCCTCTGGTTAGGATGAAGTGCACATCACAGCCCCTGCCCCAGACTTTAGGTTAACATTGCATTAAAGCAGTAGATTCTGTCCCACTGCCACAACACAGGGAGTTGCTGACTCTAATAAAATAGTCTTGTAAAAATTCTACTTAGAACACAGTTTCCATGACTGTTATAAAAGAACATTTAGATTCTACTCACCTGGAGTCTAGGGAGAGTAAGGAAAGCAGGCCACCCCAGCAGTGTTGCAGTTCTTCTTACACTGTCCCCAAGACATATCGGTACGCAAATGATGCGGAAGGGGAGGCCAGGATTAATTTAAATTACACTGTACATGTAAATTGTATATGGCCCCCTAAAACCATGCAGCCCAGTAACATGCCATTTTCCACTTACATATTATTCCTGCTTCTGATAATGATACCTGTGTGTTTTTCCTTTCACAGCCCTTTTAAAACTATCTACTTGCATTCACCCAGCACTCTTGTTTCAGAAATGTGTAACTAAGTCAAAATCATTCACTCGTGAGACAGGACAAGAGCTGAGTTTAATGGCTTCCTGAAGTTTTGCTGAGTCAAAACTTGTGCCTAGCTACAGGCAGATGAGTCTTCCAAACAGATGACAAAATTTTGACCAAATTTTTCAGACACTAAGCCATGTCAGCCCCAGGGCCAGCAAGCCCAGCCTCTGCCTAGTCTTGACAGCACAAAAAACGCATAACATGGAGAATCGGTGGTTGAACACTGACTGTCTTACACTCAAGACACATTCCTCTGCTCTTGCCCACCTTACAATTTTTGTAAAGAAGGAAAAAATAAAATTTCACACAAAACAATAAGAGTAACAATAGTTAATACATTGCGTTTTGTTATCTTCAAAGTAGTTACTCAGAGTACAAGATATAGGTATAAAAAATTGTCCAGACAATATTAGCACCAATCTTTCTTTTCAATGAACTAAGAGTTACTAGTAATATAACTATCTTAACTATCTAGTATCTTCTTCCTTGTACCTTCATTCCTTTCTCCTTTCCCCATATCCATTTCTCTTTCCTTTTGAACAGCTTCTTCCCATTTCACAATATCTATTTTACACTTTGGACCTTATTTGCTCTTTCAGCTTCTCACACCAGGGAGACAGTATGTGAGTCTGATTTATTTCCCTTTGGAGTATGGTCTCAAGTTGCATCCACTTACCTATAAAAGTCTCAAGTTTATCCGTCTTTATGGCTGGGTAGTGCTCCATTGTATAAGAAGACCACATCTTTTTTATCCATTTCTCGGTTGATGGGCATTTGGGTTGTTTCCAAGATTTAGCTACTACAGTTTGTGCTGCTACAAACATGAGTGCTTATATATCACTATAGTGTGATGTTTTCAGTTATTCTTGGAAGATACCCACAAGAGGAATAGCTGGGATCAATGGGACCTCTATTCCTAGTTTTTTGAGGAATCTCCATATTTATTTAGACAGTGGTTGTACCAGTCTACACTCCCACCAACAGTGGAGAAGGGTTCCTTTTTCCCCACAGTCCCTCCAAAAGTTGTTCTTGGTTGATTTCCTGATTGTAGCCATTCTTTCTGGGGTGAGATGGAATCTCAGTGTTGTTTTAATTTGCATCTCTTGAATGACTAATGATGTTTAACATTTTTTCATATATTTATTTACCATTTGTATTTCTTCATCTGAGAAGTATGTATTCATCTCAGATGCCCACTTTTTGACTGGATCTTTGCAGAGCTTGTTTTTTTTCAATTCTTTATATGTTCTAGATATAAGTCCTTTGTCTGAGGGACAACTTCTTCCTACTCTGTGGGTTGCCTTTTCACTCTGTTGGTGATTTGGTTTGTTGTGCAAAAGCTTTTTAATAAGGTGAGATCCTACTTGTTAATTCTTTATAGTATTTTCTGTGCAATCAGGGTTTTATTCATGCAGTCTCTGTCTATACCTATGTCTCCAAGATTTCTACCTATTTTCTCTTCCATTAGATTTAGTGTTTCCACTTTAATATTTAGATCTTTGATCCATTTTGACTTTATTTTAGTGCATGGTGATAGACATAGGTCTAGTTTTAGTCTTTGGCATATGGAAAGCCAGTTTTACCAGCACCATTTATTAAAGAGACTATCTTTCTTCTAGTGAACATGTTTGGCCCCTTTGTCAAAGATAAGGTGGCTGAGTGTGTTTGTAGTTATGTCTGCATTTCCTATTCTGTTTTGTTGATCCTCAGGTCTGTTTATTTGCCAATACCATGTTGATTTTACCACAGTAGCTTTGTAGTATAATTTCAAGTCAGGGATTGTGATGCCCCCTGACTTGCTTTTGTTGCCCAGAATTGCTTTTGCTATTTTAGGTCTTTTTTGGTTCCAAATGAATTTTAGGAATGTTTTCTCAGTTCTGTGAGGTATGATAACGGTATTTTGATCAGGATTGCATTAAAACTGTATAACAAGTTTGGGAGTATGGCCATCTTCACTATGTTGGTTCTTCCTATCCATGAGCAAGGGATATCTTTCTAATATTTTCTGATATCCTCTTCAATCTTTTCCAGAGTAATGTAATTTTCAATGTATTGATCTTTTAGTTCCTTTGTTAGATTGATTCCTAAGCATTTCATTCTTTTTGGAAAGAATGTCAAGGGTATGGTTTCCCTAATTTCTCTCTTAGTGGGTTTGTTGTTTGTGTACAGGAGTGCTATTGATTTTTAGTGTTTACTTTGTATCCAGCTTTGCTACTGAATTTAGTTATTAAATCTAGAGGTCATTTGGTGAAGATTTGGATCTTCTATGTACAGTATCATGTCACCTGTGAATAACAATAATTTCACTTCTTCCTTCCCTAGCCTTATTCCTTTTGTTTCTTTCTCTTGTCTTACTGTTCTGGTTAGTGTTTCCAGAACTATATTGAATAGAATTGGTGACAGTGGACATCCTTGTCTTGTTCCCGATTTTAGAGTGAAAGCTTTCAGTGTTTGACCATTTAGTATGATGTAGTTATTGGTTTGTCATGGGTGGCTTTTATCAGATTGAGGTGTAAAGACCATCTATTATAATTTTCTGTAGGGTTTTTATCATGAATGGGTGTTAGACTTTGTGAAAAACTTTTTCTGCATCTATTGAGATGATCGTGTCATTTTTCTCTTTGACCCTGTTGATATGCTATATATCATTTTTTATTGATTTGTGTATGTTGAACCATCCCTGCATCCCTGGGTTGAATCCTACTTTGTTATGTGTATACTCTTCTTGATAATTTGCTGCATTCTGTTTGCCAGTATCCTATTGAGGATTGCTATGTCTTTGTTCATTAGGGAGATTGGTCTGTAGTTTTCTTTTTCGATTGGGTTTTTCTCTGGTTTTGGAATCAGGGCAATATTTGCTTCCAGGAATGATATTAGAAGTACTGCTTCCCTTTCAATTTCCTTAAGGAGTTCCAGCATTGGTGGCATTAGGTCTTCTCTAAATTTCCTGTGGAATTCAACAGTGAATCCATCAGGACCTGGACTTTTCTTTGTTGTTAATTTTTAATTACATTTTCAATTTTATTGACTGATATTGGGTTATTTAGAATTTTTATATCCTCTTAATTCAGTTTTGGCAATTCATATGTGTCTATGAATCTGTCCATTTCTTCTGTGTTTTCCATCTTATTAAAATATAGGATCTGGGGCTGGGGATTTAGCTCAGTGGCAAAAGCACCTGCCTGGCAAGCGCAAGGTCATGAGTTCGGTTCCCGGTACCGGAGAAAAACCAAAAAAAAAAAAAAAACAAAACAAAAAAAAACAAATAAAATATAGGATCTGAAGTAAGTATTGGTGATTTTCTAGATTTCTGTAGGATTTATTGTGTGTTCCCCTTTTCATTTCTAATTGCTTGAATTCAAGTTTTTTCTTTCCTCTTTTTGATGAGGTTGGCTAATGTTTATCAATTTTGTTTAATCTTTCAAAGAACCAACTCTTTGATTTATTGATTCTTTGTATTGTTTTCTTAGTCTCAATTGCATTAATTTCTGCTCTTATCATTATAATTTCCTCCCATGTACAAGCTTTGGGTTTGATTTGTTCTTCTTTTTCTAGAAGTTTGAGGTTCAACATTGGGTTGTCATTCTGTTTTCCTGATGTGAGAATTTATTGTTATAAATTTTCCTCATAGAATTGTTTTCATTGCATCCCATAAATTCCAGTATGTTGCATCAGCATTATCATTTAATTGTAGATACCATTTCATTTGGTCTGGAGTTTTCTCTATGACTCATTTGTTGTTCAAAAGGGTGTTGTTTAATTTCCAGGTGTTTGTGTAGTTCTTGTGATTTGCCGTTTATTTCCAGTTTCATTGCACTATAGTCAGATAATATGCATGGGATGATTTCAGTTCCTCTCTATGTACTTAAGCATGTTTTATGGGTTAACATGTGGTCTATTTTGGAGAACATCCCATGTGCAGCTGAGAAGAATGTGTATTCTGATATTTTGGGGTGGACTACTCTGTAGACATTTACCAAGTGCATTTGTTTACAGGTTTTCTTTAATTCTGATATTTCTGTGTTAATTTTTTGTCTGGTTGATCTATCCATTTGTGAGAATGGGATATTAAGTTCCCTCACTATAATTGTGTTACTGTGTATTTGATTTTTCATGTTAATTAATATTTGTTTATTTAGTTGGGTGCACTGATATTTGGTGCATATATATTCATGATTGTTATCTCTTCTTCTTGGAATTTTCCCTTAGTGAGTATATAGTGGCCTTCTTTATCTCTTGTGATCATTTTTTGCTTAAAGTTTATATTGTCTGCAGAAAGAATAGCTACCCCTACTTTTTTCTGTTTTCCCATGGCATGGAGTGTTGTCTTCCATCCTTTGACTTTTAGTCTATGAATTTCTTTTTGGGTTAAATTTGTTGCTTGAATGCAGGATATTGTTGGATCTTGCTTCTTGAGCCATTCTGCCACTCTGTTTCTTCTGATTAGTGAGTTGAGACCACTTACATTGATGGTTATAACTGATATGTATTGGCTTAGCTTTTTCATGTTATTTTCCTTTTGTTGGTTCCCTGTCTTGCCCCTCTGTTTAATTGCTTGCCCTGCCTGGTGGCTTCTTTCTATTGGTGTTCTTGTGTTTGTGGTCTTCATTTTCTCTTTCTGGTGTATCCTTCAGAGCATTATGAAGAGTTGCTTTGGTGGTCATGAATTTCTTCAGTTGTTCTTTGTCTTGGATATACCTACTTCTCTATTGATTTTGAAAGATAGTTTTGTGGGGTACAACAATCTGGGTTAAAGATTTGTTTTCTTTTAGTGCTTGAAATATCTCACTCCAAGCTCTACTTGATTTGAGGGTTTGTGTTGAGAATCTGCTATGATTCGGATGGGCTTTCCTTTATAAATTATGTGTTTCTATTCTTGAGCTACTTTTAATATTCTGTTCTTGTGCTGAATTTCTGGAATCTTGATTATTATAAGTCTTGGTATAGATTCTGGTCATGACTATTTGGCGTTCTAGATTCTTCATTTGTTTGTATGTCAAATTCTTTATCCATGTTTGGGAAGTTTTCTGCCATTATTTCTGGGAAGAGGTTTTTTATGGATTTTGTGCTGTCTCCAGCTTTCTCACAGACTCCAGTCAATCTTATGTTGTTCTTGTAGCTGTTGTATCGATTTTTCATGATCTCTTGCTATTTTTAAGATATATTTATTTTCCTGATCACTAGTTGAAATCCTGTCTTCTAGATCTTCAATCTGTTGTGTATACTTTCAATGGAGTTTGTAATCTCCTGGATTTCTGTTTGGATCTGTTTCATAGATTCCATTTCTTTTCTATATTGGGCATTCATGGTTTCCATCCCTTTCCTGAGCTCATCTACTTTTGTTTATCTGTATCTGTTTTACTCTTTTTTTTTTTTTTTTTTTTTTTTTTTTTTTTTTTTTTTTTTTTTTTTTTTTTTTTTGGTTTTTCTCCGGTACCGGGAACCGAACTCATGACCTTGCGCTTGCCAGGCAGGCGCTTTTGCCACTGAGCTAAATCCCCAGCCCCTGTTTATCTGTATCTGTTTTAATGTCTTTCATTTTGATCATTTCTTTTTGTGCCTTAGAGATAATTTTTTTCTATAGCCTCTTCCATTTGTTTTTTCACTTCTGTCACTATCATTTCAGAAAGTTCCAGTGGTCTACTCAATTATCTCTGTCTCATTGTGTTCTGGACTTGTCCTGGGTGGGATGGGCATTTGGGGTTACATTTTGCTTCTTCATCTTCTCATTTTCTATTTTCTACTTTATTTTGTTTTCTGTATTGATGCTTGTAGATTTCTTATGTCAGATGGCTTTATCCCTGGAATTGAGGCTTCCCTAAGAAATGTCTGTGCCTCAGGATGTCTTCAAGATGTAGGTGGTTCTTTATGTCTATCCCAAGAACCTACCTTCCCAATATAATAAAAATGATAAGTTGCTATTTGGCTCAGGATCCAGTCCTTTGGTACTGGACTATGGTGATGGTTATGACCCCTTACAATAACAGTGTTGTCATATAGGGGAGAAAAACTGATTATAACAGGTATGACATTTGGGTTAAAACAGTACAGTTGGCAGTAACAATAGTCTTAAGCACAGCCTGGGTAACTGGGTAACAAACTATGGTAACTATTAGCCTGATACCTCTAACTTTGGAGCAAATTCTACAGTTACATAACAAATTCCAATTTATACCAGGAAGTTGTATGCAATGATTTTCCACTTAGTAGAGTGATTTTACCCTGTTCTGGGGGAGTGGGTTAAGTGGGATAAGGGGCAGGATAGAGAGATGAATGAGGTCAAATATAGTAGGAGCAAGGCTGTAGGGTAAAGGATGAGCACCCAAGTTTTGGGAAACTGTTGGACACAAGAGGGAAACAATGGAAGAGAAAGCCAAGGAGTATTGATATGAACCGAAAGAGAACAGACAATGTTTACTCACATGAAAGTATCATAAAATCAAGCGAGATTGTTGATGAAAGAGAGGAAGTGGGTTAGTAGAGGAAAACAAAAAGAAAGGTAAGTGATCTAAGTTGTGAAAGAGAAAAGAAAAAGAGAAAAAACAAAAATAACCAGACACACACAAAGTGAAACACACACACACACACACACAACCAGACAAGAAAAGGAAAACCAATCAGACAAACTGAGGAAAATAAAAATACTAAAAATAATAAAATTCCCCTGGTGTCTACAGTTCTGTAGTAGGTCCAAGTTAGATCCCAAAATTGTGTAACCAAATTTGCAGGTGGATTTGTTCTGGGGCTGATCTTAGCCTCTGGATGTGGGATAGGACTTGTCTTCTGTTGCTGGGCTTCTCCCCAGCCCTTAAGTAATAAAAATAGCAGCCCACTGGTCCACTTCTGTTCTGCATATCTGTGTGCCAAACCACAAGGCTGGTTCACCTAACCCATCAACTGCTGGCTCATATTGCCACTGCTGCTTCGGACTTTTCCATGCTGCTAGTCCCGCCTACCCACTGTGTGCACTCCAGCTGAGGTCCTACTGTGTTGCTGGTGTTCTGCTGCTGCCAGGGCCCTGCTGAGTCATTGCTGGCATTTCCACGGGCTGCCAGGGCCTTGCTGAGGAGTCCTTACATATTCTTTAGAGGGTTGTGACTCAGTTCTCCATGTGTCCCTCTGGATACCTGTAGTCTCTTTCATTACACCCATAGAGTGAGAAATTTTATTCTGAAAACCAGACAGCATAAAGTGCCTAGAGATGCTGAAGGGGTCGCAGGACCTGCCACTGTGAATGACACCCTGTGTTCATGTGCACGTGTGTACTCACCGCCAGGGACACCCGTTTGCATGTGTGTAGTGAAAGTATACCTCTGGAGCCTAAATCTAAACATCGTAAATCCTGCCTTAATTGTATAGCATTCTTTTCCAGACTGTGACAGGGTGATAGTAGTGGGTGAAATGCTCTCTGTTGCTGGGTGGCTGCCCTCCCCTGCTGCAAGCACCTTCTTCTTCCTTTCAGCTGGAGCCTGGGCTCTGGTAAGAAAACAGCACAAAAACAAGATGGTCTTCCGTGTCAGCACATGCTAGCCGAGGCTCCCCATCATTCGACCACTGTTCCCCTGAATGGTTCACGTGGGGGTGCTCAAGCATCAGCATATAATATGCACCAGCCACTGAGCTGGGGATTTTCAGGGTTTTGCTGTTAATGTGGACATCCTTCTGAAAGTGGTTTTACCACACAAGACCTCTACCCTCCTTCCGCAGTTCCCGCCCGGTGGCATTCATCCACATGCACAGAGGCGTGAGCAGGGAGATGGTTTCTGGTCCTCGTGGTCTAGTCACTGGTGCTTACAGAAGTTAGTTAGCATCCATAGTTAAAGACACCACAGCCACACTGCCCAACCGGAGCTCTGCCCCCGCGCTCCTTCCCTGGGTTACCCTGCACAAGTCTCATAATGTTTCTGGACCTTAGTTTCCCCATTTATAAAACCATCCCAATCTGCTGAGAATGAAGTAAGAATCAAAGACTATATTTTCAGAGAATTCTGGTCAGGAAAACATTCTCTGTGACGATGAGTTGTTAGACCTCTCAAAACCAGCTGCAGGACTGCCAGATGGGCTTGCCTGGCCTGCCTCTACTGCCGCCTGCATAGACCCTATCTTCCAATATTTATTTTACCCACAACAATGCAGCTGTTTCTCTCCCTTGTGAGAGTAGCCCAAGGCACCTTCCCTGCTTTTTACACTGGAAGCTAGCAGCTGGTGGATCCTCTGACCTCACTCATTCTGTCTGCTTTGCTGTGACCTGTGCTTGACCTGGGGAAGATGGCTCATCCCATGGGAGGCACCGGAGTTTGACTCAAGACTGCTACGCACTGTTGATGCCCTGTGCCTCCTTCCTCCAAAGGAGGGTGACAACCTCATTAAGCTTAGAGAAACCACCTCCGATTGAAAAAAAACAAAACTAGAAGTAATTGGAGTTTTTACCAGGAAGAAATGATAAATGAGGCAATAGATATGCTTAACCTGATATAAACATTGCATAAGGTATACTTGTATCTTATAGCTAAGCATCACATTACCATTTATATGTACAGTCTCCTATGTTTTTATATGACCATTAAAAAGTACATTGAAAATGACCCCATGGTCCAGCTAAAAGCTGAGTTGACCACATACCTCTCTGCACTTGTCACATTTGGTTTCCAAATACAAAGCTTGATCCACCTCATACAAAACTTTGGTGGTAGAGTGCTGTTTTCATCCTTCTGTATGGAGGTGGACACAGACAGGTATTGCTTGTCCCCAGCAGCATGCCATTACACACGTTAATCCTCACAATTACATTGAGAGGGGTACCATTTCCCTTACACACATGAAGAAACAGAGCATGACCAATTCCCTGATCTGCCCGGGGGGACATAGCTTGAGGCCTGGCTTAGAATAAAATCCAAGCCTGTTTAAGTCTCCATGATTATGTGGGGTGCTTGTTAAAAACATTATCTGGGCTGCATCCCAGATGGCTAACCCAGGGCCTGCAGAGGAGCTGGGGAAGCTACTCTTTTAAAAGTGCCCCAGGGGCTTTTTGTCTGGGAAGAACACACTCTGCCGCGGCCGAGTTGGGGCCTGGGAGGCTTTGAGTGGACCAGTGCACAGGTCCACTGAGTCACTCTCCCGAGCTCTGCCTCTGATGAGATGCTGAACCCCAGCAGCCCAGTCTCCCAGGGCTGCAGGGGGTGAACTGAGAATGAGCAGAAGATGCTCTGCACAGTGCCTGTGGAAAGAAGTACTTGGCAGACTCGTCGTGACCCTGTCAGGGATCTGTTTAACAGCTTTTGTGGGTGGACTTGGGACTCTATTATGCCTTCTACTACGGTTTTGTGGAAAAATGCACTCAGATGTCAAAATAATCTACTCAAAAGTTTTAGAATGCAGTTAATCTCAACTTTCAGCATTCTCTCAATTTAAATGAAGTTTTTCTATTATAGGCCTAAAAATATTGAATATATGTGAAATATTTTCCATGTGAACATTAAACACAGTTGATTCGGCTTTCTGGTCTGCTTGGTATCTCTTTAGTGAGTCTTAATCTTGGTAAATTGAAAGTGTAAACTTCAAAATTACATCTCTACAGTGATTATCCATGAAAAGATATAAAAGTTCTGATTCACCGAGCATTTCTATGTGCCCAGATCTGTGCTAAGCCAATAGTTTTCACACCGTACTTATTAAATGTTATACCCATTTGCTTAGGCTTAAATCTTTGTGAGGGCCGTTTAGCTTATAACAATAATAGAGCAGGATTCAAACAGAATCTCCGACCCCAAATTAGTCACTTGGCTACATGAGAGCTCCAGACACACAACAGATTAGGCTGCAAACAGAAAAACAAGAGCCATGCTTTATTAGGACAGATGGAATTGTGGGCTATTTAGTTACTTAAAACAAAAGGAGCTATTGGTATAAAAATTCCTGTAAATATTTCTGAGAAGATATATTGCACTAAAATTTTACCTGGGTTTTATAACTAGATGCTAAGATTTTTATTGCTTCAGACTTAATGATTTTGTTTTCTGTCCTAAACCTTCATAATCTCTGGTTTCTGTGAAATTAAAAGAAGAGACTGGGTGTGCTGGTACATGCCTATAATCCCAGAACTTGGGAGGCTGGGGCAGGAGGATCATTTTGAGTTTGAGACCAGCCTGGGCTACAAAGTGAGCTAATGGCCGGCCTGAACCGCACAGTGAGACTCTGTCTCAAAAAGACAAAAAAAAAAAAAAAAGGAAAAGGTGTTTAAATGGCAAGAAATCCACTCAAAAGGCCTCTGCTCTTCTCTGAGTTAGAGAAAATCTCTGCCCTCCCTAGATGAGTTTGACGGTCCTGGTAACAGGGAGTTTGCTCTGGACCCTTGTGTATCGGGGAGGGCTGTTCAAGCCTGGCTCTGCCTGTACTGCAGCCATCCTCGTGAGGAGCAGACCCAGAGCCTTTGTCCATTCACTCGTGCTCTACCCTTGCAGTTGCTCAGCAAGTGGCATCCTCACATTCATACACTTTCATAAGGACCTTGCCTGACAGCCAAGTAGAAAACTAAATGTTTAGGGGCTGGGGATTTAGCTCAGCGGCAAAGCGCCTGCCTGGCAAGTGCAAGGTCGCGAGTTCGGTTCCTGGTACCAGAGAAAAACCATAAAAAAAAAAAAAAAAGAAAAGAAAACTAAATGTTTATCTTACTGCAAAAGGTCCCCCTTACCCAACCCTGCTTTAAGACGAGCTCCTTTCCCACAAGTGACTTCTTTCTCACAGATATCTGCCAGCGAAATCGAAATGCTTTTGATGAGGCTGCCGCGCATGTTCAAGCAGGAGTTCACAGGTGTGGGAGCAACGCTGGAAAAGAGATGGAAGTTGTGTGCCTTTGAAGGAATTAAAACCACCTAACTGTGAAGAGCAGGACATCTCTGGAATTGAAACAGTCTGAACCTGGCTAGGGCTATGCAGTGTGAGAGGAGGGTTAGGGTTGTCCAATGCAGGACTTGTGCAGAGCCATCAAAGCTTGACTTCAGTTACATCTGTGGTGTTCTCTTGTGAGTGGACATGTAATTGTGTACCAGTTCCTTAAATGAAACAAAGCTTCATACTGTGACAGATCTGTTTCCTATGAAAACCAAGCAGTGATTCCACAGGCATAATGATGGCAGAATCTTAAAATAGGCTACATTTGCAAATAGCTCACCAAGCAAAATATTCAAAGTTAATGATGGTGTTGCGATGGTGGTTGCTAGGCTACAGAGTTGTGTGTAATGTATAGCTGAGATCATTAAGTGACATTTCCTGAAAAGTCTTTCTGTTTTAGTTTAAAAAAAAAAAAACAGTGAGGAGTAATACCAAAAGAAACTTGAATATGTGTCTGAACAGTTATTGTATTTTATAAATTAAGTAATATGCTGTGCCAGGGACTTTTGCCTTTTTGAGGAGGCGGAAACTATGATTGGACTCCTTGAGAATGCTTTATCAAGAATATTATTTTTCTAATGTAACAATTCTCCATCATAAGTTCTTTTAACATGGACTGCATAACAATTTTCATAAGATGTAAATAAAGAAGACTAGTGCTACTGTCTTGTACTTGGTATGTAACATTCAGGTTTCTGCATCAAAATAAGCATTGAGTAAATATTCCTGTTACAAATTTTATAGCAAAGATATTAATTTTTTTCAATAAATATGACTTCTACCATCTTGGTTTTCCAAATTATTTAATATAATTTAGTTATTCTTTAAGAAATCTTTTTCTCATTATTTAGTACCTTCTTATATGCACTGTAAATTATTAAATATATAATGACACTAAAAGACAAAACATTATTTCAGATAATATATTGGAGTGTGGACAGTATCAATAAAAGACATTATGCAGTATTAGAGTAGATTCTATTTAAAATATTAGGACAGCATTCAAATATAATCATCATAAGTTTTACCTTTTTTGTGTCTTCATGGCCAGGTATTAAGTAGCCAATTGGTTAATTTCATTATACTTTGAATTTACTTAGTTGTCTATTTGCTAGAAAACACACAAATTAGAAAGCAATTAAGAAACTCAGACACAGACCAACAACTTAGACAAGACTTGCATTTCCCATCTTTAATAACAAGTAGATTATCATTTTAAGTTGTCTCCCTTTCCTGCTTTTTCACATAAAATCACAAAAAGACAAGTATTCAAGATATTAATTTTAAATGGAACAGTTTTTAGAAAGACAGCTGAATGGAGATTGTTCTTTGAAATTATGAAAAGATTTTCATAATTTTCTATTGGACATTATTGTTATCAAGTTATTTTTATTGAACTCTGAAAAATTAGGGTACTTCTTATAAGTCCCATACGTACATGTTCATTTTGCTCAGACTCATTGCTAATACTATGAGTACAGGGATGAATAAAAACATACTCTCCTAATGTGTTCAGAGTCCAGTGGGAAGAAGTATTTTCATAAAAGTTCCTTGATGATGTGATTGGGGGAGCACTAAAGACCTGATCAGGAGTCAAATTTAATAGAAATGTCATGGTAAACACCAGAGGCTTCCCCTACTATCTCCTAATTCCACAACCATCACCATCCTGACGCATTTCTACAGTACATGGCTGCAACAAGTATGTGACAATCAGAAAGTAGGAGACATCATTTATAGATAATGTTGTTATAAAATAGAAGAATTAGGGCCTGGGATATAGGTCAGTGGCACAAGCACCTTCCTGGCAAGCACAAGGTCCTGAGTTTGAGTCCCAGTACCAAAAAAAAAAAAAAAAAAAAAAATAGAAGAACTAAGAAGTTTATCTAAAAAGCAATGACAAAAAAAGAATGCATTAAAGTACCTAGTTATAAAGACATAAATTCAGTAAGCACGACATGTTACGGCTTAAATACAAAGTGTTGGACACCTGAACTGAAACTTACTCCACAGCGCACCTGTCTGCTCAGAGGTGAAGCCTGGAGAAGCGATCATGAGGGCACTGACCCCGTCCTGACGAACTATGGATGCGTTTACAGGTGGGAAAGCTAGTAGGAGCAGGGACCCAGTTGGAGGAAGTATGCCTTGCCCTTTCTCGCTCTCTCTCTCTCCCCCCTCTTGCTCTCGCTCTCTCCCTCCCCCTCCCCCTCACTCCACTCCTCACTTTCAGCTTTTCAGCTGCCAAGAGATGAACATTTTTGCTCCACCATACCCTTCTGCTGTGATGCTGTGCCTCACCTCAGGCCCACAGCAATGGTACCAGCAGACCATGGACTGCAGCCTCTCAAACCTTGAACCAAAATATACATTTCCTCCTCCAAGCTGTTTTTCTCAGCTACTTAGTCACGGCAGTGAAAATCTGAACTATGACAGGCCACAAGGAGAGGTACCATAATCAGTGCTATTTCTAGCTGGAAGCATGAGATGTTTTTGCTTATTTATTTCATTGGTATATATTTATTTTGGGAAGTTGGCATGCACATACACGTGCACATGCAAACACAAACACACACACATCATCTCTTGATCAGTTTCAATCCCATTTCTCTACTCCCCTCCCCTCTCCCTTTGTCCACGCATTCCCTTCCCCCATCTCTGAAACATCTTACCTCCCTGTTTCTGGCCATCGCTCCTTCATTTTACACCTGAATTTACATATATTTTGGGTGCTCATATAAGAGAAATCATGGGCTATTTAACATTTTGTGTCTGGCTTATTTCGCTTAACATTGTGGTCTCAAGATCCACTGCGGATGCTTTTTAAATGTACGTTCATACTTTCATGTATTACCAGGAGTCACTTCAGCAGAAAGGCATACTGCACAGAGTTAAAACCTTCACTCAGACCTCTTTGTTCTCATGAAGCTGCTCTATAACTGGAAAGAGGAAGTGGAGGGCCACTTTAGATCTGACAAGAAGATACCATCTCTAAACAAACGGTCTCGAGCCATAAAGGCAATCAGAGGAACGGTTAATTCACCTTCCAAAAAATAGTTGAGTAAATACTAGAGATAATCTTCTGCACTAGGAAAATATATTTTGTCTGGATATATTTATTTATACCTGAAATTGTTACTTGTCTAGAAACATGTTAGTTATATATTTTAAGTTAAGTTATGTGACTAACAATTTTAGAGGGAAGAATCTCAAAATTATTCTACAGACCTTAGTTTCAAATGGGACTTTAGTGAGGACCTGAGGAAGGCGCTTCCATCGACCTGAGAGGCCATCTCAAGTCCACCTATGACTGTCATCCCATCCTCTCCATTCATATTATCACACTTGTCACACAAAGAACATGAGGACCCGGAATTTTTAAAATTTTTTGGCCATCTTTGCCATTAACCATTTTTGAGTCCAAGATTTCAACTGAAGGTTGACTCTGAAGTATTTTCTTTTCACTTGCTACTGGCTCCTTCTATTACAACTCCAGCCCTTACGAGCCCAGTGCCCCCCGCCCTTAGTTACTTTTCTCCTTGCTGACACACAAAGTTAAAGGAAGAAAGGCTTATTTGTCTTACAGTTCATAAAGGTTTCAGTCCATAATCAGCTGGCTCCAAGGATGGCACAGGGCAACAGTTCTGGTGGGCAGATGGTAGCACGGCAACAAGGGAGGAGGAAGACAAGCCTCTTTTTGTCCCTTCTGTTGTATCAAGGCTACTGGGATTAGGGCTGTGCCAAACGAATCACCCACCTTTAATCCTGGTACCTTTAATCCTAGCATTACACCGTGAATCAACCACACACTCCAGATTCAGCCACATCTGAAAAAGCCCCACTATGACTGCATGAGGCTTTGCAGGACCATCTGATAGAAGCCATAACTGCATCCCATCCAACACAGTGCCTTTGGATCACTGCTTGTACTGACCTTTATTCCCCACCATCCTTTGTATGCGGGTAAAGGTGTGAAACTCTTTGGGTCTTTCCCTCTATAATCTACCCGGTGACAAATCAGGGTTCTTGGTTCCCAGAATAAGCAGAACATTAAAGCTTCCAAGATTCTTGTGACCTAGCCCTAAGGGCCCTTGACTTGCTTTTTCACTGCTTCCCTGAATAGCATCCATTTGTTTGCCTTTCTACTTTTGTTCATCTTTCTGTCAAATGGTCAGCCTCACATCTAGTCATCACAATTCTACTCAGCCTCAAAAGGCAGAGCTCCCGTCCAGCGTGGAGCCTCCCTCCCCAGCAGAAGCCATTTCCCTGCCTCTGCCCAGCCATCCCGCACTGACAGCTTCTGGAGGCTCTTGCCACCAGCCACCCTTGAATCAGCTCCCTGTGAAATTATAAGCTTATTGAGGAGCCTGAGCCTATGTCTTTGACTTTGAATTGTGTCTTAAAGTTGTTTTCCTCATAAATATTTAGAAAGTATGCCTGAGAATGAACTCAGATGTTTTTCTGGCTCCAGGGACCATTTTGCTTACAAATATACAAAGGGAAATTATTACAAAATATTTGCAACGACTGAAGCTATTTTAGATCCAAGATTCCAGCTCAGAAAATGTGAGTGATCATATAGTACCTATTAGTGAAATACAAAATAAGGGACACAACTCCTACTCCAACCAGACTAATATCAGCTCCTCTGAGTCCTCTGGGCTCCTCCACTGGGCCCCCGTGACTCCGTATTTCTGCGTCAGCCCTCACCGTGCGTTTCAGTCATCTGGGGGTGTGGCTGAACCTCCGAGCCTCGCAGGCAGAGCCCTCTCCCACTCAGCCCTGCAGCCCCTCAGAGTCTGACATGCCATGTCAGTGCTTCTGAGTACTTATTAAATCAATGAAACAAGACGCTGCACAAGACATTTTGAAGTAGGATCAAAAAATGTTCAGGCTTTGGGTCCAGTAAGAGAGAGTATAACATTCTATCCCTCAATGTAACATCTTGGCAGCATTATTGCCTTCTTTTATAAAATTTATCAAATACATTCACAGTTTTACATAATCACCACTAAACATAGCCTAAACTTTTGCTTTATTCCCCAACAAAGACTATGTGTCTGCTAAACAGTCACCCCCTCTCTATCAACCCCATCTGCCCAGCCTGAGTAGCATCTATTCTACTTTGCATCTCCATGAATTTGCTCATCCTCAATGGACTCATTTAGCATCTGTCACTCAGCCTGCCTTCTCTCACTCAGCATACTCTCCTAAAGGTTCATCTATACTCCAGCCTGCATAACACTTGAATCCTTTTGAAGGCTCCATAATATTCCATTGTACAGGAAATCTTGCTGTCTTATTGCCGCAAGGAAAAGTCAGTGACCTGTGTCTGAAAATACTTAAATACCACATCCAAAAAGTATTCCAAAGTGTAGAAAAGCTCATTTCCATCTGCATAAACTCCACTTCTTTGAGATAAAAAAAAAACAAAGGTAGAAAAAGTTGTTAATAACTGTAGAAAATGAGACTGATGAAATAATATCCATGCAAGCAAACACATATGGCAAGTTTTTTCCATGGTAAGTGTTGGGGATGTTTTCCTTTGAGATTGTTTTTTTTTATTTTGGAGTATTGTTGTTTTGTTTCTTTTTTTGTTTTCTATACATTTTCTAAAAATGGCTGCTGTTTATTTGTTGGACTCAATAAAAGGTAGTTTATGTCCAAAACATAAAGACCTTTTTACTGTAATATTCATAGTCTTTTCTCATAAACAGAGGAAATAAAGGAACATCACATCCCTAAAACCTTACAGTCTGGCTCATTTTGTATCACAGTGTAAAAGGTTCACATTTGTGTTTGATCAGTCTGCCACTAGCAGCTCAGAAAAACAGACGTTTAGGTGTAGCGATAGTGAATGTGTTTCGATATTAGATGACTAGAAATATTGAATCTCTGATTCCACCACCTCTAAATTTCTGCTTTCATGTAGATTTTTTTCATTTCCAGGCTTCAAGCATTTGGAAATTTGCTAGACTGTATAGGACACGGTACAGGCGAGGTTGGGGTCGGGTCTCAGCCACAATACTTCTGCTCCTCGTGACTGTGGCACATTACTTAGACACGCTGAGATGCTGGTCCCAGAATTACCGTTCAAAATTGTAATGCGTACCTTCGAGGACCGTTGTGGTGATTCAGTAAGACAGAATAAGGATGGCCCCTGAGAGATCCAGGAGGACTTGAGGTGTTTGTTTCATTAAAAATAGTACTTTAAGACTGGCCGGGTAGATCACTTGCCTAGCATGCAGGAACCCAGCACTGCAAAATAATACCAAGAAATACTTGGGCTGTGTCCTACCAGCAAAGCAGACAAGCCTTTCCTTGCTACCAGACTGCTCCTGTTTTGAGTATTGATAAACAGTCAATGTTTCTCAGTACATGAATAAAACTAGGACAAGCATAAGCCCCACAGGTAGTCTATTAAATGTTCAAATTTAAGACTGACATCAGCAAGATAATTGTAAATCTTTAACCTGCAGAGACTCTTGCAACTTTTATAGGCAAGGGCACTATTATCATGGAGAAAATCTAGAGCCTGAATTCTCTGTTACAGCTTCCTTGTTATTTATTTTGTGTATTTCCAATAAACAATAATTAGGATCAAATACATTCAACTGTGAAGAAAGGATATAACTCTGAGCAACTGCCATTTTCAACCATGGTCAACTAAGTATACAATATGCATAGATTAAATAAAGTGTTAATTATGTTTTTTAACTGAGCAGAGACAAAATTACAGCTGTGGCCAGCGCATGCAAAACTACTATTTCAGAGAACACACACCACATTTATTAGAGTTGCTGGGAGTTTCACAGTGAAGGATTCCAGTAACTGTAGTAATTACAAACTGGTTTTGTTAATAAAATTAACAGTTGTGGTCCTAACTGTTGCCTACCCTGTGCAGATGCCTAAACAGTGAAGCTCAGATGTTTCCACTGCACACTTCACCTCTTAAATAATGTACATCTATCAGTACCAAGCTATGTAATGGAATATTCTTACATTGTGGGAAAAAAGACATAAAAATAAATTGCAGACATTTTACAGTAGAAAATGGTACTTTACTATACAAAGCACAAAAGTGGTTAATGTACAATAGAAGTGCATTGCATGTAATGAAATGCATTTTTGTCTAGCAAATATATTTATTGTACATTAAAAATTGTAATATCTTCCCCTGCACAAAGAAATTTCTGTTATAAAGCTCATTTGCTATTGCAAGGAGTGAAGCCCTTTTTCTTGTTTACTAAAGTAGTCTATCTTAATATCAGCCCACAATACTGTCAAGTTCGCTTAAGAAGAGCTATGTGTAGATAAGAATAGGGTGGAATCAGAAACAGAACACACCATTTCATCTGCCTTTCATATCAGAGCAAGTGCTATGTAATCCATTACATCTAGTAGCAATCTCATTTGGAAAAGCATTTTTCTTTTCAGAAGGAAAAGCTAAAAATTGGTCAATTTGAGTTCTCATCAATAAATAAATCTTTTGCCTTTGAATATATTTATGCATAAGTGAGGATTTGTTGCTCTAGTATTTTTTGAGATAAAATGTGAAGTATGAGCTAGGAAGTCAAACACTGTTTTTAGAGGAAGATAATGTACGAAGAGCACTGTGGGTCATTTATGAAACTGACATTGATTCTTACATCAAATCAACACATTAAGCTTCATTTTTAAGCTTACAATCATAGTAAATCAAGTTTCAAATATAAAGTGCTATGAATTTTTAGTGAGAATAATTGTCACTTCCTAAGGCTGAGCAGCAACAGGTGAGGATTTTGTACCTAATCATCTGCTCCTTAAGCAGGTAAAGGGTGCTTTGGTTCACTGCTTGCCAAAAAAATAGACTGTGGGGCTGGGCCTGGACCTGGTAGCCCAGTATTCAATCAGACTGGGAGTAATCAGAGGACAGCGAAGTCTAGCCCTAGCCAACCTAGGGCCAGCATTTTGTATTGCTACTCTCCAAGTGGAAGCTGGTAAATTAAACAAACAGCCTTTTGGTCTGTTAGGGGAAAATCACAGAAACAACTTAGTGAAGGGTTCAAGAACATTCTTCCAGAATCATCTCAATTGTGTAATAATGGACTTAATCCTGAAATAGGATGATATAAACACTTATCAAATCATTCACCAATTTTACCCATCGACTTGGTCATACCAGATCATCTGAGACTGTAGAATTCTTTAAGCAAAAGTTCTCAATCTCATGGCCTCACAGTTCCCTGCCAACCAAAAAGCATTTCCTATCAGAAGTTAATCTAACACATCAAGCAGAATCAGCTTCCTGATTCCCCCTGGAACAAAAAATGCTTAAATACAATGTAACAAGAAGTCTCCCAACAATCCAATGCACTGTTTGGATTATATGGAACAAGAGTCTGGATTTCCAAAGTACTTCAGAGCCGCACAGCCTCCCTGGTAGGGTTTAAGGTCTCGTAACCAGTCAAGTTGCCGACTCAAACCAGGCCTACTGGAAGAGTGTTTTGGCAAGCCTAGTATATTTTCTCAGATACAAAGCATTTCAGATGGAATGCAACAACATACCATTCTTGAAACTGAGGACAGACTAGATATTTTCTCCTGAGTCATCTATCTCAGATAAGGATGGGACTTTGATGGGGGGATTTGAAGTGATAAAAGCAATCATATGGTTCTCTATTCATAGCACTCCATGGAAAGGCAACTTGAATGTTTTCCCTACATTTCTCCAGCATTCAGATCTAAGGAAGTATAGAGGAGGGGAAGGGTGAAGAACTTTAATATGTTTTTTAATTTCTCACACTAGAAGTGGAGGGTGGGGTATAGAAGCCTCCAACTCTCCACTTATGACCCTTTGAGCCTTGTTTCGTATTTCTCTCTCTTCCCAAAAGACTTAGCTTAGCCCTCTATTATCTAAGTAGCTCACTGATTTGTCAAACCAAGCGTACTGGTGTTTTTTTTATAAACTGGGAAGGAATACCTACTAGCATGCACCAATACATGTGCACAGATACACATGTATCCTCATATATCCATGCTGATAAAAATTCATGTATCCACACTTATGCACATATAACACGCAACACCAGTGTACACACATTACCAAATATATGCAAATTTATTATTTCATTGACCTTAACACACCTCTGCAATCATGTTTGCATATTTCTTTCAGCTACTCACTCTTCTTGATAGGACATTTAGGACAACTAGGAGAAGCTGCTACTCAATCTTGTAGTTAATAAACATGTAGGTTTTACCTTGAAAAGACGATCTGGTAGGAAATGCAAGTGGATTTGAAATATCCCAAACAATATTTGTTGTGTTTCTGAGACAAGGTCTTACTTTGTAGTTCAGACTGGCCTTGAACTGACTATAACCCTGGCTGGTTTTGAACTCACGGCTGTCCTGTCTCAGGCTCCTGAGTGCTGGAATCACAGGTGTGAACCACCATGCCAAGAGAAGAAAAACAAGTGCCTTTAACTGGCAGTTAATACATAGAATTAATTATACTCTAAAGATGATTAAAATGATAAGTTATGTATATTTTATCAAAATAAAAAAGGTTTTAAAAATTTAAAAAATCAAAAACATATTTATGAAAAATCCAGGAAGAGTAAAGAAACCAAAGAAGCTCACCCCTGGGCCCAGGGAGCCCAGCTCCAGAGAGGCACTGACGCAGTTTCTCACACAGGAACCCTGTGTTACCACAGAAACAGCTCCAATGGGAGGTGGAGGTTAACATTCACTTTATTGTTAACATTCGTTTATAGCCACACATCTTACTCTATAACTCTGTACGTAGCGTCACCTTGCTCCAATTTTGGACTTCGCCATTTGCCCCCTTTGGGCCAATGAAATGACAGCAGCAGTTCAATGGACACCTGTCCATTTCTGCTTGCCTTTTTGCACAAGTAGATGTGTGCAGTCTTACAGAGCTATACAAACAAAGATGGGCAAGTGACCCAAGTGGCCCCAGCCAATACCATTCTAGACCATCTGAGGACTAGTTGATCCCTCTAGAAAACACATCAGAGACAGGAAGAACAATTCAGCCTCAATTGTAGAACTGCAGACCTATGAGCTAAATGAATGATTGTTTAGGCCACTGCACTTTAGAGTGACATTGTTATGCAACATTATTTGTTGCAATAAGTAACTGACACAGAAATTGTTATTTAGAATCAGGGTGCAGCTGGAATAACAGCAAAAAGTGTGGCACTGGCATTCAGACCATGCAGTAGGCAGAGGTTAGAAAAGTAATGACAGAATTGCTACAGAAGAATGGGAAAATGGCAGCATGGGTTATGTAGTATCAGAAATTGATTAAATAGCCATATACAACAATTCAGAAGGTACAAAACATATGTAATGGACATTGGTGTTTAAGCAACATTTTCAGAAAGAATGCTAAAAGTGTCAGTGGCTCTTATTAACTTGATAAGATTCTACTAGAAAGAGAAATTTTAGACAAATAACTAACTGTGTAAACAAATTTAGAGGGGCTGTAGAGGGATCTGGACTGCTTGGTTAGAAAATTGTTTTTTGTCACTAGTCTCCCCAACCAGCAAAAGATTCTCCAAGTAAAATAAAGTCCAATCAAATGTTTAGCTTTAAGATGTTATTAGGACCTCTGAAAGACAGAAGAGCCCAATAAACCCTTTATGCTAGACAATAAGACCACTACGAGTTTTATAAACACTATGCCACAACACCTGGACTTCCTAGTAACAGTGATTAGGTCCTGAGAGAGATCCACCTCTGAAAAATAGTGGATATTGCTTCTGGCTCATCAGATTTATAAAAAACTCACAGAAGATTTTAGGGCAATATATTGACAAAGCCAATCACTTGTTAACACTAAAAGAAACTGAGACTATTCAAAATTCTATAAAACTTCTAGATCCCCAAATTTCACAGGTAAAAAGCAGGCTCAGAAAGTTGTGTAAAACATGAAGAAAGTGGCCAAGGAGGGTAGAAAAGTAAGGACGTCCCAGACGGGAGAGCATAGAACAGAAAACATGGCCGAGGGAGTCGCTTCCAGGGAACAGAACAGAGGCCGAGGCAAGGGCTCTTCCTCTTCTCAACAGGAGGTCATTTGCACATTTGCACAGCTACATTTCAGAACTGCTGTACATTTTCCATTCTTTGTTTTTGAATGAGATTGTCTACAGCTGCAGTTCTGTCTTTTACTACCCTGTTGTATTATGTTTGAGGTTTGTCTTTTGCATTCACAGATCTTCCATTCAAAGGAACTAAATTTGCAGAGCCATATTGGAACCTGAGCTCCTGGCCCTTTGGCCTGAGGCTATGATTAGATGAGGTCTTTAAGGATCTTGGAATCAGGGGTAGTGTATTTTGCACCTAGCAATAAAATGAATAGTTGGGGTCAGAATGTGGAGATTCCACTGATTTTGTGTCAGTTTCCACTCCAAGTTCTGTATCAGTTTTCTGTTGCCACACATAATATTGTGTAACCCCAGTCACCCAAAACTATGTGGCTAAAACAACCATCATTTATTTGGCCTGAGAATTCATAAGTTGATGATTTAACTTGAAAATCTGTCCTGATCTTGGATGGGGTTTTTATTGTATGTTTCCTAGGTCAATTGGCTACTGGCTGTGATTTGCATTTCTGGTGGTGATTGTCTTGGGTCAAGATGGTCCCTAATGACCCCAGCTGTCATAATTCAACTGCCTTCCGTATGTCTTCCAACAGGCTAGCCCTAGCATGTACTCATGGTTATAATGAAGGAGTAAGGGAAGATTGAGATTAAGATTCATATTACAAAGAACAACATGAGTTTAAGCCTCACAATATAATGATTTTACCACCCTGTGCTTGCTAAGAGACAGATGTCTGAACCCAAAAACAAGTGGTAGGTCCATCAATGTAATCAGTGTACCATAATTCCCAAAATATGATCCAAAGAACTATTACATCACAAGGTATCATAAATGCTCCACTAAAAAAGTGTTCTATCATCGCACAAATGTGTGAAATACTGCTTACAGTTTCCTCTTACAGTAGGCAGTGCCCATAACGATAGCACATAATACTCATTAACTTCTTAAAGGCATTAAGAATACCTGTATCTGTTTATCTGGGATTAATTGGTATCTCTTACATTTATTCAGCCCTGAAATACATTAATTACACAAAATTATGAACATTCCTTAAGAATAAATGTTCCCTAAATCACAGTCTGGGAAACATGAGTTCTCTAAGTTACAAAACTTTCTGGCAGCAGAACAACACAGAGTGACAGTGCAATAATTGGGCAACTACTTTTAGTCCTTGCTTAGCCACTAAGTGATCTTGAGCAGGTCATAATGTCTTAAACTGGGTAGACTGGAAGCACCGTTCTCTGTGCTCCTCCTTAGCTTAATGATGCTAGAAAATATTTTGGCTCTTCAGGACACAAGAATCCTTTGAAGCTGCCCATCTACCACAGTAACAATGACCTAAAACTTGCCACTTTGTCATAAATCTGGTTCTGAACATAAAAAAATCATTTTAGTCTGTTTATTTCAATCACTTAAGATATTCAAAGTACCCTTCACATACAGACTCTGTCTCTGCCCTTCCTAATTGTCCAGTAAAATCCCAGAGATATTCCAGTGTGTATTAATATTCTAAAGAAATACAATACCTGCATTGTAGACTCTAACTTTAGAACATTCATCGCTGAGATGATTTGTTTCTTCCTGTCCTATTTTCCCCTAGGTCATCAGCCTGTGGAACTGCATGAATCATTACTTTACTGAGCACCTCCCCATCGATAAGAATGGAAGAGCAGGGATTTGAAGGCATAATCTACCTTCAGTGCCCATCTGCCTTCCTTTCCCACTTGCCACAGTCCTTCAGAAAAGCTAGAAAATGTGATTCAAGAACACGGGGAAGGGCATTCCGCAATTCTCCCCCTAGCAGTATACCACTGCTACTTCTTACATACCAGCACATGCATGAACATGGTGATACATCTGCCATAGCAACCCGCTGTAATACCAACTCAACAAGCTCCATGTTCCTTGTATGTGCCTGACACAGCCTCACTTAACCCTCCCAGGAGCCTGGCAGCGAATATTCTTTTCATTCCTGTTTAATAGTTGAGCAAGCAGAGGCATGGGAGCATTTGCCACATGCTCAAGGTCACACAGCTAGTAAGAGGCAGGGCTGGGAAAGCTCAAGAATGCTTTACTTACCTTCCACTCTTTTGGAGAAGAGAGAATGAGGAAGATTGGAATTAACACATGTAATTATTAGAGTTTAGAGGAAAAGAACACATAGGATGAATAGATGGGTGAGCATTTACTGGATAAATTGTAGATAGATTAAAGTATAGATCAGTGGTGGTGAACCTATGGCATACGTGCCGCGGTGGGCTATTTGTTATCACTGAAAGTTTTAAAAGCTTCTCTGTCCCTGGAATAGATCACACACAGGCGGGCAAGACTGAAATCTGTAGGGTACGCCAGTACACTGTTAACCGGGGGTAAGAGCTTTGAATCAGGGCAGGCCAGTAAGCCAGACTTGGGCAGAATTTCTATGTTGCTGTCTCAAGGCAAAATTTCTTCTTGTTTAGGAGAGGATCTTTGCTCTTAAAGCCTTCAACAGACTGGATGCGATCTAGCCACATTATTGAGGATAACCTATTTTACTTAAACTCTACTGATTCAATGTGAAGCACATCTAAAAACAACAACATGGAGAAGTCTAGGCTAATGTTCGACCAAACTATGGGGTACCATTGCCTGCTGAAGTTGACATGTAAAATTAACCATCACCACAAGGAACAAGAATAGGCTGGAAGTATTCTGCTTGGAATCCACTGAGTGTTCAAAGGGAAGATAACTCTTTCAATTCTAATTATGAGGTGGTGTTGTACTCAATGTATTTAAAGCAAAAACAAAGTTGTGGAAAAGCCACAAAAAAGGGTTAACACAGAGACTAGAGGGAACCCAAAGCTGAGCACTTTCTCTGAGGAAGATGGAGAAGAATGATGCAGACAGCAGCAGTCCAGGGGGCTGCAGAAATGAGTACAGCAGGCTGACTTCCCTCTTGAAGTCTATGTCTGCAGATTTGAGCTGATTCATTTGGAAAGTCTCCATGCTGACAAATAAGTTGGGCTGCAATTGTAGGCAAAACAGAGTTTTGAGAGGCTCTGAAAACTATTTCCCACATAGATTTTTCTTCTATCATCTGAAGTGGCTTTTAATGGTGATCACTGGCACCAGGAGATAAAATCAGCTCTTGCAGATGTCTCCATCCATAGTTGAACATGTGGGGCTTTAAACATAAAGTTACAGCTTTTTTTGAAAGAGAATACCCACAATCCTTCTGCTGCTGTCTGCGTCCTTGGCTTGCTTTCAGAGATTTTATGTTGTTGAAGTATTTTGGGTTTTTTTGCTTGTTTGTTTGTATGTTTTGTATGTTTTCCTCCTGATAAAAACGAGCAGTGAAAAGTCCTATGTTATAGGAAGTGAACATGTTGCCGTAAAGTTGACTTCAGAACCAGATGCCGGCATTTCCTTACAACCCAGCTCAGAGCTGGTTCCACTTCTCTATACTGTACTCAAACTCGCCTCTGGAGAGCAAAGTGTCCCTGTGTAGAGATTTTGTGAACTCCTTACAAGTTTTAAAGAGATAGAAGTAATGCAGTTGCTCAAGAGACATACCATAGCTCCAAGACACATTTCCAGTTCTCCCCCTTGCTGTCTGATCTTGAGCCCTTCCTCTGTGCCTCAGTTTATCTATCAGCAATACATAAGTGGTAATAACACTTATCTGCCCTCTTCCTACCCAATAAGTAATAAATCAGGATGCTGGAACACTCTGCAATCTCAAAGTATATAAATCAAGCACAGCAAAATACAGAAACCATCAATATCATCACCTTAGGTCAAAAACAAGATTGAAATTCCAGGCTCCAATGATGAAAGGCTAGTGGGTGGAAATGCTGTCGCTGGCCCACAATGCTTGTCTCGTTGTTTAACATATTTGCCTTCAGATCAAGGAGTCATCCGTGAAAGACAACCTCACAGTGCAGCAGCATTGCTATAATAGCAGACTGACAAAAATGGAGACAGATGGCTGCTCAGCAGCAGGTTTTTAAAATGAATTTACTGTTTATATAATGTGCTAGATTGATGACACCAGTGACTGAGTCTGCCACTTAAAGGGAGAGATCAAGGGGGACAAGGACAATGATCTGGGAAGCCTCTCATCAACCCACCGTTCCTGCCAGTCCAAGGCAGAAGGTTCAGGCTGGCTGCCAAGTCCCCAAAAGACAACCAGCATCTGCAGTCATGACCATACTTTCTGCAGAACAGGAGTGCAGATTCAAGTGCATTTGTTTTTTACATTGGCAGAAAAAATGGCAGCAAGTGCCAGCTGTGTGAGGACAGGAGAAAGATCAGGGCTTTTCTTCTGGTAATTGTCTTGTGAAATAGCCTAGGGTGGAAAGAATGCATTCTCCAAAAGCAAACACCCACCGAATAGTGATATAAGCAATCGCTATAGCATAATCCTTAAAGAAATGGTGCCTCATCAAATCCCCCAAAATTTGACAAGTTCCAAACATTATTTCTTCCAATTCTATGCAATTATGGGTCAATCCTCCCAGGCTGGAGTGAGTTTTATGCTGTACATCTTCCATAATGTCAAAGGACTTCTGCCAATCCCTAATGGCCTAGTTTTGTTTTCCCAATCATTTCGTTGAAGACAACACAAACTTTAATAAAAACACTCAATTGTGATCAGCACTGCTAAGGCGCTGCAAGACCTTTTGGAGCTTCTGTGAGTCAGTGACATAAGGCAATTAAAGCTGAATAACTGTGACCATGAACCAAGGAATACTACTTCTCAGACCTGTGAATGCCCATTGGCTGAAAACTGCAGTGATGTATCCTCTACTGACCTGTTTATTCCATTGTCCTTTCACTGACTGTGGTTCAGTACCATAATGGATTTGCATGTGTGTGTTTCATAAAAGTATCTATTTCCAATACAAATAGCAATAAATGGGTCTGTGCTGAATGAAGTATGATTGTAACCTTAAGAGCCATTCTGGCTTGATGTTCAAACACAGCAGCAATCTTCATAAGGCTTGCAGACCAAACACTCTGACTACTTCTGGAAAATCACAAATGCCTACAACCACTAGTCCCTGCCTGGAGGACTGGCCACATGCAGAACATTATCCCTCATGCAGCTAGTGCTAGGGCTTTGCACACTGCAATGGAGCCCCTGTTAGACATGGCCAGACATCCTAACCATAGCTGCTTTTGAAAGTTACAGAAAGAATCACCAGAAAAGAGTTCCAGAAGGTGAGAAATATTGCAAGACCAAACACCATTCGGAAGTATGAGGCTAAGGAACAAGAAGTAGGTCAATAGGAACAGTGAAAACAGCTGAAATTACTGTCACCGTGATGATGAAAGAGCAGGTGAGGAGCAATCTCTCCTGGTCTGTGGACCCTGCATGGGGACTTGCTACGAGGCTACCGGGCTGGCCTCTAGTCTCACTGGGTTTCCTTTCTACTCTGTTTTGTACCTAGGTTAAGTTTAGCATACACCTGTTTGCTGCATCTCACAAGAATCTAAGACAGGTGTCATCGTAGCTTGGATCAGCTCAATGTCAGGGCCAGCACTTGCCTTGAGATGGATTTAGAATGGCTTCTCTGAGAGGTCACGTGAGTGTCTGAGGTAGCCTGCATGTGGAGGAGAATTTATGTAGTTACCTCCACACTTACACATTCAACAGTCTTTAGGACAATGTTCCAAAACAAACAGCTTGCAGTTGTAGAAATGTCCTATCCTCAGTATCTCCAGACAGAGATTTTGAAACAAACACCACTGTTAAATAAATACCACTTTCATTGCCAGTGGATCAACAAAAGCTTAGGAGAATTTAGATACTTATAGAAAATTAGAAAAAAATATGACAAAAAGAAAAAAGAAAAGAAAGAAAAAAGAAAAAAATATGACAAAAAGATTAACTCTTTCTAAAAGACTCTGGACAACCTGGGTGGGGTGATTCACATTTGTAATCCCAGGACTTAGGAGGCTGGGGCAAGAGGACTGCCACAGTTTAAGGCCAGCCTGGACCATATAGCAAGACCTTGTCACTGAATGAATAAATGGATGAATGAATGAATGCATGAATGAATGAACAAACCCCAATAAAAGTAAAGCACAATTACTGGAAAAAAGACAGCTTCTTCAACAAATGGTGTTGGAAAAACTGTCTTTCCACATGCCAAAGGCTAAAACTAGACCCATGCCTCTCATCATGCACTAACCTAAAATCAAAGTGGATCAAAGTTCTAAATATTAAAATAGAAACACTAAATTTTCTGGAAGAGAGAATATGTAGAAATCTTGAAGACATAGGTATAGGTAAAGATTTCATGAACAAAACCCCAATTGCATGGGAAATACTATAATCAACAACTGGGATCTCATCCTATTAAAAAGCTGTTGCACAGCAAAAGAAACCACCAATAGAGTGAAAAGACAAACCACAGAGTGGGAAAAAATCATAGCCTGAGGTTTTTCAGGCAAAGGACCAATATCTAGAACATATAAAGAACTGAAAAAACTAAGACCATCTAAATTTAGATATCCATTCAAAAATGGGCATCTGAAATGAATAGACACTTCTTATATGAATAAATACAAATGGCAAGTAAATGTGTGAAAAAATGTTCAACATCACTGGTCATTAGAGAGATGCAAATTAAAACAACACTGAGATTCCATCTCACCCCAGAAAAAAATGGCTATCATCCAGAAATCAACCAACAACAAATGCTGGCAGGGTTGTGTCAAATAAGGAACACTTTTCCCTTGTTGGTGGGAGTGTAGACTGGTACAACCACTGTGGAAATCAGTGTGGAGATTGCTCATAAAACTAGGATTACAGGTTCCATTTGACCCAGCAATTCTCTTTCTGGGTGTCTTCCTGGAAGAAGTAAAAGCATCACACCACAGCGATATATACACATCCATGTTTACAGCAGTGCAGTTTGTAATAGCTGAATCCTGGAAACAACCCAGTGTCCATCAACTGAGGAATAGGTAAAATAGACGCGGTTTTTTTATACAGTGGAGTACTACTCAGGCTTAAAAGAGGATAACTTGAGACATTTCTAAGTAAATGGATGCACCTTGAGACCATACTCTTACATGAAATAAATCGGACACACGTTGTTTCTCTGGTGTGAGAAACTGAAAGGGTAAATAAGGACCAAAATGTATATTAGATACTGGGAAATAAGAAGAGGCTATTCATATGGGAAGGGGAACAAGGGAGGGGGGGATGGAAGAGAAAAGAAAAGTATAGAAGGAAGAAAATGGAAACAAAGCTTTTGTAAATAAGGAGGGGAAGAGGGGTTGAAGGGAGGAGAGGGGATGGGGAAAAAGAACCAAGACACAAACTCCCTCTGATGACTGAGATCAGTATGTATATCTAAAATGTACTAAAAAAAGTTAAACAAAATAAATAAATAAATGAAAGAATGATCTCCAGAAAAGAAATCAAAGCCCCAGCACAGGGGTGGCACACCTTTTAGAGATTTCAGTGATGTGAACAGCTCACTTTGGCACACGTGCCATAGGTTCGCCACTGCCCAGAATACTGCAGCAATCTGTTGTTAATGATGTCTTTCCGATATAAACACAATCCCAACTGCACAGTTTTGGTCATCTGGTAGGAGAGAGGGCAACAGAGGTTTCCAGTGATACTCAAAGGAAGTATGGGGTCAAGAGAAAACAGAAAATGACTACTTCTGGGGAATGTTCTAGGCAATGAAAGGGCCGCTGTTAGCCTCTAAAACAATCTTGTGTAAATTAGGAAAAGGTGCCTCTTCTGGGCACACAAATTCCCAAGCCTGTATTCATGCCTCAGTCAGAGTAAGGTAGGCTGGATTCTGCCTTCATTCCTCCTCTTCACACGGCGTCCTTGTACAGTGAACAATCAACGAACCCTTCCCATGGCATAGAGAAGGGAGAAGAGAGGGACTGACAGGCCAAGTGGGATAAAAAGAATCACTCCGAGAGAAGCAGAACCTGAAATAGAGACAGAGAAAGAAGAGAAAAGTAGATGTGGAAGGAAAATTCATTTGGAAAAAACAGAAGAGGAAAGAAAAAAGAAGAGGTGCCGGTACATTGGACTTTTTCTCTTTGGTTCATTATCACTTGGTCATGAGAGTGAGGCCAGTCTAGGGGACTACTCTGACATGCAATGCACCTGTCATAAACAGGACTGTGTGAGGCACTGATTGAGCAGGACGGAGATCTGGGAACTGCGCCTCCTGCCTGCTGGGGAGAGCAAAGGATGAAATGAAACATCTGTCAACCACCCTGGGCCCACCAAATTATGTGTGATCAATTCTGACCAATTCTGACCAGGCAAGGTGAGGGAGGTCCAGTGAGGTTAGGCATTTAGAAAGTCAAGCTGGACTGGAGGAAAAGAACCAAACAACTAACCAACCAAGCAATATCCTTGCCTGCAAGACACATATTAGTGACATATATAGCTGCTATAGGATTAATAAAAATGCCAAATCCCGCAGGGCATCGTGGCTTGTGGCTCATGCCTATAATCTGAGCACACAGGAGGCTGAGGAAGATCACTGTGAGTTCAAGGCCAGCCTGGGATAAATAGTGAGTTGAAAGCAGCCTGAACTGAATAGTGAGACCCTGTCTCCAAAAAAAACAAAGCCAAGTTCTTACTTAGGCATTTGCAATCATTACAATTTCTGTTAAAAACAAAAACAGTGATCTGACCCACTCTCTCTGTACTACCATTAACCTCAAAAAATTTCCTCCCAGCTACCCATCTGCCTTGTGTCCTGACTTCAGAGATTCTTTTAATAGCCTGGGGGAGAACCTCCTTATAGAACACAACATTTCTTGTATCCATCATGGTGGTACCAATTTAGAATTTTCTGAGCACCTGGAATTTAGAAACATCTTTATGCTTTAAAATTCTTGAGCTAGAGCTCAAAACAGCCATGGTTATTGTCATCTCAGGTCCTCACTGAGGAGATCCCTAACAGCTACATGAAAGCTAAGCCCAGAATATGTGGATGGTTGCAGGAAGACAAATGATACTAAAGAGAGAAGATATACTAAAAATAAAACAAACCCACTGCATGCTGTTATTTTAGCCAGTACTCCAAGGTTGTGTCCTAGTTTTCTGTTTCTTTGACTCAATCAATCAAGCATCACTCCTTGAGCATTAGCTACTGAGCCAGTCTTTGCAAGTATAGCACGGGATGAGAAAGAAACAATCTCTGCCCCAAGAACCTTACAATTACATTATTAAAAAGAATGACACAATAATATTTTAAACTGAGATCTGAGGCCAGAATTGGAGTGAGCTTGACGATGAAATGAGAAAGAGGGGACCACGTTGAGGAAGAGCCACACAGAGCTTCTGAGGCCAGTGTGGCTTCCACACAGCTCATGGGAAGTGATGGTGGACCAAGTGCAGACCAGTCACTGCGCTCTGAAAGGCCAAACTAAGGATAACCTCTGTTTATTCTCTTTTAGAGTGAGTCTTGGTTTTTCTCCTTGTCTCAGCTGTCTGTCCGAGAAATATGTGGAAATAAATATAACTTGTGTGAAATGGCTAGCCCATGTAGATCCACTATAGAGACTCCAATATAAAGAAGTCAACAACTGCATTTCAAATCATAGGAACACACAAGTCTCCAGGCACCCTTCTCTACTTCCCCAGCTCCAGACAGAGCCACTGCACTATCTAAGAGACCCTGTGGCCTCTCTTGGCAATGGATTACAGAGCTTCCAGTAAATTCCATTAGCTTGAGCTTCCTGACAGCTCGCCTAAGGCTGCCCAGCTTCTCTGTGGGAACAGAGCCCAATCTTTTAATATTAATACCATTGGTTCTAAGAGGTTAAATAGCACAAATGACTTCAGTATGTCCTCTTCGGGTCTCTATGCCTGCCATTTAATCACTTTAATTCATTTCCTATTCATTTTAATCAATGAAATGCTTAGAGAAAGAAAGGAATGATAGTAGAAGAGAATCTTAGAATTATGTTTAAGTAATATCTCTAAAAATGTATAAAAGCTTTCAGTTCTTTTCACTTCCCTTCTCCTAGTCAAATTCAACTACTGCTACACAATAGAGGGAGTCAAGATATTCCTTTAGCATATTCAGTACATGATTTTGTGGCTAGAATAAGAAATAGGCAGAGATATTTCTACTTTGGGGATTGCTGGGATTTGAGGGATGGTACTGTCTCTAGGCCTCCGAAAGGGTTCTGATCTGGGTCTCAACTCTCCTTCCTGGAGAGTGATGGCGAAGAGTTTGCTGACTCCTGGGCTCGCGGGTCTCAACAGGAAAGCGTGTGTGGTCAGTCAGTGGTGGGCGGGGGTGTGCTGAGTCCCAGTAAGTGTACTACATGCTCCCCAGCCCTGACAGAGGTTTAACAGACTTCATGGGTGTTTGAGCTTGACCACTTGTGGTTGAATTCTGGCTTAGCTCTTACCCTATTTGTCACCTTGAAATTGAGAAGTTGAGGCCATAGAAGGGCCATACAACAGAGCGTGGGGACCTTGTCTAATTAATTAGTGGTACCTGTTCTGCCGGGGGAAACTTCCTCAATCTTCACTGTCCCGTGCACATGAACAAAGTCACCTGAACAACAATAACTCATATGATTAGTTTGTAGCCCCCCATGTCCTGTTGCAGGATTGCCTGTCCTTTGGAAATTCTTCACCTCTCAGATCTTTCTGTAGTTCCTTACAGGTCACTCTCACTGCCCCATAAATAAGCCTATTCTCACAGGTGTCACTGGCCTACCAAATATAAAGTGCTCTTCCACACCCCAAAACACCCAACTTTGCTCTGATATTCTCAGGGCAGGGTAGTCCTCACCAGTCCCACTCCTGGTCTCAGAGGTACAGAGGGGATCGCTGTTCCCCCATCAGGTGTCGCTTCTGATGTGAAGAAACTCCTTGGTGATCCTGGTGTCTCCCCTGCCAGCCAAGCATGGAGAAGCTTCTTAAGTGGATCTGTTAGGTAGAATTCTAAGAATGACTCAATGATCTTCACCTGTGACATGTGAGTGTAACCTGTAGACACAATATATCACTCCTGTGGTTGTGTTACCATAGCTGGTGACAGAAAGATTAGCCAAGTGGGTCTAACCCAAAACTAATGAGCCTTTAAGTATCTGAGGCTCTGCTGATGCCATGAGGCTGGAGGGCCCAGGTAAAGAGAATTGCAGGTACAGAATTTCACCTCTTGAAGCTGAAGGTAGAGCCTAGTGATCAGCTGAGAGAAAAAAATGGGAACGGCAGTCCTACAAATGCAAAAAACTGAATTCTACCAAACCATAAATGGGCTTGGATGTAGATTCTTCCCCAAAGCACCCGCTAAGAGCTGACACCTTGACTTCAGCTATGTGAGGCCCTAAGCAAAGAATCCTTTTCAGCCCCTGGTTAAACTCTTGCAGGCCCCATTTGCTTATGATGACTCTAATGGGAAACTTTACAATTCCACCTTGAGGAAAGGATTGGGGTTCCCTCCGTCCATTCACGCATTCATTTATTTACAAAACAATGGATGCCCGTCGCATGCCAAGCCCTGTCCCATGTGCTGGTGATACAGAAGGGACGCCTCAAAGCCCCATTTCTCACAGAGCTCATTTCGCTTGTGAGGTAAAGAGACAGACACATACCTGTGTCTAATGATTCCAAGTTCCATGAAGAAACAAGACTGGGCACGGAGACTGAGAAAACAGAAGGGGAGAAAGTGTTTTACATGGGATGGTCAGCAGTGGTCTGTCTGGCAGGGACACCATTTGAGCAGCATAAGCATGAACTCTGCAGATCTGAGGAGGAAGAGCACCATGGGCAGAGGGCATCCCAGAGCAAAGGTACTGAGGTGGAAAGCACTTGGCATGATGTTAGCAGTGATGTTGATGGAGAGAAAGGAACCAGGAGGAGGCAATGCACAAATAAGGGTTGTGAAGTTTCAGGGTTGATCATATAGAGCCCCATAGGCTACTAAAGAACATTTTTTACTCCTTAATACCATCACTTTCCTTTGTATTAGGTCATCATAATTTTTGCTTTCTTTTCTGAGGTAGAGTCACTATACAGTCCAGGCTTAATTCTTCTTGCCTCAGCCTCGGATACCCAGGAGCACAGACTTGCACCACTGTGCCCAGCAGTAATATTCCTTCTGCTATGCACCGAAACTCGTGCCGAGCAATGAGTTCTGTGTTGCAAAAGATGATTTATTTTTTGCACCTGTCCATTAAGTTTTAGTCCACAAGTTAAGACCAAAACACATACAAGTGCCACACTGAAGAATGCTGACATTAACCCTGGAGGATATAGATGCGCTGGAGCGACTGAAACAGTTTCGTGAGCTGACTGAACTTTGGTAGCAGAGGAGCGGGAAGTTATCTGCTGGTTGTATAACTAAGTCCCACTAACAGTTACCCCTGAGAGTTGGTGATGGCTGGCTGAGGGGTGGTGGTGAAGACACTGAATCGCTACTGGATTCTGTTAGAAGGTGGTGTTAGTAAGACTTGTGGATGGTCTGAGGTACGGCATGCGCAGCAAGGAGGAGAATTCAGAATAACACTTGCCTCTGTCTAAACTCCAACAATGGGTGAGGCTCAAGTGCTTTCTTGGGAAACACTCTGGCTTCCAGCTCAGTTCTGTCAGTTCTCCAGGAGCCAGCAGAAATTTCTGAACTCAGTGGTAATGTCCAGGCTTAATTTGAGCTCCCTACTTTGCTGAGTATAGTTACAGACACTGCCACATTTCTGTCGGAACACCAGAGTTGTGATGAGGGCAAAATCTTCCAAGCAAGAAAGATCCTTGACTCAGCATTCAGTCTGTCACCTTCTTTAGCACAAAAGTGCAGGAAAAAACATAGCTTTGGTTCCTGGGCCCCAGCTCCAAGAGACTTACACTCTTTCCCCAGCTCACCTGATCACAGGGTTGAAGTTTAAATATGAAGCCTGGAAATAAAGTGTATTAGATTCTGCATGTGAGCAGGAGAACCAGTCTAGACAGGATTTCATGTGTGCTTTAGCTGATCAGCATAATCATTGCATTGGTGTATGAGCAGAGAATAAGTTTTGGAATTCTTCTGGCATGAAAATTACATATGATTTCTGAGTGCAAAGTGTCATTTTATGAATATAAAGAAAAGTCCAAATAAAGTAAACTTTTTATATTGTACAGCTAAAAGCAGCTGGTCTGTGCAAGATGGTGCACAGCTATTTCTCCTCCTCCTTCCTGTTAAGCTCAGGTACAGTAGGTATCAAAGGAGAGGAAAGGGTGGTACGTAGTAGGTAAGTTGGTGTAGGGCCCTGGGACTAGTAGAAAAACACCAAAGAAAAGAGCAGAGGCATGGAGGCTACCCAGACCAAGGACTCCCAGTCCTCAACTTAGCAGCAGCAGACCACCCAGGTTATTCCTCTCCATCTTACTAGAGCCCCTCTCACCTCAAAGGCAGATCAATTAGATCCCTGCCAAGGCACATCCTGCCATGGATGTGCTCTCCTTTCCTGCAGGCCTCACTCACTCCTTTTCCCCTGGGAGATACCAAGGCAGGCAGAAGACCAGGAGAGAGCCGGCTATACCAGGTGACTGGTGCCAAAGGCTCTGGGTTTCCGTGGTCCTGAGACTGTCCTCCACCCCCGAGACACTAGAGAAAGGAGTTACAGCAACTAAGCTGGCAGTCTCCAAAAATTAAAAAGTTACAACAAACATTAGTGCATAAGTGATCCTGATATTTTCGCAATTCAGGATTAATACAATAAGCTGGCGTATATATGGCAAGGTTGAGCTATAGGACCAATAAAACATTCTTTGTAAAAGTCTTTATCTAGAAATTGAAATGTCCAGGTAGAGTTTCTAGCAGCGAATGCCCTTAACCTTACCTTACGTTTTAAACAGAGGCAGATTGAGGTTAAATTGTAATACACAATTTTATTGGTATGTAGGAAGTAAGAAAAGACATTGGTCTGTATAAAACTCTAAAATAAAATTTGATTTTCGGCTAAGGTGCTTTGGGGAAATACACATAAAAAAAAAACTTTCAAATAAAATTGAAATATGCTTTTGAGCAACAGTCCAGGGTAGCAGACCCCCCAGCTGTAGTAAGAAGACTTGCTTTACAGGCCAAAGTTTAAATATGAAAACAGACCATTTCACAGAATTAGGGTAGAATTTAGGTTCCTAGGAATATCCGGGAAAATGTCAGCTGAGATGAGCAATGAAAAACTTTGGAAAGCTCCCAAACCAACCATATCTAAAGCAACAAACCAAATAAGCTTGCAGTTTTCAGAAACCAAACTAGGGAAGAAAGTAGAAGGATGGAGTGGGGAGATTAGCTCACCAACATTTCAGAGCAAAGGAGGACATTTATGAGAAGCCAGTTAAAGATGAATTTAGAAAGGTAAAATAAAACACCCCCCATCGAGATGCCATATAAATGGTTAAGTAAACAAGTTGCCTCTGTTTATCTCCATGTTGAAGACAGGAGCCCTCCATGTGTTACCTGCTCTATAAAGAACGGTAGAATAGATTAGCTCTCATGAAAGCCAATGAAAAATTTTAAGAAAATTCTAGTATTACCCAGAAATTTTTTATATGATACCCAGGCAGTGTTTATTATCCATATCAATAATTCTGAATACAGAAAGTAGAAATGTTGATGTTCAGTTTATTTGCACACCAGGGATCTTGCTGATTTTGTCACCACCCAATCCAAATACAGTTGACCTGAGAGTCCTGCATTATAAAAGGTCTAATAAAACACTTAGCTTTTAAGCCACTGTGCTCTAATTTATGACATCTGCCAGGGAGTGACTATAACATGGCCATGGTTCTTTTATAAGATGTGTGCAACTGAATTTTTTTTTATTTTCAAGAGAATTAAGAAAAAAAATAACAGCAAAATGTCAACAACAGACAAAAACAAAACAAAGCAAAAACAATGAGAGTAATACAGGGTTTCAGAGAAAAATGATAGGGATTAACAGTGGCTGTTCTATTACATATTTTTATCTTCATCAAAGCTGATCAGATTACCAGATATAAGGGAATAAAAAATAAAAACAAAAAATTATAAATGATACAGAGTTCCGCCAAACAAGATGATAGGAATTCAACAGTGGTGTTATGTTGCATATTGTTTTCAAATTAGTTGTTCAGATTACCAGACATAAGCATGCAAAATTTTACTCAGAAATTTTTAAAACACAATTTTCAATTAATGAAATCTTGTTAAGTACATTCCTTTCATGGTGGAAAAGATTTTTAAAATGTCTTTGTATAAGGAAATAAGTATTGCTTCAAGCTAAGCTACAGAACCAACCTAAGTGCCCACCAGTGGATGAGTGGCTGAAGGAAGTGTGGTGTACCTGCACAAGGGAACATCGTTCTGCCCTGAATGAAACCCTGTCACTTGCAGGAAAATGATGGAACTAGAAATCAAGATAAGCAGTGAAATACGCCAGACGCAGAAAGACAGAAACATGTGATTTTCCTCATCTATGGAAGCTAAAAATAGTCCACCTAGACGTGGACTAGTAATTTGGTGTAGACAGGAATTAGAAAGGATAGGTATAGGTGGGAAAAAAGGAAATTGGATTTGATCAGTGCATGCTATAGGAATGTATGGAAAATGACACTGAACCCCATTAATATGTGTAATTTTTTATCCTTTCAAAAATTTAATTAAGTTTATTGGTACAAGTTAGATATGCATAATGATCACATTCATCATAGGGACTTTGCACCTGTGCATGATATATCTTTTTTCTTTTTTGCCATTCCCCTCCCCCATTAACCCTACTTCCCCTCATTTACAAAAGCTTTGTTTCCATTTTTTCCTTCTTTTCTCATTTTTTTCTCTTCCTTCTTTTCCCCTCCCCCTTCCCTCATCCCCCTTGCCATTTGGACATTTTCTTCCTCTTTCACAATAACTATATTATTATACATTTTGGTCCTCATTTACACTTTGAGTTTCTCACACCAGAGAAAAACCTTGTGATATTTGACTTTTTGAGTCAGGGTCTCATTATGCAGTTCAGGCTGATCTTGAGCTCACTTTGTAGCCCAGACTGACCTCGAACTCATAACAATCCTCCTGCCTCAGACTCCTGAGTGCTGGGATTACAGGCATGCACCACCACGCCCGGCCTCAATGTGATATTTGAACGTGGGTGTCGAATTTATTTCACTTAAGAGTATGGTCTCAAGGTCGATCCATTTACCTAGAAATGTCTCAAATTCATCCTTCGTTGTGGCTGAGCAGTATCCCATTTAATAAAAAAAGCACCATATCTTCTTTATCCATTTATTGGTTGATGGGCATTTGGACTTTTTCCAAGATTCAGCTATGACAAATTATGCGGCTATAAACAAGCTTGTGCATATATCAGTGCGGTGGATGCTCTTCATTCAAAAAGATACCAAGAAGGGGAATAGCTGAGTCAAATGGAGCCTCTAGTTTCAGTATTTTGATGAGTCTCCTCACTGATTTCCACAGCAGTTGCACCAGTCTATACTCCCATCAACAGTGGAAAAGCATTCGTGTTTAGCCACAGGTCTGCCAGCATTTGTTATTGGTTGGTTTCTGGATGATAGCCATTCTTCCTGGAATGAGATGAAATCTCAGTGTTGTTTTAATTTTCATTTCTGGAATAACCAGTCATGTTGAACATGTTTTCATATATTTATATACCGTTTATACTTCTTCATCTAAAAAGTGTCTGCTCATTTAAGATGCCCATTTTTGCACTGAGTCTTTAAATTTGGGAGATTTGATTTTTTTGAGTTATTTATATACGCTAGATATTAGTCTTTTGATGAACAGCTGGCAAAAAGTTCTTCCCACACTGTGAGTTGTCTCTTTACTCTTGGTGATTTCTTTTGCTGTGTAAAATCTCTTTAATAAGATGTGGTACCATTTGTTGAATCTTTGTAATATTTCCTGTGTAATCAGGGTTTTGTTCATAAAGTCTTTTCCTACACCTATCTTCAAGAGTTCTACCTATTCTATCTTTCAGCAGATTTAGAGTTTCTCTTTTAATATTTAGATCTTTGACCCATTTCAATTTTAGTTTAGTGCATAGTGAGAGATATGGGTCTACTTTTAATCTTTGGAATGTGGAAAGGCAGATTTTCTGACACCATTTATTAAAAAGGCTATCTTTCTTTCAGTGAACATGTTTGGTGCCTTTGTCAAAAATAAGTTGGCTGAGTGTATTTGGAGTTGTTTCTGCATCTTCTAAGTCTGTTGCATTGACCTTCAAGTCTGTTTTTTGCCAGTAGCATGCTGGGTTTTTTTTTTTTTTTTTTTTTTTTTTTTTTTTTTTTCCGGTACCAGGAATCGAACTCACGATGTTGCACTTGCCAGGCAGGCGCTGTGCCGCTGAGCTAAATTCCCAGCCCCAACATGCTGTTTTTATCATAGGTGATTTGTAGTATAATTTCAAGTCAGGGATTGTGATGCCGCTGCCTTACCTTTGTTGCTCAGAACCTTTTTTGCTATTCTAGGTCTCTTCTGGTTCCAAATGAGTTTTAGGAATGTGTTCTGTAATTATGTGAGGTATGCTATTGGTATTTTGATCAGGATTGCATTAAATCTGTATAACAATGTTGGGAGTATGACCATTTTCACTGTATTGGTTCTTCCTACTCAAAACCAATGGATAGCTTTCCATTTTCTGATATCCTCTTCAGTCTCCTTTTCCAGAATACTGTAGTTTTCAATGTAAAGATCTTTTACTTCCTTCATCAGTATTTCATTTTCTGGATGCTATTGTGCAAGGTGTGGTTTTCCTAATTTCTCCCTCAGTGAGTTTGTTATTTGTTTACAGGAATGTTATTGCTTTTTGAATATTGAGTTTGTATCCAGTTACATGATTAATTTATACATATTAATCAAAAATAAAATGATTTTTTGAAAAAAACCCTGCTTTTTGAATCCAGAAATCTGAGAAGTGCCCACTCTACATGGGCTGAAAGTTTGTCAATTTTCAAAGACATTTGTAGCCCTGGAGCCAACTGCTCCCTAAAACATAATGAAGATGCTGACCGTGACCTCCCCAGTGACTCCATGGGTTTCCTGCCAGGATCCTGTCTTCATCGTCTTCCCTTCCTAGCGTGAAGTACATGACCTAAGTCTTTAAACATGGAAAGAGTTTCTAGCTTGCTAAAAGCTTTGTGATAAAGTAATGGCTTCTATAATCCATTAAATAAAATGTTTAGAGATACTCTTTTGTGTCTTTTTGCATCATAAAATTAGTTAATAATATAAAAACTTTTGAAAATACAAAATGTCTGAAGAAAACTGTTTTTAAATCAACCTTAATCTCACCATCCAGTTAACTGCAAGCTATTTTATATCTTTCTAGCATTTTATCTCGTCACTTTTTAAAAAATGGGATCACGTTATATGAAAATTTTATTCTCCTTATATATTTTATTTTCTTTTATCAGTACTTTTCAATACATGATTTCAATCATTCCTTACTCTTCTATCCTATAGATGTACCATAATTTTTTTTGACTTTATAAATGAATAGTTTATAACTGACTTTCTCTGTTGAAAGTTGTTTTGAATAATCCTGTAAATAAAAATTTTTTCCATCTCTTATTTCTTTCTGATTTGTTCACAGATTTGGAATCTCTGGGTCAAATGACATAATTTTTTTAAGGCCATAGGCAATGAACACATTGGTTTTGGGTTTTTTTTTTTCCACTCATGTAGTTTTAATTTCAGATATTTACCTGAAATTTCTTACCCTTGCTCCCAGATATTTCACAATTCATAATTTTTCAGTCTTCAAAAATGGAACATACTGCAAATACTACATACTATATTATACAGTACTCCCAACAGATCTAAGACTGCTTCATATAACCAAGCACATTAATATTTATACAGTAAGTATATGAATATCTATACCAAGCATGATAAAATACATAAGTAACCTCTTAGCACTTTAGGTCAGGGTTTATCGTCCAATGAGTTTTGGTACCAAACTTTAAAAAATTTTTCAGTTTTAGAACTTTGGAGATTTTAAAATTGTAAGTTGTGGATCTCTTTATATAATGGGGCACTGTATGAATAGATTTCTTTTTTTTCTTTTTTCCTCCTTTTTTCTTTTCCTCCCCCTCCTCTACCCGTTTCTTCTTTAAAAAAATTAATCTTATTGGTACATTTTAGATATACATAACAGTCACACTCATCATAGGAATTTCTACCTGTATAGGACATCTTATTCTCCTTTTTACCCAATCCAGTCCCTCCCCTTTAGCCCATCTTCCCCTCCTTATTTATAAAACCTTTGTTTCTATTTTTGCCTTCTTTTCTCGTCTTTTCTTTTCCTTTCCATCCTTCACCCCACCCCCCTCCTTTGTTTTCCATCCCATTTGAACATTTTTTTCCTCATTTCCCAATATCTATTATATATTTTGGTCCTTACTGAACACATTGGTTGTTAGAAAGCTATACTAAATTATACTTTATTCACCCATGTGTAAAAATGTTTGCTCCTGCTGGGCGTTGTAGCATACACCTGTAATCCCAGCACTCAGGAAGTTGAAGTAGGAGGATTTCCAGGAGTTTGAGGCCAGTCTGAACTGAGACTGTCTCAACAACAAAACCATATATATCTATATCTGTATATATCTATATAAATATATATATAATTTATTTCAGTACATACTTGAGAAAATTTATTATAAATTTGTGGGAAGAAGTTTGTTTCCAGCATTGACTGACTAGATTGTTTCAGATAAACTGTCTGGTTATTCTTAACTAGAAATATTTTCAAAGACAAGAAAACTACCAAGAAAATAAGACTTTGGAGGGAAAGAATTTAGAAGAAGGAAAGAACCAAAAAATAAATCTAGCATTTAGGGCCACTTTTATATTTTTGGTTGTTACTAATACTGAAAGTGAAAATGGCAGCTAAGAATCTAAAAGGCAGAGCAGAACTGTCGGAAGTCTCAGGTTGCAGAGTCAAAGCTGGAGGAAGAACCTTAGTAAACACCCTGGAATTTTAGGTGATCCAGGAGACCAGTGTCCTAAAGTCTTAAGTCACACTGGATTGATGTGATCAAGTCCCTGGCCTACTTAGCTCCCAGAAACAAAACAAATTCTCTTTAGAGGAAGCGAGCACCTCCCCAAGCTATGAATGACCTCTACAAATTTTAATTTTATACAAAATGTTTAACACTCAATCACAAATAAGTAGGTATACAAGTAAATAAAGATAACAAGAAAAAGAAAGGAACAGCAGACCACAGAAACAGCAACAACAAAAATATCTAGATATTATTAAGTAGAAGACATAAATTGTTAGATTCAAGAAATTAAGAAATGAAGTTACAACTAACCAATAAAAAAGGAAACAAATAACATTCTAAAACTTATAGCTGTAAGTGAAATTTAAAACTCAAAAGATGGAAATAACCAAATGCCCGTTAATAGATGAATGGATAAATAAAATGTAGTACATTTATACACAGTAATATTCAGAAATGGAAAGAAATGAAGCACTGATACACAGTACAGTATGGTTCAGCCTTGTGTTATGTGGAAAACATGAGCCAAATACAATCACTGCATGATTCCATGCATATAAAATGTCCAGAAAAGCAAATCTATAGAGACAGAAAGTAGATTACTGTTCAGGTAGGGGTGGGTGTGCTGGGATCTTGACAGGAGATGGCTAGGGGCTACAGAGTTTCTTTTAGGGATGCTATGATCTGGATCTTGAATGCTTGGAAAGCCTATGGGTTGAAAGTTTGTTCCCAAACCCATGGCACTGTTGGGAGGTGGTAGAAGCTTCAGGATATATGGCTTAGTGGAAAGAAATTAGGTCATTTGGTGGTTTGTCCTTGAAGAATGTATTGGGACTCTAGCCCCTTCTCTTCCTCTCTTTTATACTTTCTGCCAAACATGAGATGAGCTGATTCCCCAGCCACATGCTCCCACCATGATGTATGGCCTAGGCACACACCCAAAGCAACAGGGCCCACTGATCATTAACTGAAACCTCTACACCATGAACCAAAATAAAACTTTCCTGTTTTTAATTTGGTTGCTGCAGGTATTTGTTACAGTAACAGAAAGCTGACAAACATGGGAAACAATAAAAATGTTCTAAAAATGATTGTTGTGATAAATACAAAACCTTGTGAATATCTTAGAAGCCACTGAATTGTACACTTTAAAAGAGTAAATGATGTGTATTTACATTATTTCTCAGTAAAGCTGTTAATAAAAGGCCTTAATGGATAAGTTGAAAAGGTAATTAGGTAAATTCAAAAGCTGTTTGGTAAACTGGACTGTATGTCAAGATAAAATGTATTGAATGAACATTAAGGGACAAAACCATGGAAAATTATATTTTCCTTTAATCTTTGAATAAAGTAAAATAAATTGATATAAATTTTGTATGTAGCCCCCTTGCTGTTTAAGAATATTTTTGTAGTCCTAGATCATGTAGGTATCTTTCAATGTTGTGTTATATTTAATATTTATATGTGTGAACCCAGGGAATTTTTTCACATAGCAGAGTGAGAGTTAAGTTTTACTCTCTCTTTCCATGCTGTTTTCCAGTGCAGCTATGATGTTTCTGCCTTGGAGCCAGCTGGCCCTAGATGGAATCCACTGAAACTGTGAGCCAAAATAAACCCCTCCTTTAAATTGTGAGTGCCTGGAACTTTGTAGCAGTAACAAAAAGTAACTAATACAGTGACTTAGTCTCAAAATAAGGAATGTAAAAGGGCTGGGATGTAGCAAGGTGAGAAGGCTAGGTTTAATCACTAGTACCAAAAAAAAAAAAAAAAAAGTATTCTTCAGAAACAACAGAGAAATAAGAAACTCACAAACAAAAAGAAAGTCATTATTAGCTAAGGTATTATACAAGAAATAACAAAGGGAGTCCTCTAGAGAAAAATAAAAGGACAATAGGCAGAACATCAATCCACATAAATAATTAAGAGTATGGCAGAGGTAACCTCATGGGTAAATATTTAAAATATCATAAATGAAGATTTTTATTGCAACCTTTTTCCTACCTGACTCAAAGGAAAACTTTATAAAATAATGTCTATAAATCTATGCTGATAGATACATAATGTATGAAGATATAATTTTTATAACATTAGTAGCACAAAGAAGGAGAAGGGCATGACCCTCCACAGGAGCGAAGATTTTATGCAGTATAAAATTAAATTGGCATCAGTCCAAACTAGACTGTAGCAAATTAAAATGTTAAATTTAACATCTAGGACAATTATTATGACAACTCAAAAAATGGTAAAAGAAATAAAAGAATTGAAATCATGCGTGTGTGCTTAATACCAAAGAAGACAATAACATAGAAAATGGCAGGACATGAGGAAAACAAACAGCAAAGTGGATCCTAACTTAACAATGATTACATTAAATATAAGTAATTTAATCACTGAAAGTCAAAACATAGATTGGCAGAATGGATCTTTCAAAAAAGGAAAAACATGTTCTAATCATGTGCCATCTATAAGAGACAGACTTTAGGTGCAAAAAACAGATAGTTTGGGTTTAAAATGGGAAAAAAATTACAGTGTAACAAATAACTAAAAGAGAGTTAGAGGTCCCATACAAATACAGGATTAGCTGAAATATTTTAAAAGAAAAATTACTGCAAAGAAGCGGATTTTATAATGATAAAATGTCCAATATATCCAGAAGATATAGTAATTATAAATATATATGTACCTAACAACAGAACAAAAAATATGAAATAAAAGCTGACAGGAGACCAAAATGGCAGACTGGTGATCAGCAGCAAAATATACCCTCAACAAAACCCAGAATCCAGACACCTGAAAAATAACAACTTAGTGAAGAGCAAAAAGGAAGTAGTCTCCAGGAATTGAGAGGAAGCTGACAGTAAAATCATCAGCTACAGGGAAAGGGGAGAAATTGACTACAATGCGGAGAAAAAAAAGAGGCAGTCTGAAAGTTCATTGCAGCATTGGGGAGGGGAACCTATCTCCACATATGGAAGGTAAGACTGTAGGATCTGGTGTCCCAGGGAGAAAAAGTGCATGAGGCCAGCAGTGATAGAGACAAGAAAAGCCCATGGCTATTGTAAACTCTAAAAACAGCATAGCATTTTGCTCCAAAAGTGACTCCTAACATATGGCAGGCAACAGTTGGAGAAGTAATCCAGTGCAGCACTCACCATGGAGCCAGAAAGTAGTTATACTCAGGGGCCATTTTGGGAAGGGGTTGATTATTTAAGACTAAGCCACAGGGGGAAAAAAAAATACAAATTGATTTCTCCTTAGCATTTCCAGTGTTACCCTCCCAAAGTGACTGCATGAGAGACAGCTATGGGACAGACTCACAAACTAGGATCAGAATAAACAGGTACCCCTTGAGAAGTTTAGGCTCCATTTGGGAAACACATAATCCCCACTCTTTGGGGTGAGAAGGCAGGCCTTCAAAAGTGGCTGGATCTTAAAGGGCTGGCATTAATGCAGCAGTTGACTTGAACCCTTGCCTGGCTCCCCACATCCAGCACAGATCAGAGGTCTGAATGCTTTCCCCATCTACCAACATGAAGAAGGACACAACTCACTTGGACAGTTGCCACAACCTGGGGTGAACGGACAGAGAGAGCTCTGGAGCAAGAGGCAACTAACAAACTCACAGGCCATAAAACTAGGACAAAAGAAAAAAATTGTGACTTGCTGAGTTCCAAAATGGAGAATTCTTGAAATAAACCACTTGTTCAAATATACAGAGAAATTATTTTTTCTGGACTTATTTCTTTTCTTTTCTTTTATTCTCTATTGGTTTTGTGACATTTAGGTTTTTTCCTTTTTCCATTTTATTTCTTTTCTCTTTTTCCCTTTTACTTTATTTATTTTTCCTTATTTGTTATTTTCTGTTACCTTTTAAAAAATTTTATTAATTTCCTTATGCTTTTTAATAGGATCTTCTATGTCACATTTCTTTCCCCTTCTTCCATTGCTTAATTTTTCAATTTTTTTTCTCATTCTTTCTCCTGTTCAGCATCCCTTCTATCTTTAATAGTATAACAATTAAGCTTTAGATATTTAATTATTCTATGCTTTTACTATTGATTGTTAGTTCAGGAATCATTATTGTATTTAATAGATATGTACTGTATGTCAATATTTTGTGTGCCTTAATATTTATGTAATGATTTGTAGATATATTTTCTATAGTTAATGATATATTTTTGTTTTTTTTCAATATCCAATTTGTCTATGATTCTATTATAGTTGCTGATTTAGTTGCTATTGCAGGGGTGGCATAGTAGGTACTATTAGTAGATTTTTCTCCATATGTCAACATCTGGATTGCTTTTCTGTCATTAACAATACTGAGGTCCATTCCTAGTGAGCTGGGTGCAGGGTCAATTACACCTTATCCTTCCCTCCTGAATTAATGGAGATGGTTGGAACTCGGGACAGAGGCAAAGGCACCTGCAAACCTCAGCACACACAGGTAGCCCCACCAAAAGTGTATCCCTGAAAACATAAACTAAAGAGATCTCCATACTAGGAACAAAGTCCACTATAAGCACCTGCAAACCTCAGCACACACAACAATGATTACAGAAAGATGAGGAAACAAGACAGTAAAATGCCTCCCAAATCTCCCACCTCCCTCAAAGCGGATCCCTGGGACATTAAGTGAAAGGAAATCAAAAGCCATACTGCTGAGCTAATTAAAGTGATGAAAAAGGAGACTCAAATACAGACCAAAACTGCAACTGGAGAGTTTGAAGAAGTATAATTAAACAGATAATGGACTGAATAAACAAAACATTAGCAAGTATAAAAAATACACAAATAAAAAGCTACATGAGCTAAGCAAAGTGATACAAAACATGAATGACCAGTTTAGCAAAGAATTCTCATCCATAAAAAATGACTGGATATAAATCTATGAGATTAAATATTCTATTGAGCTCAGCCCACACTGTCACGGTTCCCAGCTGAAACATGCAGAGAGCGCCAGGTATTTCCCAGTTAATCCCTGAGGGCAGAGCGCACAAATCAGGACCCAGCCCACATTACAGACAGAGCTCTGGCCTCTCTGCTCCTGCAGCAGAGAGGAGGTTTTCACTCTGAAGCCCCAGGGACTTCACTGGCTGTGGGTGGGCGAACAGACTCTCAGCCCTGCGTGACCTGCCCCGAGAGAGTGAGTGCTCCAAGAGCCGCTGAACCGAGGTTTGAGTCTGTGCTTTGCCTTTGCCCAGACGCCCTAGCGAGTTGAAGGCTGGGGAAGTCTGGGACTGATACCCATCTGGGCTACATCCGGTTCCTGTATGTGTCCTGAACTGACTGGACACATAGATTCAGGTGGTTCACAAACTGTAGATCCTGCAGTTTATGTTTGAATTATGCCTGATCACAGTGCAATGAAATTGGAAATTAACGACAAAAGGAACTCCAAACACTCCATAAACACTTGGAAATTAAATAGCAACTTCCTGAACAACCAATGGGTCACAGAAGAAATTAAAGAGGAAATTAAAAGATACCTACAAATAAATGAAAATGTAAATACAACTTACCAGAATCTATGGGATGCAATGAAAGCAGTCCTCAGAGGTAAATTTATAGCAGTGAATTCACACATAAGGAAAACAAAGAGAACAAATAAGTAGCCTAATGCTGCATCTTAAACTTTTAGAAAAAGAAGAACAAGTCAGGCCCAAAGCCAAAAGAAGGGAGGGGATCAT
>NW_004955518.1:1024390-1084818 GCF_000276665.1 Chinchilla lanigera | reverse complement strand
TGTAATTGCTAAAATGTGGAAGCAACCCAAATGTCCATCCACCAAGGATTGGATAAGAAAATTGTGGTACTTTTATATAATGGAATATTACTTAGATGTAAAGAAAGATAAACTCGAGGCTTTTATAGGCAAATGGTCACAAGTGGAGACCATACTCATAAGTGAAATAAATCAAACATACATGTGCAAGCACCACATTGTTTCACTAGTGTAAATCTTGAAAGAGTTAATTTAAACTCAGAGGTGTGATAGACACTGTGAAAAGATAGGAAACCACTCAAGAGTAAAGGGCAACTGGGATGTGGGAAAAGAGGAGGGAAAGAATGAGAAATTTTGTATGTATGTATAGAGGATAGTTAACATGGTTTTTCTTCTGTCTTCTATTTCTATGCTGAAAGAAACTGTCAATGAGTCTTTGGTTGACCAGTATTGCATGTCTATATCTGTTTTCATGAGAAGCCACTTCGAAGATATCAATATGTAATACAACAACCATTGTTAATTCCGTACCACTTTGTTTGTATCTCCGTATTGTCTGTACTGTTCTTTTGTTATGCTGTAAAATGTTGTCTGTCTGTTAATGTTTTCCTCCTTTTATTTTTAAAATAATAAAAAATAAATAAATGTTCTATTGAAAGTATGGGCAACAGAAGCAACTAATATGAGGACAGAGTCTCAGAATTAGAAAACAGGGTTGATATTGATGACCAATTACTCAGGTATATGTTGAAAACAAAGGAACATGAAAAATGGATCCAACACCTGCTAGATGATATGAATAAGATTAATCTAAGACTAACTGAAATTAGTGAGAAATTAGAAAACTGCATGAATGACATAAGGTCTTATTTATATAATAATAGCCGAAGGGCCAGGGCTATAGCTTAGTGGCACAATGCTTGCCTGGCAAGTGTGAGCTCATGAGTTTGAGTCTGGTACCAAATCCCCCCAAAACAAACAATAATAATAGCAGAAAAATTTGCAAATATGGGGAAATAATTAAACATACAAATAAAGGTGCATATAGAACCCCAAACAGTTATGACCAAAAAGAACTTCCCCATGACACATCATGGACCAAATCTCAGAAGTCTAACATAAGAACAGAATTTTAAGAGCTCTTAGAGAAAAGCAATAAATCACTTACAAATGTAGACATGTTAGAATTACAACACACTTCTCAATACATTAAAGGCCAGGAAACCTTGGACTGAACTGTTTCAATGTATAAAAGAAAATAACTTTCAATTCAGACTTACATATCCTGTAAAAATAGCTTTCCAAATTGACAGAGAAATATAGTATTTCCCTGACAAAGAGCATCTTAAAAAATTTCGTAACCACCAATCCAGCACTCCAAAAACTACTCAAATATATCTTAGAAAGAGACCACAAAACTAACAATCCCAAAATGTCTAATGGAATAAATACACTGGAAATAGTGAGCATATAAGGAAAAAAGGGAAATCAGAAACATGAAAATAAAACAATAATGGGAATAAATCAATGCCTTTCTATCATATCTTTCAATGTGAATGATTTCAATTCCCCAATCAAGAAACACAGACTGGCAGAATGTGTCAAGAAACAAGAACCAACAATATGCTGTATACAAGAAATGTATTTATCACCCCAAAATTCAAAGATTAAAACCAAAGGATGGAATATAATATTCCATGAAATTGGAACTTGAAAATAAATAGAAGTAGCTAACTTATTTTCAGACAAGGTGGACTTCTACCCAAAATTGATAAGAAGAGGCAAAACAGGTCACTATATATTGGTTAAGGGAACAATTCAACAGCAAGGGATAATAATTGCAAACATATACCAAGCACCAGTCACTCAATTTAATGAACACTACAGGACATGAAAGACCAGGTGAACATCACCACATTTAGAGTGGGAGAACTGCAATGTAGCACTGACAAACATAGATTCACCTGATAAAAGTTCAACAAAGAAATATCATAGTTGAACCATACCTTCAAACAAATGGACCTAACAGATATCTACAAAGTACTCCACCCAATAGCCATAGAGTACACATTCTCCACAACAATACATGGAATTTTCTCTAAAATAAACTATACACTAGACTATTAGGCAAGTTAAGTAAATGTAAAAGAGTCAAAATTATACCATGCATAATATCAGACCATAGTGCAATGAAACTAGAAATCAATGACAAAGTAAACCACAGAAATTATTCAAACACATAGAAATTAAACCAAATTCTCTCAAATAATCAGTGGGTCACACAAGAAATGAAAGAATAAATTAGTTCATAGAATCAAATGATAATTCCAGTACAACATACCAGAACTTATGGAACAAAATGAAAGCAGTCCTAAGAGGGAAGTTTACAGTTATGAATGTCCACATCAGAAAAAAGAGCAAGACCAAACAAATAACCAAAAACCTAAAGATCCTGGAAAAATAAAATCCAAAGCTAGTATAAGGAAGGAAATTACAGAGATCAGAGCAAAAATTAATGAAATTGAGACTAAAACAACATAATAAGAAGAATCAATGAAGTAAGTAGCTGGCTTTGTTTTTTAAAAAATAAATAAAATTGAGAAACCCTTAGCCAATCTTACCAAAAAAAAAAAAAAAAAGAAAGAAAAGTCCCAAGTCAATGCAATTATAAATGAAAAAGGAGAAATCACAAAGGACAATTCTAAAATCGAGAAGATTATTACTAAGTAATCTGATAACCTGTATTCCAATAAATTGGAGAATCCAGAAGAAATGGACAGATTTCTAGACACATATGAATTACTAAACTGAACCAAAAAGATATAAAATCCTGAATAATCCAATAACAGGAGATGAAACTGAAGAGTAATAAAAAACCTACCAACTAAGAATAGCCCAGGAGTCAGTGGACTCACTACTAAATTCTACAAGAACTTCAGAGAATATCTAATGCCAAAGCTCCTCAAACTCTTTAATAAAATTGAAAAGTAAGGAGTACTGCCAAAGTCATTCTTGGAAATGACTTTGATTCCAAAACCAGAAAAGAACCCAACCAAATAAGAAAACTATAAAACAATTTCTTTAGTAAACACAGGTGTAAAAATACTGAGCAAGATCCTGGCAAACAGAATGAAATAAATCATCAAAAAGATCATACATTATGACCAAGTAGGATTCATCCCAGGAATGCAGGGATGTTTCAACATACACAAATGTATAAATGTAATACATCACATAAACAGAAGCAAGGACAAAAATCACATGTTCACCTCAATTGATGCCCCAAAAAAGCTTTGATAATATCCAACATCCATTCATGATAAAGAAAAAACATGAAGAAACCAGAAATAAAAAGACCTTATCTAAATCTGATAAAAGGCATTTATGATAAACCAGCAGTCAACAGCATGTTAAATGTGGAAAAAACTGAAAACTTTCCCTCTAAAATCAAGAACAAGACACTGCTATCCACCATCACCTCATCCTAATCAAGAGAGTATTTTAAACATTAGCCAGAGCAAATCAAGCAAGAGAAAAAATGAAAGGGATATGTATATGGAAAAGAAATCAAATTATTATTATTTGCAAATGACATGATCCTTTACATATAAGACCCCCCCAAAATCTACCAAAAGATGCCTGGAATTAATAAGCAAATTCAGTAATATAGCAGGACACAAAATCAACAAATCAATAGCATTCCTATACACCAATAGTAAACTTACCAAGAAAGAAATTGGGAAAACAATACCATTCTCAATAGCATCAAGAAAAATTAAAATAATAAATTCTACAAAATAGATGAATCTTTAAACATGCTGAGAGAAACCAGACAAACAATGCCACAGATGGTGTGATTCCATCTATAGTTGCCTAAAGTTTACAAATACAAAAAGACATAAAGTAGTTTAGTGAATATGAACAACTATGAGGTGAAAGAAATAGAAGTGACTTCTAATCTCTTTGGGGTTTTTTTTGGGTAAGGCAAATATTCTAAAATTAAAAAGTGGTGATTATTGCAATCCTTGTGAATATACTAAAAATCACTTAATTGTACAATTAAAAGTTTAGTGGTATATAAATTATATCTCAAAATACATATTTAAGATGATTATTAAGTATCTTATAAGTGTTTTTGAAATTATGTCTTTTTTTTGTTTTTGTGTTGTTTTGTTTTTGTCTTTGTCATTTTGTTTTTGTTCATTTCTCTTTGAAATAAAAAATAATAAATATATAGATAACAAAAAAAGCATCCTGCAAGTTTTCTTTAGAGTAATCATAACCAGACCTTTTAATTATTCTTCATACCATCAATTCAGAACTATATAATTGTGACTACTTTTTCTAAGGAGCTATACCTAAAATTAAAATTGAAGCAACTAGAAGCTATAGTAATGGTCTAATTACTGTAAAATGGAACAAGACTGATAGCTATTGTTTCAAACCCTGTAATTATATTAATGTAGCTGAAGATTATATTGTATAAGTACATCATGTTAATTCATACTTATCTTACTATCATGTCAAACTTTAAAGTCATTTTTCACATATCATTCATTCTATTCTTGAAAGATTGGTTTTTTGGATTGTACAAGCAGGAATTTCCACTTATCCCTGTAGAAGTTTGTCTTTGACTTGGCCCACTGTTCAGTTATTTTTAGATTCTTGTGTGTACAGATTCAGCTTGACATGACTGCAGCCATTTGGAATAGTAACTATGACTGCTCCAGAGTAACCCTAGTTGATTTGCCTGCTTAGTTTCCTAGCAAACTATAAATAGACCAAACCATTAGAGTGGTGTGTCAAGTTTTACAGTGAAACCCTGGCTCCAGGAATGTGCCTATTTGATGTTAGCCCAAGATGAATTGGACCTATCCCAGCAAAATTAAGTCATTTTTGTCCCAACCCCAGACTGTGAAGATCCAACTGATTTTGCTGCCTCCCAGGACGATGCTTCCATCATCAGTCTTCCAATAAACTGCACTTTGGCATTTCTAGTTCTGACTGCCTCTCTTTCTTCAGTCCCACAGTTCCTTGGGGCTTGTCCTTGTATATAGGGTCAAGTTGCTGTGGAGCACTAGGTTAGCAGACACGAGACTCCTTCAGTTTCCATCAGTTTCCAGTTTTGTCAGCGTGCTAGTGGTGCTCTCACCCAGAGAATTACCAGAAAGAAATCAAAGTGTAGCCATGCAGCATTATCAAAGAAAGAAATCAAAGTGTAGCCACGATAATTATCATAAATAATTATCAAAAATCCTAGTGACTTAAAGTAATAGTTTAATTTTCATTTGTATCTCATTCTAGTGTAGGTTAGATGACTCTTCTGGAAGCTTTTCTTTGTGCAGCACCCAAGGAATTATTGTTCCCAAAGAATAGCTCCATCTCATGTGAGGAAAGAGAACAGAGAGTGAGCTAAAAATTTCATAGATGATTTTAGGGGCCCATCTGTTTTGCCCATATTCTATAATCTATACCAGACATATAGCTCCAAAATAAGTGTGGGGAAATATAGCCTTTCTACTGTAACAGAAAAATGGCCCCCAGCCAGTATACTTCAGTTTCTCAGTTGCCCAGATAGAGTACCTACTGCCGTTCCGGTTGCTTCTGTCTCCTAGAAACGGCTGGTCACTGTGATGCACAGCTGGTTACTATGATGCACATTGTAAGGACCAATCCCCAATTGACAAGCCACTCTGCCTCTGTACTTACTGCTTGCCGGTCCCATATAAGCCCTAGACCACCAGAGATCAGGGCCTGAAATTCTGGGAATGATGCCAACCAGTGCCCATCAACATAAAATAAATGCCTCCAAAGCCTGGGTGTCATTTCAATAATTCTGCTTGCCAAAGCACTATGTTTCCAGAAAGAAAAGATAGCTCTGATGAACATCTAGCCATAACTTCTTTTATATAATATCACCTCAACTGTCAAAAGTTGGCAATAGCAAGAGACTTCCCTCAAGTACAAAGCAATGAAAAAGCTTTGCAAACTTATTCTTCTCGGGATTTGCCTTCCTTGGAGTGCCTTCATTTACATTCTTGCCATCACTGCCCAGATAGTAGAGGCTGCTATAGTCCCTTAAAATGCACCCACCAAAGGGATACTTTCCACGAACGTAACAATGTAAGAAAGATGCTGGTCTTCAGCAGTGTGAGAGTAAATAGGCCAGCTTGTTCCTTCTACAGCCTGAAGAAACTTGGTGATAACTCTCAATTCTTCTGCTAAGGGATACTGACCCTCAGGCAACAAATCTCATCTAATCCCAGGTTTATTTTCTTTTGCAGGTGGTTCCCCATCTGGTCCAAGCAGAATTATTTTTGGATGCTTTGCTCAAAAGCTGATATGAGCTTTTGCCTAATAAATCACCTCTTCTATAAAACTTTGATACTAGAAGCTCTTCTTTTTCAGAGGAGACTCTAGCCTCAGCCCTAATTACAGCAGAAATAGAGACCTTCATGGTAGGAACAAGACAATCACAACAGAGTAAACAGACACTGTGTTTTCCACCCACAGGCAAGTAGGAACATTCTTAGTTGTATTGACTCTCTGTGTTAGTTACTTCTCTCACTGAGACAACATATCCAACACCCAAAGTTAAGATAGGACAGGTTCATTTGGCTCACAGTTTGTAGAGGTTTCAGTTCATAGTCAGCTGGCTCCAAGGCAGGGCAGCGTGCCTGGTAGGCATAGCAGAGAAGAGGTAGTTCATGGCGTACAGAAAGTAGCAAAGTAAGCAAGCAAAGAACAAGACAAGCCTCTTTCTGTCCCTTGTACTGTATCCAGGCTACTGGGGTTAGGGTGGTGCCAAACAATTCAGTTGACTGATTTAGGAATGCTATACTTCGCATCTAGAAGCTCCACATCAAAGCCTCATGTAGTCATAGGCTTTTTTCAGAGGTAGTTGAATCTGCAGTGTGTAATTGATTCATAATATAATGCTGGGGTTAAGGGTGGGTGATCCCGGATCAGTCCACTGGCTGGATTGGCACCACCCTAACCCTAATAGACTGGATACAGAATAAGGGACAGAAAAGGGCTTGTCTTGCTCCCTTGCTTGCTTTTGCTATTGTCTGCCACCATGAACTGTTTCTCCTCTGGGAGCCCCTTCTTCCAAGCCACCCTGCCTTGGAGCCAGCTGATTATGGACTGAAACCTCTACAAACTGTGAGCTAAATAAAACTTTCCTTCCTTAACTTTGGGCATTGGGTATTTTGTCTCAGCAACAAGAAAAGTAACTAAGACAAAATTAGTCACCCACTCTTAATCCTACAGCCCTTAATCCTAGCACTGTACCATGAATCAATCACACACCCTAGTCCAGCTATATCTGAAAAAGCCCCACCTATTACTGCCTGAGGCTTTGGGGGAACATCTAGACACAAGCAATAACACTTTCCTAAAAACTAACATGCACTAAATGACCCACAGCTACTGAATCTAACAAAAATAACCCTAAAATTTTCCAAATGTCTCCCGGAATCCACAATTGAGAATCATTGACATTTATATGTAAACTTATCCAGAGTTAACCCTTCGAAGGTGCTGATAATTTAATATTTGATCACATATACTTTAAAAAGGAAATGAAGCTATTTATTTGGTTTCATGTGCAAGGAAAGAACACCGTGGAGTGAACGCCCTTTCTTCTATTTCTCCTCTCAGCACTCAAGGTAGAATGTTTTTGGCTGAAACAGATGTGGAGTAAAGGACCATGCTCAGAGTGCAACATGACACTTCTGTACTTCCGTTTTTATTTAGTTGCTTTGTTCTCTGGAGGAAATAATAGGAATCAAGTCATAACATCATCTCAGAAAGCAGCCCCAACTATATATTCTGAGCCTATGAGAATGAGCCTTGTGAGCAAGGGGGCTCTCCAAACTTCTCACAGATCCTGCTGTGCTGTCTCTCTCTCTCTCTCTCTCTCTCTCTCTCTCTCTCTCTCTCTCTCTCTCAGGCTAACTCCTCCCTGGCACATAGCCCCAAGGCCGTACATCAGATATTAGCTGCCCACATGAGGTCTTTTCAGCGAATGGGGCTTCATTATTGTTATTAAAGCAATTGACTTAATGGTTGGTAACATTTAGTAATTAGTATTATTTAGAATTTTTTTTTTTGGTATCAGAAATCAAACTCAGGACCTTGCACTTGCCAGGCAGGCACTTGTGCCACTGAGCTATATGCCCAGCAATTTAGAAATTAAAACTTTCTTGAAAACAAGGTATGGCAATCTGAACAAATGTATTTCTGATTCATGTATTTTTAAAAACATTTCTAGGCAAAAGCATTTTCAATATTTGTATTTGTGGCATTTGTAAGTGAGATCATCACGATAATCATAGTGATATAAAATATGGCAGCATATGGTCCTATGAGGATTTATTTTTATCTTGCATCAATCACTAATTCATGTGACTATATCAATGTGTTTTTCCACCCAGCTGTCATAAGCAACTTTGTCAAATGTCAGAATAAGATCCACATGAGCCTGGCTTACATTCTTCTAATGTAGCTTATATATTAGCTTTTTCTAAGAAAAATAACAAAAGTTTTCTCCTAAAAGCTTAAAGCTCTTTCAAATTTAAAGGCACACAGGAAGCAACAACAAAACCTGAGCCGGGTACTGTACAGCTTTCATACATGCTCTTGGAAAAGTGTTTATACATGTATCACTAAATAACAGAGTTATGTTTGGAGAGACCCATCACTGGGTGATTGTGTTGTCAAAGCATCTTAGAATACTTTACATAAGGCTAAAAAAGGTGTAAATACCCTTCTACATGCTTAGCCTACCCAGCCTACACATATGTGGCAAACCTATTGCTCTTAGAGCCACAGTGAACAAAGCAACATGAGATGAAATTAACCTCAAGAAACCAGGCATGGTTGTGCGCAGCTATAATCCCAGCACTCAGGAGGGTGGGACAGGTCAGCCTGGGCTACAGAGTGAGTTCAGTGCTGGGTGAACTACATTGCAAGACCCTATCTCAAAAAAGCTAAAACAAAGCAAAAAGAACAGAACAGAACCATAAATAAATAAACTCAAAAGAAAGTGATACAATCAAGAGACCAGGAAACATGAGATATGAGGCTACTGCTGGCAGAGCATGGTGTATTATTAGAGGGAAAATATTTGTTAAGTAGGTAGAAAGAGAGTACTCTAGAAAGTGATAAGGGTGGAAGAGCAACTGAACATAAATTCTTAGCATCAAACTGACATGCCCGAGGTGTTCACACTACACTAAACATTATTCTAAAATAATGGTAAGAGCTGGGGATTTAGCTCAGCAGCACAGTGCCTGCCTGGCAAGTGTGAGACCCTGGGTGAGATTCCCAGTTCCAAAAAGATAAAATAAAATAGTGATAAGATGTATAGTATAATCTAGGAGTGATAGCACACACCTGTATTCCCAATAATCTTTGAAGCCAAGATAGGTGGATCATAAATTTGGGCCAAGCCCGAGCAATTTAGAAACTTAGTGACAACCTGTTGCAAAAAAATAAACAATCAAACAAAACAAAACGAAACAAAAAACCATAGTGCTGGGAAAGTAGTTCGGTGTAAAGGCCCTAGGTTCAATTCTCTAGTAATTAAAACACATACATGTGCACAGACACACACAGACACACACAAACACACACACATATAAGATGTTGCACTAATTGTTAGGCATTTTTAAGCTCCATTGTAATCTACAGGACCACCACTGTAAATGTGCTCCAGCGTTGACCAAAACATTGTTATGTAGCAAATAATTTTTACTCTTTATTTTTATCTCTACAGGAGGTAGCACAAGGCAGTGGATAAAGATGTGGATTTGGAGTCAAGAGAAAGTAGTCCTTGGCTTTGCCTCTTATCAATAGTTGACCTTGGGATGGGGCTGGGGATTCAGCTGAGCAGCACAGCGCCTGCCTGGCAAGCACGAGGTTGTGAGTTCTATTCCCAGTACCGGGAAAAAACAAAAACAAAAACAATAGTTGACCTTGGGAAAGCCATTTAACTCTCATCTCTAAATTACTAAGAATATTGCTTTCCATACAGACCTCATGGCACATGTCTGTAATCCCAGTACTCAGGAGGCTGAGGCAGGAGAATGGCAAGTTTGAGGCCAGTTTATGCTTCATGTATAGTTCAAGGCCAGCCTGGACAACAGAAAGATCCTGTCTCACAAACACAAAACTCCCAGGGAAAAGAAAGAGTAATGATGCTTTTCTTCTTGGAATCTAAGTAGGAAAATCAAATGCTCTTTAATTGTCTGCAACCCAAGGAATTTAATGCAAAGTATTATTTATTCAGGTGATGGAGTTCTAAGAATCAAAAGGGAATGGTGAGGCACAGTAGAGATTTCATGAGCAGAAAGCCACCCCACTCCTCAGTGGGAGCAGAGCAGGAAAGAGGTAGAGCTCAAGGCTGCTGGGAACAGGTCTGTCTGTTGGGAGAGAAAGCCCCAGAGAAGCAACCACTTGCAGCTGGCTATAGAGACCCCCTTCCTACCAGTGCTTTCCACTGGCCAAACCAAGCTGGGAGCCCACAAGCAAGGGGACATGGACAGGGTCTTCGGGGCAGGGATCTGGCAATACAGAGCAGAGCAAAGCCATGAGAAACAAGTCTGAGGGCAAAAATACCTTTCTAGGGTTGCTGTGAGTATTAATAGAAAGTGGAAAATATAGAGGAGAGTAAAGGGTAGAGCTCTGTAAAACATGCTCAGGTCCTGACTTATTCGATGCACTTTGTGGAAAGCATCAGGGACGCCTCTCTCTCCTCTGATGTCCCATGACACTGTACCTTTACTTCTTATCCTGATTATGTTCTGCCCAGCTCTTCTGATTTTTAAGCACATAGCATATCTTTCCTACAAGATTTTGATCTCTGAGTCCAAGTTCATGTCTGATTCATCTTCACAAACATCACTGTACTTTTCCTGTAGTGGGTATTTGGTAAGTATTGCGGGGAGGAGGGAAAGGAAAGGATCAAATAAAGGAGTGAAAGGAAGAGAGAAAAAGTGAGGGAGGGAGAGGGTGGAATGAAACAGCGCAGCCTGCAAATTAGACCAACTTAGTAACATAAAGCTGAGCCCTCCATCGGGCAGTAATGGCATTGGGAGAGCAAGTTCTTTGTCATGGGGCGCCGGTTCTAGTGTTACAGGGAGCTTAGCGAACCTGAGCCCTCCCTGTTCGGGGCCATGTGTTTCCTCTAGTCACAGCCTTACAGCCACATCTCACACTGACTTAGGAGGTGGCTGAGGAGGAGGATGCACAGCCATCCCCATCAAGCCTGGCTTCAGGACGAGCTCAGGCATCCTTTCTCCAACCGTGATACATGCCTTTTATGTTGTATTCGATTTTATGCTGCAACTGCCCACCATCATGTCTATTTAGAGAGAGAATGGCTAAATAAACTATGAATGCTCTCAGCCTTCATTGTCTACATGTAATGCAAGAGGCATAAAGTGATCCAAAAGAAATTAGAGGAGATGAACACTGTCATAAGGAAACCATTTGGCACAGAAACAATCTAATTCCTTTGCCCTGCAGAGACTGGGACATTCATTCATTCAATCAGCAAACTTATTGCTGAATTACTGTATGCCAGGCATTGTGTTAGCTGCTGGGTAATGGAGATAAATAGGACACAGTCCCCATTTGCATGGTTTGTGATCTAATGATGGAGTTTGAGAAGTGACTGTTAGAACATGCTACCTCAAAATAGTTTAAGGTGAAGCAGTTTAAGACAACTGCAGAAGCAGGAAAGCACTGTCACCTCCCCCACCCTTCTTCCCGGACGCAGGTGACCAAACCTTGGAATGACTTCCTCTGAAGCCAGCCATAAGAATATGGCGAGAGGTGCCGTCCCTCTCTTGGAGGAAGAAACATCCTTATCTTTGAAAAGAAGGGGACACAAAGGAGAATTTGGACAAATAAGTCCTGCTAAATTTCCCCTTGTTTATTACAAGGTCACACTCTGCCCTCTTTCTCCACAACTCTACTTTTCACCCAGTGTACTATAAAAGCACACTCAGGTTTAACCATTTCACTGAGTCTTCATTTCTTTATGAAATTTCCTGCCTCATATAAAACTTACATTAAATATGTATGTTTTCCTTTTGTTAATCTATCTTCTGTTATTGAGCCCTCGGCTTTGAACTTAAGATAGAGAGAGGAGCAGACAGTTCTCCTCCTCTATAGGACAGTGACGCCCAGCATGTTAGAACTTAGGAGGGTGGCAGCGCGCCTTGGGATCTTACCTGAGACCCAAAGTTATAACCATAGGTTCGATTCAAGCTTCTGAACTGTGTGGGTCCCACAGGCAAGCACACAGCTGCTGCTAAAACACAATCTACTTCGTGACTCGACACGATGCCCTCATCTTCCTCACCAGGGCAGCTGGTACATCAGCCTCTATGTTCTCAATCATGCCATTGTGACTGCTGCTTTCCAAAACGAAGCATCACATGGATATAGAGACACACTTGCAGGAAATACTTGTGGTCTCTCCCAGTGAAAGACATGTCAGGGTCAGCTCTTCCACGGAATGCCTTCGCTTGTGTCACTCCACCCCGCCCCCCTTTCGCTAAGAAATAAAGATTCCAGGAAGGTGACACAACCCTATAGAGATGTATAAAATGCACACTGTGAATTAGTCTTCAAAGATGAAAAGGCTGTGTGCTTAGAAGTACTTAGATCCCTGTTCAACTTTCAGATTTCTGCTGCTTGCGCTGTGGATGCTGAGTGATTCATCAGGGCCTCGCTTTTGCTCGGGCTCCAGACATGCTGAGAAATGACCCAGTAATCCCAGAGGAAGATGAGCCCATCCGTTCTCTGCATTTTCAGAAACCCAATGTGTGTATCCACTAAAGAGAGTAAAACTGTAACGCCTTGTCCTGGTGGCTCTTTGTGTCAGGGGTTTCTAGCCCAGACATGGGATCAATAGTCCCTGCATCAGTGACTTTGTCTGTAGACTGACACTGGGCCTTGTCTCTCGGGAGCTTTACATGAGCATCACAGAGCCACACAAAGCAGGGAGCTGCGTGTGTGTGTGTGTGTGTGTGTGTGTGTGTTTCTGTTTGCACGTACGCACGTGCTGTGTCCTGTTATATATCAGTCCTGTGGTGTGAGGCTCTTATTTGCCAATCCTCCAGTTGCAAACAGAAAAAGAAATTAATTCAAATAAGACAATAAGGTTGTTTTTTTTTTTCAGTGCTGAGGATGGAACCCAGGATCTGGCCCATGCTGAGCAAGTGTTCTACCTTGGAGCTAAAGCCCCTGCTCTGAGACAATAAGGAGTTTGAAAGTGTTCGTAAACTGTAAAATACAGGCTAATGACCAGTGTTACCTGCCATTTTATTATTAGTAACCATTAAAATCTTTGATTGTTGAATTGGTTGTCACCATCTATATACAGCTAAAAAGCTACAGGTTGAATTTCTCCTAGGATTAGAGCTGTCTTTAGGAAAATACCGTACTTAGAATCTTTGGTGTAGAAAGTAAGGTCCCAAGAACTTTGCCCTAAAGATACAGAGAAAAGGCAAATACAAGGTGAGAAGCAATCATCAAGGAGAGATGGGGAAGAGGCCAGGAGGCTGGGGACTGTGGAATCCAAAGCCCTTTCAGAACTGGACATCCTAAGTTTAAATCTCCACTGTGTCATGCTTCATTATAAATTCCCCTTGGTGCCCTAAAACTTCAGGAAGGATATTCTACTTTACAGGTAAGAGTTATGTAGGATACTAGAGAGTGGGGGATGTCATTAAATGTGGGATGGCATTGCAAAAAAGAATCAGAATGCATGAAGTAACAAAGAGTCCTAGAACTGGCCTCTTCTTGCTGCCATAGAAATTGAGAGCCAGCAGAGACTGGAAGAGTAAAGTCATCTTGCAGTTCCTTTCCTCCTCATGGGGAAGAGATAATGGTAACATTACAGGCTCACCACTGTTTTTAATGCTTTATTTGTTCATTGAATCATCACTCAAGATTTGCAAGGTGCTATCACACTCATTTTACAGACAAAGAAACAGAGAAGTTAAATCATCTGTACAAGATCACACAGTAAAAACATTATTTAGATATGAGATCTGGGCAGAGGAACTCTCGAGCCTATAGCAGTGGTGGCAAACCTCTGGCACACATGGCACAGTGGGCTGTTGTACCATGGAAAGCTCTAAAGGATTCACCATCAGTAGCCTGTAGTTTGATATACTGTGCTCTAGAAGCACATGCATTCATTAGCCAAAAGGATCCCAGCTGATATCTGAGTTACGAGAACCTTGCAATGAACAACTTTCAAACTAATGGAGCAGGCAGAGTTGAGTTTTAATGGTAACATGGGTCCACTGGACATCAGGTCAGTACTAACAAAACAGAAACCACTGAAGTGCATGGAGCTGAGTTCACTGCCACGGCCCCAGTGGGAAGGACACACATCATTCCCATCTCAAGGGGCCAGACCAATACTGCCAGACTGTGGGGTCAGAGAAGACACCAGCCAGATCCAGAAAGTTCCTGGGCAAGCCAGTTCAAGTTTAGTGTATCTGCCAAGGTCTGGATGAGGTCTCCTTGTCCTGTCTTGAAATAATGGACTTCAGAAATCTAAGAAGGACAGTATGGGTCTCTAGGAGTCTGGGGCAGGCACCAACAGGGATGCAAGTAAGAAACTGTTTCAAAGTGACGTATCAGTGTCAGGTTGGCAAGAATGCTGAGAGCAGCCCTGGGAGATGCAGAGGCACAAGCTCTTCTTTGCATCCACATCCCCAGCCACTGGCAAAGGGAAGCTGAGGCAACTGAAATGGCTCAGCCCAGAGATGGTGACAATGATTACAGGATTGCCATCCTTCCAGGTACTCAGAGGAGCTTTCTGGTGCAGGCCACAGCCGACCATCGGGTAGGCAGCTTCCAGAGTAAAAGTCTTCCAGAAATAAGAGGAAAGCTTTTAAAAACCCATTTAAGAATCCCAAGATTAACAAAATTAGGAAAAAAAAATTATAGTGAGAGAAGAATAATGGTGCAGGCAGAAAGGAGGATCACTGGCTCTGCAGAGGTGTGGTTTCAGGAGCACAAGGAAGCGCAATGCTCTGAAATACCCACCAGCCCCCTCGCTGGAGCTGACCTCACTCAGTCAGTCATGCCTCTCCCCCACGTCCCTCATTCTAGCAGAGATTTCCAGAGCATATCAGCCCCACAGCCTGAACTTGTCATTCATCTCACTATTTCCACAGAAATAATCAGAGTGCCTGGGAGGGAGGGTCTTGTGATTATTCATTATCGGGAAAAGAAAGGGATGGTGAGGTACATTTTAGGTAACTCTCTTTTCCCACCCTGCCAGGACTTCACATCATGGGGAACAGTCCAACGCCATCAAATGAGCAATAGAAACTAATACGGAGTTAATGAAACGAGGCCTTGGATTGGCAGCACTTTGTTTTAAAGACTCTGAGCTCTGGCAGCATAATTTATTCATAACCTCCTACTCCCCAGGAAGAAGAAACAGATGGCTTATCTATTTGCAAGTTAGAGGTTGAAGGACAAAGATCAATGGGCAGGATCCCACAGTAAACACTGCTGTCTGGCTACATTCCAAGTTCCCCTCCTCTTCTGTCCTTCTCCCTCTACAAAGATGAAAATCCTAGAGCCTCATCTTCCTTACAACGAATGCAAAGTAACAGAACCACGTTCATAAGCCTCTGGAGAGGCTTTATCCTCCCTTATCAAAGGAAGGAAGAAATTCCTCTTATGTGATGTTCCTTTCTTTCTTTGCTCATCACTGGATGAGATGGTGTCTGGAGCTACAGCAGCCGCCTGGTAACCATGAAGAGAAGGTGAAAAACTGACAGAGATGACAACCTGGTACCCTGGTGTCATGTAAATTCTAAACTTCTCCTGAAATCATCTGCCCCTAGATTTCTTGTTGAGTAAATTAAAACATTTTTATAATGTAAGTCTACGTAACTGTAGCTAAGTACATTCTTTTAAATTTAGTTGTAGTCAATACAGCAACACAGATAGTAAAGAAAATAGTGGCTGAGTCAGGGTGGCAGGGCAGAGGGCAGTGAGGCTACTGCGATCACAGCTTGGGTGTGACTAACATTTGCTAGATGGTGGCAAGACATTGGTCCCAGACTCTTGCTCTCGTGCCTTGAGACCCAAGTCCCATATCTTCTGTGGCTGTAGGGTAGAGAGAAGTGGCAGGGGACATTTAGAGTGCTGAGCTTTGGGCAAGGTGCTATAAGAAAAGATCTGTCAGATGGAGGGAAGAGAAGGATTTTCTAAAATGTTTTCTAAGGTCTGAGAGTTCCAAAATGTATAGACTTGCGGGCTTCAGAAGTAAGATAGCATAGCACTACCGTTTGTGTCTAGGTCGCCCCCTTACAGCCTCATGCACTTAGAGGCTGGGGTTTTGGAAGGTGACTGGATCACAGGGTTGTTATGATTCCTATCTAGATGTCTCCCTAAAGCCTCATGCTTAGAGATGGGGCTTTCTGGAGGTGGCTAGGGTGTGTGAATATGGACTACGGGTGTGTGATAACTAAATTAGGTTACTGGTTGGTTTAGAAAGATTCTGAGTGTGAGTAATGGGAACCCGCCCTGAGTGTGGGTGGCGCCATCCAATAGGCTTGTAGCCTGGATGGGGTAAAAGAGAAAGAAAAGCTCACTGCCTGCTGCTCCTTGCTTTCCCTGCCATGGCCTGCCTCTCCTCTGCTGTGCCCTCTGCCAGGCCACCCTGCCTTGGAGCCAGCCGACTATGAAACGAAACCTCTGCAAACTGTGAGCTGAAATAAACCTTTCCTCCTTTGACTTGTGGGTATTAAGTATTTTGTTCCAGCAGTGAGTAATGAGGAGGGGTGTGCAGTCATGGGCGGGTTAGTGCACTGATGAGTTTATAGCTAAGTGTACTGTTAGAGGAGGATCCTGGCAGGAAGGGCAGCTTCACCAGGCTGGGAGTGTCTGGAAGGGTTTATCTCCCCCGACTCCACCGATCTTCACCGTATTCTCTGCTTCTTGGTTTTCATGAAGAGAGCAGTGTTCTTCTGCCCAGGCCCTTCTACCATGACTTATTGCTTTGGAGCTGGTCAACTGTACACTAAAAACAGAAGCCAAAGTAAACCTTTTCTCCTTTATTCCACATGTCAAGTATTGTGTTCCAGCAATGAGGAAAAGTGACTAAGACAGGTGGACATAACAAGAGATAAGACTGACTCATCTAGGAGCCAAGCTCTCAGACTCCTCCTGTTCAGCATTCTTTGCCAGGCAAAGTGGAAAAGCACCTGAGCTCTCATCTGCTGTCTCGTTCTGAGTTTGTCTCAGGACAGCTGCCGGCCCAGATCCTTGGCCATGGCAGTCACAGAGGTGCTCCATGCAGATCTCCCTTCAAGAAAGAATTTGCAAAGAGAACAAATCACTCAGCTTTAAAGCTGAACCCATGCTCTTTCTGAGAGGACTCTCATCAACAGGGACCACAGCAGAAGCCCAAAGGCCTGCTCTCTCTGCCAGTGCGGGGCTCTTCTGATGTTCTGCCTTGCTCTGAACGTTCCTGTTGAGCTAGCAAAGCCTCTGTCAGGTCTATATCACAGTCAGTGGCTTTTCTTCCTAATTCTACTTCCTTTTCCATTTCTTCTCACTGGTGTAAGATCTACACCATATCTGAATACTTCTCCAATCCTCTAACTATTACTCCCTGCTCTAGCTTGGATTTTTCATGTCCCCCAAGGGTCTATGTGGTAAAGGCTTGGACCTGATCTATGGCCCTATTAGAAACTGGTAGAAACTTTAAGGAGTGGGGCTTAGACGAAGAAAGGTCACTGGGAAAAGGACAATGGAACCAACCTCCTTCTTACCTCTCCCTGTTTCCCAGCTGCCATGAGTTACACAGGCTTCTACTGACACCCCTTCTCACTATGATGTACAGTAATGTGCTCAAAGCAGCAAGGCAGGGTGGCCAGGGGCTGGAACCACGAGCAAAAGTAAACCTTTACTCTTATTAAGTCAATCATCTTTGGCTTTTGTGATGGAAACCTGACTAACACCTCCCCTAAAACGTCTCCCATAGTCCTAACTCCTTCTCTAGGATTCTTCCCAAAGGAGCCACACAGACACACACATTGTAGCAACTGACTTGGAGCAAGGCCACCAGGAAGCCCACTAAGATTTTGAACAACTACACTGCTAGATAAACCCGTAGGCAGACTAGCACATTTTAAGACTGTTGAACTCTGTTTAACTTTTAAGACAATATCAAAATCCCAAACACTTGGTAGAAGGACTGATTCTACACAGAACTTCTTTAATGTCTCAGGTATACACCGAGGATCATAAATAAAGAACATTTTCCCATAAAGCAGTAGCACAGGCTGCTAGATAGGTAGCCTAAGCAAAGAATGAAATCCTCTCTCTTCATTATTTCAGATGCACAGGACAAGATATTTACTAAAAACAAAACAAAACCAACCAAAATGAAACACTGGCTAAAATGTGTTACTTTCATCCTTTTTTCCAAATCCACACTTCTGCTAGTGGCGATCTCTTCCTTCTACATTATGTCCAAAGCAAGTACATTTTCTACATGCAGAAGACTAAATTCACTAAAGATGCAAGGTGTGGTGCTGGCTACGATAACTGGATGCTTGTGCAGAGTTACTCTCCCTCAAACAATGGGTGAAATTATTTACCCAGCAGCTGGATTTGGTGGGCAACTAAAGGGAGGGAATAAATACGGCGGCAGCCAGTCACAAACATGCCCAATCAGCTCCTTGCCTATGTTCCTTCCACAGCAGAGACTGAAAGCAACAGAAAACATTTGCTTTGCCAACCTTCTCTGCTGCTGAGACAAAGGGGAAGTCAGTTGGTGAGGCCTCGAGGAGTATTCGCTGTTCTAATATAAGGAAAGTGCCACCTAGGGAAACTGTTTTGCCGCAGGCTCCAGCACCTAGAGCCACCCACTTCCAGGCATTTTGCTAGAAAAACAACTTAAAATTTCAGTCCTTGCTGGTTAGGTTTCCAGTTGCCTGTATCTGAATGAACGCTTAAAAAGAAAGGCTTAAAAGGAAGTCGGATCTCAGACTTCTCTGAAGGAAGGATCATCAGGTCTCCTGTTACTCTGGTTCTCTACAGACACACATCCTCATTTTTAAAAAATTAAGCATATCTTCAGATAGATCATATAAACATGTGAGAGTAAAACCACGTCATAACATTGTGAAGTCTGACTTTCCTTAAGTTTCATCGTCACTACTTAGGAAACACATCTAAACATTCCCATGTTGTTAAATCCCAAATCATCAGTTCAATTGAGAATGCTAGGGAACTACACGCACTGACAGGGCCTGGGCATGGCATTTTAGCCTACAGGCAGAGGGAGGTGACCAGAGCCTGCTGCAGCATTCGGCCTGGTGGTACCGGGAGAGGACCATCTGTGGGGTCTAACTTTCTATTACATCCCTCTGCTCCTTTTGCCCCATGAGAGAAAGAGGGTTCTATGAGTGCAAAATGGCAGTACACCTTCTGAGTATCTAATAATTTGGAATAAACACCTGGAACCCAATACTTTCTAGACCCCATTATTACTTTGATATCATCCATTCTAAAGCCTTCACTATAAAGACATTAAAAAGAGATCCAGGCTTGCTATGGGGTGACTTGCTAAGCTCACTATGCACTTAGTGACAGAGCAGGGTGTGGGAGACTAAATGCAGGCTGCACAGTTTCTGTCAGGTGCCTTATCTTCTGAACTTTTCTTTCCAAAGGACAAGGACAAGTGCAATATCTTCTTTTGTGTTGCTTCTTCTGAAATACTCTATCCAGAGCTGTCATAAGCACATCTAATAAGTATCTAACAAGGTGTTGTTGAATGAATGAATGAATGAAATGAATGAATGCCTGTAGTATAAAGACAGGAGAATTTCTTTGTCACTGACAAACTCATATTTGACAGTTGAATCATGTTTAGATATGTTTTAATCCTAAATTATCCTATGGAAATGAAACTTTCTGCTGCCATACTTGGGGCCTTGAATATCATAGGCACTTAATTAACCCTTGCTGAGCTGAATACATAAGAACATGCTTTTAAAATAATTAGCACATGACCTGTTAAATTAATTCAATAGTTTTGTTGAGCATTTTCTGTCTATTCCTGTATGATCAGACATTGTAGGAAGACTCAAAGGTAGAACAGATACATCTCCCTGTCCTGAAAGCACCTACAACCACAAAATATTAGATAAAGCATGAATGTCTCCATGTAATAGATGGTTATAAGCTGTACAAAGGGCCATAAATATGTTCACACATATGCACATACACATGAATTCTCAGGATGGATTTGGCCTTGAAGGTTGGTGTGTCCAGTTCAGTGGATCTTTGTCCATCTGCCCTCGAGCTGTAGTGGTACTCGCCATGGTCACATACCCAGCTGATTGTGACTTCACAGTTCCGTGCAAGCAAACACAACACTCTGCCCTGCCCTACTGATCAAGGCCAAAGCAGCAGGGGAAACATGGAGAAAGTCAGCAAAGGCTTCCCTGGGAAAGGGATCGCTGAGGTGAGAAGAGGAGGACAAGTAGGAGATAAAGGCAAAAATAAACACTGAACTCACAAGAAGAAGTGAAGTGTCACTCCTCTGGAATTAAAGCCAGGTGGCAGGGCTGAAACCAGAAGTAAAAGGGCAGATGTGGGGAGGGCCAGGCTAGGGAGGAGGCAGGGTCCTCAGAAGTTAATGATAGAATCCTTATCAGAAAAGAAGTGAAGAGCCAGTGAAGAATTTTATTTCATTATTTATTTCTGCTTATATATCTATTTAATTTATTTATTTATGTTTATCTGTTCTTTATCTGTTTAATTGCTTTTTGTGATAGGATCTTGCTATGTAATTCAGGCTGGCCTTGAACTCAGTATGTAGCCCAGCCTGGTCTCAAACTCAAGGTGATTCTCCTGCTTCAGCCTCCCACACACTGGGATTATGGGCATGCACTACAATGTCTGGTTCTAATGAAAAATTTTAATTAAAAGGTTTCTTTTGTGTGTATTTTTGTGACTACTTCATTAGTCAAGGCTGAGATTATTTATATAACTACTTTGCCACACTAATAATAAAGAGCAATGCTAGTGGTAGAATGCTGATTGTTCTTAGAATTCCTTTTCTGGATTTGATGGTTGGGAAAAACTCCACAGGTCTCACTTGCTGTTTATCATCAGCAAACACTTGAGGAGCACCAACAGGAACCTGGAGCTGATCTAGGCCAGATAAATCTAATGCCGTGTTTGTATCTTGATAAATTTAAAATATGCTGGCGCACGGCATCAGCACTTTATCAGATGAATAAATGGAAAGTTATCCTGGGCTGAGAGGCTAAAGAGATCAGAAAGCCTCCTTATGCACACGTTCTGTAAACTGCAGATCAGAAGCCAGCAGAGGAGCACCAACCATGAATAATGAAATCACACATCCAAAGTGCTAGATAGAGTCAGACAGTCTGATTATTTCTTTTCAAGGGAAAAAGGCAAGGCTTTTGCCTGGTGCTGAACACTACGAAGATAAAGGCTCCTATGGAAGAGCGAGACAGTGACCACAGCGAGTGCAGAGGGGAACTTCTGGAAATGAGTTCATTTAAATAGTGCACCCCACAGTACCCCAACAAGGAAACTCAGAGGAGCCTCCACGGCACAGGAGGGGTGCTCTAATCTCCAATAAGTGGGTTATTCCATGGCGTCAGGTGGTTAGGGCCTGAGCTGAGCTGAACTGAAGGCTATGCTTTGGACTGAAAACTGAAGGCTATATCCTAAATAAGAATATTTCAAATGTAGTGCGATTGCCAGAAAAGTAGCGCCCCTATTCTCAGGGGCACAAATGCACCCCATGCAGTACACTTCTTACTACTCACTCCCCAACTCTTTAAGCCTCGGCCCCGCACCACTCCTCTTCTGCCTTGTTTCTTCTTCCTCTGTCTCTCTTTTCATGTCTCAGCTAACATGTTCCTTCTCCCCACCAGGATGTTGCTTGCCTCTGTTCCTCTTCACTATGGTGTTGAACTGATGGCACATGTGCCACGGTAGGCACATGGAGGTTTCTCTGTCAGCACACGAGCCAACTCGCCCAGTGATTGAGCATTGGACAGCAGCTGTTTTTTCTAAGCTAAAACCTCAGCATTCAGGTTTAATTGCAGCACTGGACTTGGCGATCAGTATGCGGGTTCGGGTTGCAGTTCAGGTTGCAGTACAGGTGCTCGTCTCTAAAATGCTCACTGTCACCAGTCTTCACCATGTTATTGGGCAGAATAGTCTTTTCTAATTCATGTCCTCTCACAACAAGACAGGACCTTATTTAGAAGTAGGGAATTAGTTGAGATAAGGTCAGCCTGGATCAGAGTGGGTCCTACATTCTAGAGGACTATTGCTCCTATCAGAAAAGGAAAGAATGTGCAGAGACAGACAGACACAGAGAAAAAGGTCATGGGACCATGGAGGCGGAGACTGGAGCACTGTAGCTGGGTGTCGAGGGATGCCCAACCGTCACCAGAAGCTGAGAAGGACCAGTGAGAAGACTTCCTTATAACTTTCAGAGAGAACTGGTTTTGGACTTTTAGCTTCTTAAAAGGTAAGGCAATACATTTCTGTTGTTTTATGCCATTCAGCTTATGGAAATTTGCTCTAGTAGGTCTAGGAGTCTAAGTGCACCCATCTTCCTATGTAAGAAGGTTATCCAATATCTGTGGTTTCCATACCATTAATAGGTCTGTGATATCCAGTGTTGAAGTCCTGGTCAGAACTCTTTCCTGAACACTGAATGTTCCCAAGCACCTCCCAATACAACAGACCAGAGGAACGTGGTGTTCTTCATGCACCATGAATGTAATATTTTCCACTATGAATCTTTCCCTCTTGTATACCTGCTTTTCCTTTGGTATTTTTTTCAAGCTAAATGACCTCCCCAAACACCTGCCTCCCAACCGCCAATCTTGATGCTATACTTGATTATCTCTGTTCCTTTACACTTATCTGAGCGCCAACATCTTATAATCTGCTCTCAGAAATTTCTCTCTGTAGAGTGTGGAGGGGAGGAGGAGTTGTGCACAGCTCAGTGATCTCCAAGGCTCAGTTCCACATGTGTGTCTGTGCGGTGGCTAGTGCAGGGTCCAGCCCGGAGCCAGTGCAGGTCAGAGATCTGTGGGAGTGGAGTCCACATGCTCTTGGCTACACCAGCCTCTGATTATAAAACAAGGTCATAGTTTGCTTTCATATTCCAAATTGTTATGGCAGGAGATGGTCTCTGCTTGCCTGTAGGACATGAGTCTTCCTCACAGTGTCCTTGTGTTGTATATTTTCTGTACTTCCTAGAGGGTTGTCTCTTCTGTACCCAAATCAAACTGGCATCTGCTGGCATCTGAGTGCTTATTAGCCAGGTTCCTTTCAGGCCCCCATACATCAGAAGCCATCAAAAATTAGCTTATGAAAGAAAGAACTAGCTCCCATTGTTGAGAAAGATGCTGAGGATTCTCATATAAATGAAGTAGTGATGAAAGGGACCCTGGTTTCAAGGACCATGCTGCTCTCAGTGCCTCTACAGAAGATCCTCACTTCTGCTTGTTTTTGTTCTTCTTTAAATTCTGGCTTTGTTTGCTCTCCTTGTCCACAGAGAACAGAACGTGGCAGCCTTTGCTTAGCAAACCCAATGGAAAGAAAGAGCTTTTCTCTCCAGATATCATAAGTAAATCCCAGGGACAAACTTCGATGAACTTGATGTGGGTCTCACAGCCCTGGGCTGATGGCCATGCCCAGGAAAAGGGGTACATTGTTAACTCGGCCTGGGTCAAGTGTGCATGTCTGCGGCTAGGAGGCAAGGTCTGTGCTAGGACGGGCCCGTGGGGGTGGGAAATCAGTATGCACCAGAGTGTACCACCTCTTCCTTTCTTGCTCTGGCTCCTGCGTACCCACATCCACTGCCTCCAAAGCCACACAGGGAAGCCTAGAGACCCAGAGCATAAGCAGCACTGTTTAAGCCCAGGACAAGAACATCACAAGGAGAAAAGTGTGCTCTTTCATATGAAGATGCCCAGTCGGACCCCAAGGGCCCCCAGTGAGACCAGCAGTTATAGCAAAAGAACGTGGGAGGAAACAGATGAGGGAAGACAATGACAACATCCAGAGTGTGATGCACATGGGAAGAGGCCACGGTTATGAGATCACCAAGGTTAAGGACAGAGTACCAAGGTGGCCTTACGAGCAGCAGCGCAGTCAGGACCAAATGAAACTGAGCTAGAGGCTCAGAGGTCAAGCCAGCAAGTCAAATCTTATTGTTGACAGATTGTTTAAAGGGTTAGGAGGGGTGTGTGTGTGTGTGTGTGTGTGTGTGTGTGTGTGTGTTTCTTACAAAGCAGAGTAATCCATGGCATTAAGTCAATCTGACCCAGACAAATTCATGATTCTATAGCATTAGGGTCCCTGACTTGCTCTGCCCTTCTCACAGCACCAGGCCATGGAGGTTTCCCTAGAATCCTGCTGCAAGTGTTTGCCTCTGCTTCTGGGTTTGTTGCCATTTTCACTGGCGCAGCTGTACGACACAGTGTCCCCTTTGAATGAGGGCAGCAGAGAGCCAATGGGACCGGAAGCGGCACTGTATGAGTAGGACTACCTTTCCTGAAGTGGAAGCCCAGGCTCTAGCTTTTGGCCGGGTGAGTTGTCACAGGTTGTGAGCCTGGCAGTCCTGCCACAGCCCACTCTGGTCTGATACAAGCCCCAGGCCTTAATTGCAGCAAGGCAGTGGAGCCGAAGTTGGCAGCCAAGGCTGATGCAAAGGGACAATTTACACTTATCCTCACTTGCAGCATGAAACAAAAATGCTTGTGCTTACTGAGAGAGGCTTGGGGAATAGAAGTTTGTGGCTTGACAGAGTGTAATTAACACATCATCTACACAAAGCCGGAAGACGAACTCTACAGCCCCACCGTGATTACTCCCAGGAAACACACTGTAATTGTATCGTCCCATCCAAATGCACTGGGACAAGTGTTTATGTGTTGGATGAGAGTCAAGGCAGATTAAGAAGTGTTTATGCCAGAGGCAGCTTCCCTCACCAGCATGAGGAGGCAGGAGGTGAGAGGAAGCTGGATGGAGCTGGTCAAATAATCCCCAGCTGTTCAGTAGAACATGAAGCCTAACTAGGGACTGTGGTGTGGGAGACCATGTCATAATGGGGAAGATGTTCACACCACAATGTGAAAAGAGCAGAATGTGTAACAGAGAAGCTGAATAATCCCAGGACCTCCAGATGTTAATTTTTGTGTGACTGCTTTGGATGTTTCTAAAATTATTCTCTGTAGGTGGGTTACTTGTATCAACACATTATAAACAAATGTGTTGATTAGTGTTACTTTACTAGAACAACACTAAAGGCCAGAACAACTTTTCTCAAGCCAGTAGACCTGCAGCCACTCCTTCCCTGCTCTAGTTCTGCCCAGGATTCTTGACTGACAGGTCATCCTTTTCCCTTTTCTATCCCCACTCAGTGAGAACAACAAGGGGCAGAAAGTCCTGGTGTCTAATCTGAGATAGGTCCCACACACACATACAGCAAAGGCAGCTATTCCTACAAGACTTGAAATGTAAACTGTTTAAGTTAATGATGCCCTATAAAAGCCAATGACTACAGAAACTAAGTTATAACAAAGAGGACACCACAAAGGATGGCCATCTCTGGTGAATGTTTTAAAGAAGATTTCCTCATGGGGAAGGAGGTTGAACCAACTATCTCTCACGACTCCTCTAAATCTCAGTATCTTTGAAATAGTGAACCATAATAAAACAAAGTACAGAAGAAAAAACTGTAAAGAAATATTACCCTCTGCTTTAATATATTCTGTGACTGCTGGCCCACTTCCCACTTAGCTTCAGACCAGTGGGCTGGCCTTGTGTCATGTTTCAAAAGACTTACACATCTGTAACCTATTTCTTCTTGAAGGAAACCTGGTCCTTACCACACATCCATCCCCCCGCCGACAATCTGTCCTTTGGACAGTCCTGGGGGTGGCAGGCCCTCCTTTCCCTCTGCCAGTCGCACCTACCCTGAGTTGTGGAGAGAAAGCCCTGCTCAAACACCAGATGCCCCAAGAACAGTGTCCTCTCTGACAGCCCCTAGCCCAGTGATGGTGAACATTTTAGAGACAAGCACCCAAACTGCAACACAAAACCCACTTATTTATAGCAAAATGCCAAAATACAATGAAATCTGAATACTGAGGTTTTAGCTTATCAAAAACAATGCATATATTAACACCTTTTGTCTTAAAAGAAAAACCATTCAAGTCTAGGTTCGCCACCACTGGCTCGCCTGTCTCACCCTTATTCCTCTACCCTGATCACCTGGGCAGAGGCATCGGATGCCAGGATGCAGATGGGGTGGTTTCTCAGCATCGATGCAATTTGGGAGAGAATAATCAAGAATCGTGCTGAAAGGACAGTAATTCACACAGGTCGGTCTGTTATATACTTAGGCCAATATGTTTATGTATGTTTGGGTTTGAGGAGTTTTTATCAGCTCCAAAATAAATCCTACCCTCCACTGGCACGTCTGTGGGAAATGGGAGCGAAGAGTGGCGAACAGCCGAGAGGCACATATCACGTGTATATCTTATCTCACTCTTCTCAAAAACTCTGTCTCATAGAGCGGAGACCTAAACTGTGAATCTTAGGTTATTCAACTCTCCCACCCAGAGTCATGCAACCAGTAACTGGCAAAGCAAGGGTTAGAACGAGATTTGTTGGTTTCATAAGGTTTTATTTAGCCCATTAAAAACATATACTTTTGCTAAATTTTTCTGAGTGCCACATGATTTGGAAAAATGTTCAAGAGTGAATGTAAAAATCATACTTATAACAATAATAATTCAGCTAAAATTTCTTGCTATAGGTAATTAAATTGAATTATTTTGAATATAATGATGCTGCTGTATTAGCAAGACAGACAGCTTAGAGATGCTCACTGCTGAGCACAAGAGTCATTTAATCTAAACAAGGTAATTCACACATTTGATTTGCCTAAAGCTCATAAACTGCCATTTCATTAAATCATGTTTTCATTTACGTAAGATGCCTGTCATAGAAAGCTATTTTATTGTTATAGAAGTTAGAATAGTATGGTATGTTATTATTAAATCATGAGCAGATAAAAACAAGTACTTTTTAGAAGAAAATATATTAGCTATATTAATTTATTTACCCATTTAATAAATAATAATTGAGCATCAGCCGTGTGCTGAGTGGGATTCTAGACACCTGGGGTACAGCATATTTCCTCCATGGAGTAAGTGGATGGAGCTAGAAATTATAGGGGGCAAATAATGGCCCCCCAAACTGGTCAGACCCTAACCTGTAGAGCCAGTAAACATTACTTTATGAGGAAAGAGAGCCTTTGCAGCTGCTATTAGGGACCTTGACATGGGGAGATTTATCCTGGCCTGTAACAGTGGACCCTAAATGCAGTCACATGTATCCTTCAAAGAGGGAGGCAGAAAGATTTGTCAGATACACAGGGGAGAAGGCAATGTGAAGGTAGAGCAGAAAGCCATTTGAAGGTATTGGCTTTAAAAACCGGAGCAATGTGGATACAAGCCAAGGAATGCTGACAGTCACCAGAAAGTGAGAGAGATGTGAGGTGGATTCTCCCCTAGAGCTTCCAGTGTTTGGGAACCCTACTGACACCTTGATTTCAGCTCAGTGATCCTGGCTTTGGACTTCCAGCCTTCAGACTGGGAGAGAATAAATCTGTCATCTTGGTGGTTTTAACCCACCAAGTTTGCAGTCACTTCTTACAGCAGCAACAGGAAACAAAACCAGGCATGCACAAATAAACATGATTGCATCAGTGGTCATTGATAAAAATGGAAAATGTGATAAATAGTAGTTGAAGGGCACAGCCAGCAAGTGCAGGACAGCACTTGGGAGGCACCCATGAGGCTGGAACAGGAGCAATGCGGAGAGGACAGCTAGGATCCACAGGTGTGGGGAGCACACTGACAGCAGGGCAGACCAGGGCAAGGTGATGCGATCCTGTCAGAGAGACAGGCCATGGCTCCTTGCGCGGGATTTCTCAGCCACAAGGAGGAGACTGGATTCTGATTCATTGGCTGTGAAGACATTGAAAGATTTTTAACAGTGAATGACATGATCTGCTTTCTAGAATACAGACATGCTCATACACTGAATGGATTATAAGGACCAAAGCGAAAGCAAGGAGGCTGGGCCAGAGCATCACAGAACGGTGATGCAGGTGGCTGGTACTAAGCTACCACTTTGCTCCGAAAACCAGCTCCTACTTTGATTGACGTTATCACTATTTTCTCAGTGACCTAGAGCAAGAGTTTGCGTGGCCCTTCTCACTCTCTTATCCCAGTATCCCTTCTCCCTCCCTACACATGGTCAAGTGGTTGCCAAATCTATGTGAATCCCAACTCGCTGCCACCAGTCCATTGCCACTGGCCTACTTTTGCTCAGGCCCTGCTTGCATCTGTGTTTTGCCTGGATGAGTAGAGCAGAGGACCCACTGAATAGCTGGGTGATTCTGGGTGAGTCACTTTGCTTCTCTTTCTGGGGAATTATTGTGTGTAAAATGGTGAAAACAACAGCCTCTCTTCCTAGTAAGGTGTGGGGACTGCATGAAATAACAGACACAAGGTTCTTGGAGCAATGAATATCTTTAATAAAAAAGAAATCTTAGCTGCCACCGTCTTCTTCATGGTTTCCATCTCACTCACCCTGAGTGGTCCTCTTCCCTGTTCTCAAGCCTTCCACTCACCATGATGGGATCAGTCTTCCTAACAAGCTGCTTCGATCAGTTCCCTCTCCTTGGGGGCCTCCAGTAACCACAGACCCTTCCCACAAAGTCAGAGCTCACAGCCTAACTCTCCGCCCCTTCTTCCTGCCTTCCCACCTCCCAGTGGACTTCCACACCACAGCCAAACACTGACTCACTTTTCCTGAACACAAGCACGGCTGCATTTGCTTTGCCTTCCAGGCCTGTCTCTCAGTTTCCTCCGCCCGTGTCTCCCCGCACCACAGCCAGCCGCTCAGGGCCTCCTCTGGTGCCTATGAGGGCTGCAGTATCCAGTCCTGGAAACACTTCCTCCAGGTCCTCATCCTTTTCTTCCCTGGATAGTCTTTTATCTGCTTGCCTTTGTTGGGGTGGACTACAGACCCTCTTTTCTGCCTACTTTATCAGAAGACCTTGCTCAAAACAATTTAATTTGAAGTTGTGACCTAAACAGAGCAAAACCAAGCCCCTCCTGAGGTTCTCAGGCCTGAGAAGGTGGGAAAGGAGCTGTAGTTCCCATTGCCTAGTACAGAGGTGTTCATTTTCCTGAGAGGCAAGACCTAAGGCAGGCAAATTGGAAACCTGCAGTTTCTCCACTAGGATCAAGTTATGTGGTGCCTGAGGCAAAGATGTATTTATCTTGTTAGCTGACCTAATACGAGAAGGAAGGAGGAGGACCAGTTAGGACAAGGATGAAGATGAAGATCACGAAGAAGATGAGGATGTTTCGATCCAACCTGAAAAGGCAATGAGCCTACCCATAGTTCTCCCAGGCCAGTCCGCCTCAGTCCAGAAGCAGGGATGACTGAGCAGGAAGCACCACTGCACATGTCACAGAAGCTGTAAGTTACTGAATTTTCAAAAGAAACCCTCAGAGAGGCAAGAATTTTCCTGGCACAGCCATGGGGTGCCTGCTTTGAGAGACCTGAGAAAGTGGCTACAGGGAGGATGAACAGAGGGGAGAAAACTCAAGATCGGAGCTGGCAGAGCGTCCATGGAGACCATCTCCTTCACAGGCCCATCCGGAGGGTTTGGCAGAAGTGCCTACCTATAACTCTAATTCTGATCCTACATGTGGAAAATTACCTTGGGAGGGCCTATCCAGCGATTAACATTCTCAGCTGCTTCCCCACTCAACACAGGCACACACATTCATAGAAGAAAAGAGAGCTCCACACTGGGGTCAGAAAGGATTGAAATGCATATTTTGGTCCTCTTCTCACTTTCTCTTCCCTTTCCCCAAAGGAGGAGTAGGAATAGGGCTTATTTGTAATCCAAGAGAGGCAGAAGTTTCCTGCAGCCACATCCTACATGTGAGGGGATGCTTGACCTGAAAAGCAGGAATCAAGCTTGGCCCCCTTTTACTTTCAGTGTACCCTTTTCATTCCCCAGCTGCACTGTGGGTCACAAACCACACAGGCTAAGCCTGACAGGCTCTGCCCTCTCTGTTCTGTCTCCACCTGTGAACTCAGTGAGAGGAGGTCAGCCAGGGGAGGGGGGCCTCACATAATTCATACCTGGAGGAAGGAGTAAGAAGACACATTCTGGCCCCAGGTACCCCACAATGTCACTGGGCACTTTCTGCACCCACAACAAAGTAGAACCCACCTTTTGTTCCCCAATCTGGAAGCTGATATCATCATTAGATTTATCAGAACTCAAATGGAAACTCCTGATCAATAAACATTTGGGAAAGAACTCCATGCATCTATACTGCAGATGGAAGTATTGTCCTTGGGGAGATCTGAAGCAAGGATGGTCCAGGAGGACCTGGTTCTGCTCCAGCCCTTTGGGTGGGTCACCTCTGAGAGCACCTGTGGGATCTAAGGCACAGAGGAGATTCATGATCAAGGGATACCAGACCCAGAAGCTTAACTTCTTCATTGAGCTCCAAGGACTGGCAGGGGTCTTCTGAAGGCAAAAAACTTCAGGGATCTGAACACATCTGGTAATAAGCTCTTGACAATCTGGAACTGGGTCATACTCATCTTTGTATTTAACTGCCAATCCCTGAGCCTGGCAGAAAGTAGGAAGCCCACTCACATTTATTAGACTGGATTAAAGCAAGATTGAGCACAATTTTCTGTATGAATTTCAGGATGAAGTCAAAGGGTATGGGCTCTGCTGAGGTAAAAAGAATTCCCTGAAAACATCACTGGGTGTCTCACTTGAATAGGAAGTAAAGTGACACTACCAAGTAGAACCAGAATCTTTAAATAGAAATAAAGGACTCTGAAAAGAAAAAATTGTAAAGGAAAGGGGGAAACTTTCAGGTTGTTTAGGTTTCATTTCTTGTATTTTCTGTACAGCTTATATTTCTAACTTTAGTTGTAATACAGATCCTCCCTCGTCCTTCATCTCTGCTGGTACTGATTAATGCATGAAAACATACACCCACACATGTGCACACATGCATGCGTATGCACACATGCACGTGTACATGTGCGTGTACACACACACACACACATACACACACACATGCCTGTGTCTCTCGTAACTGATTATGTGTTATGTTGCTGTTCAGAACAGAATCCGCAAAGAAATAAAGACCTACTGAGATTACAACCACAAATATTTTCCCAGGCATGGGAACCATCTTGTCGGGGCCTATTAGGCCTAGGAGCAATGATCCAGAGGCCTGCCATTTCCTGGTGACTATGGACAAGGTAGGTTGAATTGATGGCCCAAGATTCTGCCTTAGGGCATTAACTTCAGTCAGTTATTGAAGTTACTGCTAGTTTTGAAATAGTGTTTGCTTTAAATCTCAAATAATGTAAATCTCACCAGCAGGAAGAGTCCCTCTGAAGCTACTCCAGCTCTGGTAGAAAACCAGAAAATATGCTGTGAAGTTAGGAGGAAGGGAGGACCAGGCCTGACACAACGATCATCTGTACCATGCAGAGAAGAGAGGAAGACTTCTGTTTTGTTTTGTTTATGTGCCACAGAGAAGCCACTGATTTGAGTTTCAAATTATGGCATAATGGTTCATTTACGCAAACCATAAATGAGCTTATGTAATGTTCTTATGAATAACATACACACCAATCTTGGCAGGCATTTCTCCCTTGTTAATTCTTATATTTTGTTTGTATTTAATACACCATTAAGATCTAAAGTCCTAAAATTTGTTCATTCAACCAAAATTTACTGGCATGCACTGTGTTCCCTGTTAGGCAGAGGGCTCTAGGGACTCTTTCAAGCTTCCAGTCTATTGAATGAGATCAGACATGCTTAGAAGGAAGTGCAATTACAACCCTGCCCTCAGGGCCGTGAGAGGGCGCATTCATCACAAACTGGGTGGCCTAAAGTAACAGAAATGTATCCTCTGATGCTTCCAAAGGCCAGAAGTCTGAAATCAAGGTGTTTGCAGGCCATGGTCCCACAGAAAGTTCAAAGGGAGGTCCCTCTCCTTTGCCTTCTTAGTTTCTTTTTCTTAGCAGCAATCCTTGGCTGTTTTTGGCTCTGCCCTCCCCATCACATGCTGTTCTCCCAGCACATCTCCATCTACCCGCGGGCTCCTGGAAAGACACCAGTTATCCTGGAATAGGAGCATACCCACTCCTGTGCGATCTCATCAGAACTAATTATATGTGCAACAATCCCATTTCCCACTAAGGCCACCTCTGAGGTACTGGTGCTAGAACTTCAACCCTTGGTGTGTAGTTGGGAGTCTGCACCCAATTCAATCCATAACCAATGTGCCTTTAAAACATGACTCCTTCTTGTGAAGGGGAGCAAAGCATGAAGGCTGCATTCTTACTCTGTGTGCAGAATTGAAGGTGGGGATACAATCCAACTCATCTGGCCAAAGGGGCAGCACCTCCTACTGGAGCTGATCCGTGTTTGTCCTGACGTGGTGCAGCCCTAGCACAAGCCCACAGAGCCTCTGAGGTCTGACATGGGAAGTGTTTGCCTCTACCTTCTGTTGTCCTTTCTCTTCTCCAGTGCATCTTACTCTGTACCCTGGAGTGAACATCTAGATATGAACCAAACAATTCATACCCGGGGCTTTCAGAAGGTTTTAGTAGTTTCACTTCCAGTCACCTATTTATCTTGAACAAAGCAGTGTGGAGAAGTCTGTCACCAGCCATCTCTTCGGAGCTGGTATACTGAAGGGCAGTCCAGACATGGTCACTAGGGCAACGCTTCAGGCCTGTAGGCTTGGCTTCTGGGCTGGACCACTGTTAAGCTTGTGTCTACACAGCTTCTCTCAAAGGAGAAGGCTTTATGAGACCAAGAAAGAGAGCTCAGGAGGAGAGTTACTTTAAGGTCTCTTGTCTCTCTGACACCCAAAACAGCACCACAACCATTGCTTGGTAAGGGCTCCTGGCAATGTTAGCCTGGGGAAAGTATCAGGATGCAGAGGGCAAGTTGCCACAGCTCAGGTCAACAGCTCCTATCTTGCTATCCTCTGCGTACCCCAGTCCTACCTGCGCCCCAAACAGAACAGGTAAAGAGGATGCACACTGGGCATTGGTCACTCCTTCCTGTTCATGCTTCAGAAACCTAGTCGGCCTGACTCAGCGATGGGAAGATCTTTACACAGGATGAGGTATGAGACTGTTACCTTGTTATCAGAATATCAGACTGTTTTAGGGGCTTTTTCTTTTGTTTTCTTGAAACAGAGTCCTGCCTTGTAGTTCAGACTGGCCTTGAACTGACTATGTAGCCCAGGCTGGCCTCAAACTTGTAGCAATTTTCCTACCTCAGCCTGCCGAGTGCTGGGATGAGAGGTGTGGTGGGCTATTTTAGAGTTTTTAATATATGACAATAACAATGTGCTTTATAACCTGGAAGTAACTAGGAAAGCCACATGCTCTGTCACAGATACTGTCCAAGGTCAGAAAAGACTTGTACTGGAAGACAAAGGTGTGAAAAATTAGACTGGCTACTGATGGTGACATATTGTGTTCATCTGAAACCTGTGTGTTGACAAGAAGATTGATAGGAACTGACTTACGGAAAGGTCAGGTGTGTCTTGAACTAGTAGCGCCATGCATGAGAAACAGAAGTCCTTAGTGGATTTATCACGGAATACTCTCACAGCCTCCAGGCTGACAGGTGTTAGTGGTAAAGGCTCTCCCTGGGATGTCTCCCTACTCCCCACCCCTCTCTGTCTTCTCTACTCTTTTGCTAGTATAGTCAGACCTTGGTTTTTGACTGCTTTGAAACTGTTGAATTTGGTCCTCAACGCATTTTGATGCAAAAATTTGTCCTTGCATTTCTCATTTGTTAGGTCCTCAGAGTGTAGGTCAGAACTTACTGGTTGCCTGCCTCCTGACTGCCTCTTTCCAGCCAAAACAATTTGTTTGGTCCTCATTTTCTGTACTCACCATGCCTTGCACTGTCTTGGTTACTTTTCTCTCATTGCTGAGACAAAATACCTGATGCCTAGAATTAAGGAAGGAAAGATTTATTTAGCTTACAGTTTGTGGAGATTTCAGTCCATACTCGCTGGCTCCAAGGCAGAGTGGCACATGGCAGAGGGCAACAGTTCATGGTGCAGAAAACAGCAAAAGCAACAAAAGCAAAAAGGGAAGAGCTGCAGCAAGCAGTCTCTTTCTCTCCCTTGCACTGTATGCAGGCTCCCTGCCCCAGGGTGGGTATAGCACTCACACCCATAATCCCAACTTTGGACCATGAATCAATCATAAACTCTAGAAGCCCGCCCCATGACTTTGGGGGGACATCCAGACACAAGCCATAACACAGAGCAATGGGTACTGAGGTACCACTGTGCAGTTTCCCCACGGAGCCAGCCCTCTAGGTTCGTAGCCTCCACCTTGCCCTCTTTCTAACTTAAAACCCTGTCCCTCCCCAAGGAAATTCCAGTCCTTTGGTTCCTTTCCTTGTGTTGTAAACTTGAATTGCCAGGGTTCAGCCTGCTGCTAAAAAGGGTGTCAATTTAATCCCATAGCAGCAAAAAGAAATTCAGACTAAAAAGAGGCTGGGCATTTCCTTTCCAAAAGGGAGAAGATGGTGTGGGCCACACCTTGTTCCATGGTTGCCTAGGAGCTTAAGAAAGAGCAGTGTTCGCTGGACTCAAACCTAGGAGACCAAATCTGCATTTGAAGAAGATCTTCCTCTATGAACATTAGCATTTAAGAAGCACTTCTCTCTCATCAGCAGAAATCAGAACAGGGCAGCCATCTAACCAGATGTCACATATCCTGACTGATGTCAATGACATTCCAAATGAAATGCCAGGCTGGATACCACATCCTACATCCCATATGCTGCCTGTGAGCTTTGGGATTCAAAGTAATTTTTCTCCTCTCAGCCATTCATTGAATGGTAATTTCTTTTTTTTAAAACATTGTTTTGTTTGGTTTTTTTTTGACACAGGGTCTCTCTAAACAGTTCAGGCTGGCATTGAATTTCCAGCAATCCTCCTGTCTCAGCCTGTCCAGTGCTGGGATTACAGATATGTACCACCATGCCCACCAGTGTGCAGAATGGCAATTTCTTAACATCTATCTGATAAGGATTTTTTTCCTTTTTTATTAATACATGTTTGCAGTATATAACGACTACATTCATCGTGGGGAGACGATACATGTACATAACCCATCTTAATTCTTTTTGTAAAATCCTTTGCACTCCCCTCACACTCCTTCCTTGGAATATACATGTTTTTTAAAAAACTTATTTTTGATGTTTCTATAGTCATGCTGTCTTATCTGTCCTTGGAAAAGTGTTTTGTCACAGCAGATTTGCAACCAGGTCCCTAGTAGGGATGACTGGAACAAACTTGTGACATCTACTTTCCAGTAAGAGCACTGCGTGCCATGGGGTCAGTGCCCGCCAGCACGGGGCTCTGGAAGGAGCAGCCAGGGGAGGAGACACTGGACACCGCTGCTGCCCTCAGAGCTCTAAAAGCTGGGAATGTTCACTGGAAGTTTCTTTCCCATCCCTCACAGTGAATTTCACAGAACCTGGCTGGTGTAAAGAGCAAAACAAGATCTCTAGAGGAAGCTAGAACATTCTCTAAATTTCAAAATGTATACAAAATATAAATCTGACTTTAATTTTTGGAATGTTATTTTTTCCAGTAACTATCCATAAAGTTCTCAAAATAAGAATTGAGCACTGTGCTGCATTTCCTCTGTGCTCATTCTAACAGTTTATTTTAAAAATCTGAACTTCACCAGGGCCTCCTCCTTAGCAATAGACATTAAATCAATGGATCAGTGGTCCAAGCACCAAACCCTTGCTAGGGATACGGGGCAAAATACACCCTAAATCTACTGCAAGACACAGATCACATACAAGCTATTGAAGAACACTTAGAATAATCCCTGCTCTTATTCTCAAAATGGCTTCTAACAAAATGTATCCTCAGATGTAATGAGGCCATTTTTCTCATCTGAATTGTAATTCAAGCCCAAGAAGTATATTCATTTGCATGAAATATTCTTTCCAAGAAGTTCCTCCCAGGTGAGGAATTTTAAATGTGTTTCTTTTGACAGGGAAGGCAGACAAATGGCTTGAGCTGGTCAAAGGTTATATTTCTCCCAGCCAAGATATTCCAATTGGTTTCTCACTCCATGGGATCAATAAACAGTGGGCTTATACGCATGAAACTTTCCCAGGCTCACCGATGCTAACACAGACCATTTCTTCAGCTTCCCCCAAGGTAGGGCGTTAAATCCTGACATCCCTGAAATATGTACAGTAACGGAAACAATGAAAGGATGAGCGTGATAGAGACAAACTCAGCTCAGCTGTGCCCTCGAGACAGTTGTTCAGCTCAGCTCACTCCTTCTTCTCATGCCACGGAACACGGGCCAAATTTAACTCCGTCAGCAAGAACAAATCCTCATTTCTGTCACAGCCACGTTCACCCCAGACAGGACCAAAAGAAAAACGAGCAGAATCAATGTGACAGAGCAATCACTATGAGTCATACAAACCCAAAGGGCCTCAGACCTGCAGATGAACACAAAGTCTGAAAGTGTTTTGATGCTGTAATCTCCATTTATAGACTTCCTCAGCAGTGCAGCTTCCAGTGGGCAGACTGGGAATCCATCCCAGCCATGCCTGTTCTCCAAGCATTAGCTTTCAGCTCTCTCACCTGCTCACGCGAGGGCCAGGGGATGCATAGATCACACATTTCCTCCTAGAAGCAGAATCATGGGGAAACTTGCCTAGAAGACATTTTGCAGGAATATGTGCTCTTCTCAAAAATAGGCCAACTTTTCTTACAGCTTTTATGAGAAGGTAGAGTCAGAACCATTTTTTCATCTTTCACCATTTTTCATGAGCACCTTCTTTCTCTTCTTCTTGAAACTCCATGATGGATGGAGGGGGCTGGATAAGGGGGACGGATGGGGATGGATAATCCCAGCCTTGGCAGACTGAGGCAGGAGCATTGCTATACTGCATTACCTTAAAACTTCAGGTAAAATCCTTTCCCAGCTGTATGTATAGGCATGTTAATCATGTAGGCTGTGTCTGTCTAAAAGCTGGCAATACAATGAGGATTAGTCCTAAATTGCTTACAGAACATATCAGATCTTTCTTACAGCCCGAGGACACCAAGGAAAGAGATTTACAGGGACATTAAACCACCATGAGTGCCCAGAAAGTCTCTACTGATTGCCTTATACTTACAGTCACCTTTGATTCCAGCAGAACCTCCAAAAGATAGACTGTGCCTGGTGTGGTAGTGCACGCCTATAATCCGAGCACTCAGGAGGCTGAGGCAGGAGAATTGCTGTGAGTTCAAGGCCAGCCTGCACTACATAGCAAGACTCTGTCTCCAAAAAAAGGAGACTGCTCGAAGCAGAAATAATCATCTCACCAACACGAAGTTGTCCCTCAAATGATACAGATTTCTCCAAGAGCCACCATGCAAAACCAGAACTGACATGATCATCTAGACCCAGATAAAAGTTAATTATTCAGCCAAATTGTCACTGTCCTGGTTACTTGTCTCTCATTCCTGAGACAAAATATTTGATACCCAGAATTAAGGAATGAATTTAGTTCACAGTTTGTGGAGGTTTCAGTCCATACTCAGCTGGCTCCAAGGCAGGGTAGAACATGGCAGTTCATGGGGTGGGGGTGGACATGGCAGAAGCAGCAAGAGCAAAAGGAGGACCAGCAGCAGAGAGCAGGATCTTTCTCTCCCTTACATTGTATGCAAACTACCCGCCCCAGGGAGGGTGTAGCACTCACATCCATAATCCCAGCATTGGACCGTGAATCAATCACAAAGGCTAGAAGCCTGCATGCATGACTGCATGAGGCTTTGGGAAGACATCCACACACAGACCATGACAGTCAGTCACCCTGCCTCGCTTGCCTGCCTTGCTACCTAAAACAAACATCTATACTCAGCAGAGCTCTATGCCATTGTCGTCCCTCAATACATCTGGGAGTTTCAGTCAGTTTGGGACTTCACTCCAGTCTAAGGTTCCCTGGCACCTCAGACAAAGATATTCTGCCCCTCAAATCATCTCTCTAACAGGGTTTGTGGGCCTGAACCTAGAAATAGGCCTCCATCTCTGAATATGTAAAATGGAGGTAGTACTATTTAGTTCACAGTAATAACAATAATAATAATATCATTTTGCCATACTAGGACTCACACTAGAATTTTTTTCTGTTCCACTGAGGTACATTCCCACCTCTTTTCATTTTTAGTTTGAGACTGGATGTCTGTAAGTTGTCCAGACTGGCCTCCAATTTGCACTCCTCCTACCTTAACCTCCCATACAACTGCACTGCCATGCCCAGCCTAGCTCATGGAATTACTCTAAGGATAAAACACCATAACACTGACATGATGTCCATGGAAATCCCCAGCATTTTGGGCTTCAATAAAAAGCAGCTTCCATTAGTTTTTATATTTGTGCTTTAAACTTACACTTGATGGTGACTCACATGAGATAGAGACAGAGAGACAGAAAGAGAGACAGGGAGAGGGACCAAAGGAGAAGATTAGTGTGATTCCTTCGGGCAGCTCTCTCATCTTTGCATTAAAAAAGAAAAAATAATGCAGTGCTGCTCTTTAAGGCTTCACATTAGGGAAAGGAAAAGACTTGATGGTTTTCCCTGGGAGCCCGCCAGGTTTGAGGGGGTCATCTCCTACAAGGCAGAGGCACCACAGCACTGCATTTCAGCAAGCAGAGCCCCTGGCTTAGGGACAGCCTGTGCACAATCAGTGTCAGCCTGGTGCTCCAGCCCACCCCATACATCGGGCCTATTTATGGATTCAAAGCAGGCCCACTGCTCTGGGAAATCAGGATTCCTGTTCCAGCCTCCAGAGTGGCAGATTTGCGGAGCTGGGGCAGGCCCTTGGGGAGGGAGCTGGGGACCTGACCGTTCTCACGGGTAACCCACAGACTGGAGCCAGCACAGAGCTGGGGAGAGGGACAGCTGTCCAGGCCAGTGAGGGTAACAGAGGGGGCTCTGCCCCGAGTGGGGAGCGTTAGCTAGCTTCATTCAGCACCATCTACTCTAGCTGCCAAATTCAGCAAGTGAGAACACAGGCTGAATTACGCAAACATAGAGGTTTTAGTATAACCACATCCCAAATATTTCACAGGACATAATGATACTAATTATTATACTTTATCTGAAATTCAGATTTCCCTAGGCATCCTGTATTTACACCTCAAATATTTTATGAGTCATTCTTATACTGAATAATGATGTGTTGTTTACTTGAAACCAGAACTCAAACTGAGTCTCTTGCATTTTCTGTGTGGCAAAGCTACCACAAACACATGTAAGCAAAAAGGAAATGAGCATGGTTCTGTCTGCTCCTGCCCTGCCATTCGAAGCAGAGACGCACGGTCAGACCACGTCCAAACCTCTCCGGCCAGCCGGCGTTCCTGGATTCCAGAACTTACACCACTCTGCCGGCCTCTGCCTGCACAGCCATCTTCCTGAACGCTTACCATTGCTCAGAGAGGGACGTGCCCTATCCCTCTCTCACTCCTGTTCACAAGCTCTCGTCTCTCCTATGCCTCGAACCTGTTAATGCTCACTCCCTCCTCGTCCTCGTCCTCGTCCTCCGCTCTGTACCTTCTCCCTCCAAGGCTTTCCATTGGCAACTTCCCATTCCACACTGGCGGGTGCTTGGTTTCTCCCTTGCTCATTTGCCCTTGCGTTGCCTTGCCAGGTAGCTTTCACTGCTTTGGCAAGCATGAACTGATCGCTCTGATGCAAAGAGCGACACATTTCTTCATTTTTCTCTATTTGTCCTGAGCAGCCCCACCCCGCGGCTGGTGAGAAAAGTGACCTCTGTCACTGCATGGACCCCCGCCAGGGAACCTATAGGCCTCACGTGGCTCCCAGGCTGGTGGCATGCGTGCACGTACAGAGATGGGTGGGAGAGGAGGAGGCAGGAGCAGCCTCTAAATGCAGTCAGTCTCCAATTCTGAGAATGCCTTGAGGTGCGCACACACTGTCTCCCAGGTGACGCACACCCACTCTGACAGGCACAAACTAACACTCTCCAGCCTTTGCGATCAGCCGAAGAGCGCCATCTTGGATGAAGCCTTTCGACTCTTTTAGAAAGAAGCCTGGAAACCCTGTCTGATGCCCCTTCCTCCCTCCCCTCTTGGTTGCACTGCCCTCTGCTCCTTTTGTTCCCTCTGCTGCATCCTGTCAGCCTCCCTGCTAGTCCCCGACAGGATCTTTCTTCACAGTCCTCCCTTTCCCCTTCCTTCTGCCCGGAACATCCCTCCCTCTGCTGTCCACAGGTCTCAGGCCCTCTCCCCTTGTGTCAGGTACTGGCCCAATGTCTTTTTTCTTCAAAGTCTGCCATGCGCACCCTCTTCATAGTTGCAGCAACCACTGCCCTGCTTCCTGCTTTTCCTCCTTCACGCTTATCGTGTAACGTGCATAATCTCCCCTAACTCTTCTATTACACTGTGTATTGGGCAACCTTCACCCACTGGAATATAAATGAATTCCATGTAACAGGGTTATTTTTCCTGTGCCAACCTAAAACCCAGAGGCTATTTTGAACCCCGGAGCATGCACGCTAGGTGAACACTCTACTCCTGAGCTACATAACCAGCCCTTTTTATTTTAAGAAAGAATTTCTCTGAATTTCCCAGGCTGGCTTTGAAACCTCAAATTGCAGTTTTCCTAGATGAGGATTTGTGTGTGTGTGTCTGTGTGTGTTTTACTGGAAATGAACCCAGGGTATTTGCATGAAGCTACCTCCCCAGCATTTTGTTTGGAAATGGTCTTGATAAGTCACTAAATTGCCTGGGCTGGGCTCAAATTTACAATCTTCTTGTGTTGGGATTATAGGCATGTACCATCATGCCCTGGTAGAGCAAAAATTTTTTACTTATTTATGTTTTGAAACAGTGTCTCACTATGTATTGTAGGCTGGTCTTGAACTCACTATGTAGACCAGGTTGGTCAAGATTGCGAAGTTTATACTCAACTTAGTTTATTTTCCTGATGTCTGAAGAACGCTTTCCCCAAAGACTGCATCCCAGTGAGTGAAGAAGGAAGGCTTGAAGGAACTGCAGCAATAGAATCACATCACAGCCCTTAAATACTTGCTGGGTAACTAATAAAGGCACCTTCCAAAAGCACACATGCACACGTACCTTGGAGAGGACCAGACAGGCAGTCCTGGAAAGCTTCAGTACTGGCCTTTACCTTTTTCCCTTTGCTTTTCTCCAGCAGAAGTGGGGTCTAAATGTGGAATGCCCGGTGCCTTCCTCCCACTCCCCAGGACCCTCTCATGCACACCCACCCAGAGCTGTGGGGCACAGCCTATGGCCAGAGGGGTGTCCTTAACGGGTTCCCCGGGTGACTGAGACTGGACTTCGACTTATTAGCAGGAGTTGCAACCAAGCAGTTAAGCCAGACATCACGCAAAGAGATCGCAGGCTGGCTGGGCCAGGTGCATGAGTAAACCAGCACACCTGTGCATGATGAACTACTGACATGAAGCAGAGAGTTTAGCAAGATTCAGAGCAGGGCTCTGAGTGGAAAGCAAGAGAAGGAGCTTGCTTCGCTCAGGCTGGGCAGGTGACACCACCTCTGCTTTTAGTTAGGCAGTAGGTCTCAGGTCTCTCTCAGCACACGGAAATTGTGTCTTGCTATTGTATTTTAACTATTCAAAAAAACTTATGTTCTGTTTTATGGGACACTAATTGCAAATATCTTGGATCTGAGGAGGCTTACTTTCTTACCACTTCAAGCTCATTGTCAATTAAGGAAAAAGGCCCATTTTGACAATTCTTAAAAGTGATTAACAATCCTTTCCCAAACCTCAGCTTTCAGCAAACTTGCAGCTTCCACAGGAAGTGGGAAAAGCAGAGGTCACTGAGCAAACCAAGGGGAAGGTCTTCAGAGTGCTTCAGAGACAGTCTTACTTTTTACACACACTGCTTTGCCTAAAAAGCTGCTTAGACAGCGTTTTTCAGGGAGGAGCCCCAGAGACCGACGTAAGTCCTTTTCTCAACCCTAGTGCTCTATACAGAGCCGGAGGCAAGGATTACAGTGCAGCTGCTTCCTTGCGTTTTTCTGTTTGTTGGAGATGAGGGTCTCATTATGTAGTTCAGTCTTGCTTTGAACTCACTATGTAGCCTAGGATGGCCTTGAATGTCCCGCCTGGGTCTCCTGAGTGCCGAGATTACAGGAGTGCAGAGTACACCGGCTTCCCAGCTCGTGGCCACTTCCTTGGGAGCTGGAACGCTGGGGAGGTGGGGGAGAGGAAAAGAGAGGAAGGGGAGGCATAGAACACTGATGCAGAGGGGCTGCCCTGGCTTCTTGGGGAGGGCCAGAGATACAGGCGGCCTGAGGGTGTCCCCTAAGCTTTACCAGCAGAAGCCACACCTCTGCCCTCCACATTCAGGTCCACTCTGAGTGAAACAGTCCTTCTGGGCATCGTTGGTTCCCTCAGGAATTATGCAGGACACCGGGTCCTGAGCTGGTCACTATGAATTTCATCTAAATTCTGAGGCAGAAGGGCAAGTTGGCGTGAGTGTGCTCCGCAGTGTGGTTGTGGGTCTCAGGGCCACACCTTGCATTCTGGGCAGTTCCAGGCTTTGAGAAGGACTGAAAGGCCACTGTGGGTGGGAGGGATGTGAGCAGTGGGCAGCACCTTTGGAAATAGGTGGCAAGGAAGGGACCCTGTAGGGACCCTCAACTCTCACGTCTAGTACGGTGTGATCTCAAAGACTTCTTCCTCATCCCAAACTTACTACAAAAGCGATTAGCAGAACATGACAGGGGCTAGGCCTTCTGTCAGTTTTGCTTGCTTAGGTTCAAATCAGGGCAGAGGTTTGCTCAGAGCAGGCTTGCTGGATGCTGTCTCCCTGCTCCAAGGCCCACGGTATTTTGCTTGCTTGCTTGCTTGCTCCCTTCCTTCCTGACTTTCTTCCTTTCTTCCTTGGCTTTTTAAGGTACCTATTCACAAGTCCACTTGCTCTGGCCTAGGCAGCACCTCTTTCTTCCTTAGCAGCATCCTGAGCTTGGGCCTGCGGTCTCAAGATTATGACTGTGAATGATACAGTAGCCTCAAGAAAGCGGGGTCAAAGTCTCAAAGTAGTAGGTGCAGCAAAGCTGGCTCTGACAAGAAGCAGGCCTGAGAGCAGAAAATCATGGCTGGGCTGCCAGTGGCTCGGCTGGGTTTCCAGCTGGGTTTTCTCATCTCAGTCTCTCGCCTTGTTGCCTGGGTACCACATTTCTCACCTGCTGAGATGACGTGGGAAGTCAGGTCCACAGCAATGGTGTGGCACTGCTCTGAGGGGCTAGACACATCCAGCCACCAGTGTCTACAGTGCTACAAAACTCTCAATGTGTGACAGAAAAGGTTTGGGCCTGTCTAGCACTTTCTTTCAAAAAAGTGACAGAATTATGCATATTTTTCCAGAAAGAATATGCATTTTCCCACAGATCATTCATTGTTTTGCACTTGAACACTGCTGGAAATGTGTGTGCGTCTCTGTGTGTGTGTGTGTGTGTGTGTGTGTATTAGGAATTATAAGCTCAAACAATGAAACAGGAATAAAATCTGCCCCCCCCCAGCACAAAGCAAATCAATGAAGTAGGCAATTTCAGAGGCTACAGATGAATAGAAATCTCTCTGCTGTTGCCTGTGCTCAGGAGAGACAGGACCCACTGCCCTTTCGTAGTTCTGCCTACAAGATCCATTGTAATGCTTTATTACTAGAGGCACTCAAAATTCATTTGGTTTCCCAGCATCTTGTTCTATTTTTATATATGTGCTAACTGTTCATTCAAAAATAAAAATACAGGATCATACAAGATGCATGCAGTTGCCTTTCATACTTAAGGATGAAAACTGGTTATGAAGGAGGTTAATATTGTTATTCCAGAGAGACAACTCTGGTTGCTATGGTGAGGAATCTTCTGTCAATCACCCTGATGAAGTTGGCTCCTTTTACAAGAATGGTCTCTATTAGAGCCACAGTTGGAATATATTTGCCACTGAGCTTTGACTTAAATGTTTAACTTGGTGGACAGGTCTGTGTTTTATCAATCGGAATACCATAGTGCAGACTGTAAATGCCCAAGAGCTGAGCTTTCTCTGACTGCTCTCAGAAGGGAGCAGTTTAACAACTCAGGCTAGGTGGTCTTTAATATCTGAAAAAGTGTTGAAGAATTTTGGGAAGGATAGAGCTAACCATGACCATCAAGAGAAAAGCTCTAAGGAATACATTAAAATATTAGGTCTGATTTAGTTTGTAAAATGGGAGTTCCTTTCATGGATTAGGTGATTGATTGATTTTTTAAAAATTCAATGGTTTTGATCTGTAGTGCTCACTGCTTAATGATCTGCCATTCTGGCTGAAATTTATTCAGGCAGTAATCCACAAGAAATTGGTTGTTTTCAGCAGTTTATGACTTGTTATTTAACATTTAACAGAATGGCTATTTATTTTGGAAACAACCAATTCTGAGAGGTTTATTGCTATTGTAAACCATAATCAACTGCTTGTATCATTACTAGTTTTGAAAGAGATAAAATGGGCAGCTGCAAGGGGAAAATTGTTGAGTAGCTTTAAACATTTGCATTTGCGATTGTACAGAGGAGTGACATCACCTTGAAGTTTGCCCGCATTCACAGCCACTCCGCATTTGCCTTCGGTATGAAATATTCAGTGTTGTGGTTAAAATTGGATCCAAATAAGATAATGCTCCTAAGGTCCCTGCAATTTTTTTTCAATTACTTACATGGAAAAAGAAGATAAGACTTGGATGAGCTAGGACAATGCTGTAGATTACATTTTGTTTATCCCAGTATCATAGCAGGAATTAAGCCTCACTGCTTTTGTAGAAACCCAAGTGTTTGAGTAATTTATTCCACCGAACCCTCCGAGAGCTTCTTCTGTCATCAGGGTTTCTGCTTTAGTGCTTGCTGTGCGGCTAGAAGATTCACTACTGGGGACTGAGCTGGAGAATGTGATTAGATCTCTGAGCTGCTCTTCAGCCTAGAGATGCAGAAGCATGTGTGGCATGTCCATGGTGATTTATAAACGATTCAGTGTGCGTCAAAGCCACACCGCTTCTCTCGGGTAGTTTGGTCTGAGATGTCTGGGTTTCCAGACATCTACAGTCCTAGAGCTGACAGGGCCAGGAAGGGGCTGGTGGTTTCCAGCAGATGAGTACTCTGGGCCCTGGGGCAACGAATCTAACTGTGAGGGGGAGCAAATCTCACATCTTGTTGAGCCTCAGTTCCCACTTAAAAAAATACAGATAATAATAGTACAATCTGTCTTACGACAAGAAGTTATCCTGAGAAACAGAGTGAGATGAAATATCAAAGTCATTGTGGAAGACTGAAGATGCAGTGCAGCGCTTTCATTATAAACATCTTTTTCTTATTCTGCACGTCTGTAGGTAGACTAACCCAAATAACAGCTGCAAAGATTTTCCTTCTAGCTCTTGGGAGGCTGAGGCAGGAGGATCACTAGGAGTTCAAGGCCAGCCTGAATTACATCACAAGACCTTGTCTCAAAAAAAACTTCTTTTAAAGATTTTTTTTCTTCCATACATTTGGTATTTAAAAGTTTGATTTGCAAGAATTTTGATTTGCAAGAAGTGTAACGTGACTTCCTCAACCAGAATTTTTAAAGGTAAGACTTTTTCTCTTTAGGAAAAAGGCTTTAAAAAGGGAAATTCAGGAGCTAGGGTGTAGCTCGGTGGTAGAGCACTTGCTTGGCGTGTGTGAGCCTAGGAGGGCTGGGCTTGGAATCTAAAAGCAGAAACAAAACAAACAGAACAGACGCATTTTAATCTCAGGTTTAGGAAAGGAGGCTCCACTTCTCACACAGGTTTTTCCAGAGCTCCTCCAACACTGCTGAGCGGTGGAGGTTGTGAGGCCGCACTGTTACTATGTCCTGCTCCCTAGGTTACCGCCCCTGAGGGGATTAGAAGATTTAAGGAACACAAAGAGTCACAGAGTGTCCTGCAAAAAAAGAGAGGGATAGAAGCATGTACAGAAAGACCGAGCAGAGACATGAGGTGGGTATGTATGTGTAGAGAGACAGAAAGAGATCTGATGAAGACAGAAACAGCTCATTAGCAAGAGACATCAGAGAGAGAGAGAAGAGACAGAGACAGAATCATAACACCGGAAATTTCTTATATCAGGTTATGAGAGAAAACATAACCTGAAGGTGGTGGTGGAATTTACAGAAAAAGGAAGGACACGGAGAAAAAGCAAACAGCAAGATAGAGGATGAAGAGTGGGGGAGAAGAGGAAAAGGAGGAATGGACAAAAAGGTCAGTTCCCCTGAGTGTGCGTGTCTGTGTGTGTGTGTGTGTGTGTGCATGAGAGAGAGAGAGAGGGAGGGATGGAGGGAGGGAGACGGAGAGAAGGAGAGAAGGGGCAGAGAGAGGCAGAGACAGAGGCACTTCCACCCCCAGGGAGATGAGGCACCCTCATTTGCAGCTGCCCAGAGGGAGAAGAGCAGGCAGGGAAGGAAAACTGGAGTCCCCCTGTTTTGTATGGCTTTGCCTCAAAGGGCAAACTCATTTGCAAATGTGACAGGCCTGGAATTAGAAAAGAAATCCTTCTAAACCCCCATGGCTTAGACCAAGAAGCATAAAAGTGTATGCGAAGGTTGGCAGCATCCCTTGATCCCCTTGCTGGGAGCACACAATGGGCCTTGGCCGCGCTGCTCTTAGGGGAAACACTGCTGTCAGAACTGAATTCCCAGCCCAGAGACTTCCCATCCCACACCATGCCACAGTGTGACGGAGATGCCAAGAGTCCTAGTCTTTTGTCTCACGGGGACTCCTTACTGCAATAATAACAACTTCCCAAGTACTTAATATTTATCACATGCCAAAGGCTGGGCTAAATGTGTCTCACACGTTGTCTCATCTAATCTTCATACATCCCAATGAGGCAGGTACTCATTTTTGTTTGTTTTTTGAGACAGGGTAGCCCAGGCTGCCTTGAGCTTGCAGTGATCCTCCTGCCTCAGCCTCCTTGTTATGGGGTAGCTCCTTCTAAAAGTGGATCACGAGATAAACATTACTGGGTTCTGGGTTGGTTGTCTCTCCTTCTGGAGTTAGATTCCAGGTTCTTCTTGTCTCAAACAAAAACGTGAATGAAACATGCAAAAAGCAGTGGCGAAGTTTATTTAAAAAGGTAGAAGTGAAGAGTGAGGGAGACACAGGCCTCTGCAGAGTGAGCTTGGGCTGGGCAAAAGGGAAGAGTCAGATTAAAGCACGGCCTTGAGGAAGCAGGGTGGACTATCATAAGGAAAGCCACGATGACAGCTCTTCTTGGCATTCATGTCCTTTTATACTGTCCAAATCTCAAGGCAACCTATAAGAACTTCTACATACTGCCTAAGAGGCAGTGCTGGGATCCCACGCCTCTGGCTGATGTCAGATCTAGGCCGTCCAATTGAAAACCTGCCCCAGTTCTTGGGAGCAGTCCACACCCAGGGCTTTGAAAACTGTTCTGTGCGTGTGTTCTGGGATCACGTCTACAGCCCCACCCGTTTTGCCATGCCCTAATCTCCCACATCTTCTGGAGCTATGACAACTGGTGTGCATCACCATGCTGGGCACGTCTCTACATTATAAATCACCCAGGTGTAGGTACTTTGTCACTGCAAAAGAGAATGCACTGAGAAAGAGAGAAAAAGAGAGAGAGAAAGAAAGAAGGAAAGAAGGAAGGAAGGAAAGAAGGAAGGAAGGACTAAGACTCCCACATGCTGAGACAGCCAGGCTTAAGTGGCTTAGGCCTGGACAAGGAGCATGCCAGGAAAGACTCCACTCAAGTTTGCCTTTACTTTTGGTTCCCCCTAAAGGAGCCATCCACAAGCAATACAAGGGACACAAGCTGAAGACCCAGCATGGGTGAGTGGGGCTCCCCATATCTCTGCCCTTCCCCTCTGACAAATCCAGTGTTTATGATCCTGGGGGCTGCGGCCGCCAGGGTGGAGGAGGGCAGAGCCTCTGCCTCATTGCACTCCCAGCCCCTTCAGCCACCACAGAGGACTCCACAAGTCAGCAGTCCTGCCCCTCGCGTGGTGTTACAAAGCTCTAGGGCAGGGTTGTCCAGCGGAGCTGGCGACGTTCGGAGTGTTCCATATCTGTAGGACAAAATGGTTGCTACTGCGCACATGTTGCTATTGGTACATGGCTCATGTGCCTGAAGAAATGAATTTTTGAACTTAGTGTTCACTAATTTCAGTTCATATTTAAACACCCATCTGTGACAGTGGCTACCATCCTGGACAGCATGACTCTAGGCTTCTGGATTTCAGGTGGGCCAGCACGGAGGCTTCTCTCCTTATCTGTGCCTGTGCTGCAGGGTTTGTGAATTTCTGTCCAGGCCTCTTTGGGACTCTGTGGGGAGACCTGGCTTGTGTCCTTGAATCTTCATGCATCCTTGGTTTTCACAGCAGTGTGACTTTGCTATGCCCTGTGTATAGGAGGGTGAGGGTAAGAAACAGCAGAATGCATCAGGCAGGCTCTTTCTTGCTCCTGGAGCTGATTTAACCAGAAAATAAACTCATTAGAAGGATATTTAGAGGTACACAGAATCACCAGGAGGTCAGAAGAGTCAGGCCCAGGGCTTCTGCTGCCAGAACAGTGGTTCAGGTTGAATAGGGAGGCACAGCCTACATTACTGGTACTGCTAGCACTCGTTACGAGATGCCACCAGGCAGTGGGGTTGCCAGTCCTGAAAGAGGCCTGATGCCAGCACCCGTGTCATTATTCTAATTTTGAGCAAGTGTTTCAGGCTGGCGGTGCCTGTGTAACCTTCCTACCTGCTAGATGCAAGGGAAGCTGGCAAAGCAAGTAGCTGCCTTACAGCTTCCACAATGGGAGGCAGGATCTGCCTTAGCTCAAGGGGTTCCACAAAGCCAGGAGAGGGCTCAGATGCTTGGTGATTACAAGAATGAATATTCATTCTCAACTACCACACACCACCTCTGTCCAAAGCTCCACTGAGGAAAGCAAGATCTGTGGTTCCTCTAGATTCAGCAAAGCCTAATCATGGATCCAGCCAGGCTACCAGTAAGCTGCTCAGCCAGGTCTTACTGTAGAGGCCGCCGTGCAGAGCTCCTCTCCCAGAGGGCGCTGTGGTGTGGTGCCACACATTGTGGACCGAAAGGATGTAATGACACAGCCGCATTGAAACATCGCGCTGACACTGTGTGCGCTGTGGAAGGCATTGCTTTGTTCACGATCCTCTAGGGTCCTTTGTACAGGAAACGACAGAGATGTATATGTTCAGTCTTAGTAAGTGGAGCAGCTGTGTCTCCTCTGACCACACATGAACAGCTCCAAAGATCTGAGAGGCAGGCTGTCTTCTGCCTGGCTGCTGGGAAGCTTAGGGCGAAGGCCGTACTCACCTAATGCCTGAGAAGACCCCAGAGTATGTATTTTACACACAAATGTCGCTGTTTTTCTCACATCCCCGCCCCACCATTCCCTGAAGGGCTGGCAGCTGGACCTGGGGCCTCGCACACATGCAAGACGGGCTCTGCGACCAAGCCGCTGCCTCAGCTTTCCTAACCTTCCTTTCCCTTTGCCTTGATTTGTCCCCAACTTTATAGTAAGGGCATTAGCTTTCCTTGCGATTATATGTTTGTAATCCACTCTAACTCCTTTTTGGAGCAGATCAAAATAGAAATGCGTAACAACATCATCCCATTAGCACACACTCGAAGGGGCTGAGGCTGCGGAGGAAGGGTCCGGTGGGCGGCGGTGAGGGAAGGCTCTGAGTGGCGCCCTCGCAAGGATACGGAGGGGGACTCACGACATGGAACACGGCAAGGAAGACAAAACCTTCCAGGCAGCGTGGACAAAACCAACATTTATTTTGGTTTTCAGCTTTTTTGTTTTAAATATTCACTGAGGCAATCTGGAGTCAGTTTTTCTTTCTCTCTTCTTTCTTGAGATAGTTTCTCACTACGTAATTTGGGCTTGGCTTGAACTATGTAGTCCAGGTTGGCCTTGAACCCCAGCAATCCTCCTGTCTCCGCCTCCTGAGTCCTGGGACTGCCGGTATGCACCACCAGGCCCAGCACTGGAGGGAAGGTTTTATTACATTGCTCCTGGATGGTTTTCTCTGACTCATATTTTTTTCCTTCTATGTTTTTCCAATTTCCAGGAGGGGCTGGGGCAGGTTGGGAGAGGACTCTGTAGCTAAATTAAGAGGCTCCCATCCCATAGACACAACTTGGCTTCCAGTTGCAAGCCAGTGGCCTGGCTCGGCAGCTCAGCCCTTTCTGTTAATTGTGGACAACACTGAAAGGGTCTTTTCACTTACTTTGGAAAGAAACACTTAGTAAATCCACCCTCTTTGGTAGATTGAGCAGCCAAAGTAGCTTTCAGGACAGCAACTGCTACCAGACTGTCAAGGTTTGGGGTTTTGCTAGGGAAACAATGTAATACAGGACACGTGTTTTATAAGATTTATAACAGTCACCCAAGGAATCATATACAAGAGAGTGCAGGAAATCTGCCCACACACAAAAGACCAAAGAATCCAGCTGAGGGTCTGGATCCCATGGTAATGTCCTGCATGAGTCCAGCTGAAGACCTAGAGCCCATAACAATGCTTCTCATGAGTCCAACTGGAGGCCAAGAGCCCATGACAATATCTCATGCAGGCCTGTTTCAAGGATCTGCTCTGGGAAGGCCCAAAGGTCAATGGTGGAATCTAGAAAGTCTGTGCCAGCAGGATGAAGGATCTGTGCTAGCAGGCTGAGGGATCTGCACTGGAGCCAGGAAGTGATGCTCAAAATAAGAACCAGAGCTCCCCCGCAAAATACTACAGCCATCCTCAGCAACAGTGAGGTCCCGACCTCCTCCGATGGTCAGGACAGCCGAGTTCCCATCAGGAAAACCAATGTCACAAGCTTATCCAGGAGACTGGCAGTGCACCATCATCCCCTCTGGAGCCAGGAAGTGATGCTCAAAATGAGGCCCAGAGCTCCCCCAAAGTGAACCAAAGCCATTTTCAGTGACAACAAGGTCCTGAGCTCCTTTTTTCCAGTTCTAACTTCTTTTCCAGTTCTACTTCTTATTAAGTTCAGCTGGGGGTTACAAGTTGCCCACCAGTTGTCAATCCACCGCACAGACTAATTTCCTTTCCTTGTTTGATGGAATGAAGGAAAGGGCACTGATAAAAGAACAAGCCGTAGACTCCAGCTCCCAGGGCAGCATGGCGCCCTCCCTTCCGCCTCGAGTGCTATTCTCGTCAGCTGAACAAAATGGTAGGTCAGAGTGGAGTGAAATATGGACAGGGTCAAGGGGCCCACGGTGGTCCATATGCTGGAGCCCTGGAGAGCCCCAGGTGAAACCCAGACAAGGACAAGAACCAGGGAAAAACATTCAAAAGATTCTGCAGACATGGAAGGGTTCCTTTATTTGACAGCTTGTTTATCTTCCTGATGGGCCTCAAGCAAAGTGCAGAGAAACCTCTTGTGTGAGGGGCTGGTGTGGCTGTGGGGACCTTCGGAGGTGGGAGGCTCTCCTGGGCATTTTTCTTGGGCCTGGCACCTTCTATGGAAGGTGCTCATTGTTTAAAGAGCCTGGTTTGGGGTGTGACAGATATTCAGATTCGGGTAACAGCTCTGATTCTTCTTAGCTGGACAAGCTCAGGAATGTCACTTATCCTCTCCAGACTTCAATGTCCTTGTCTGTGCAATGGGCATTTTTCCACTGACCTTGTTGTATCCCAAGTATTAAGAAATTAGAATGAATATTAATATCCATTATGCCTGGCACGCAATACATGCTCTCTCTTTTCCCTCCTAACTCCCTGCTTCCCAGTACTTCCCAAATGGTTTATGCCCAGTGAACAGCAAGGTTGTATTAGCTCAGATATGGCACCATTTTGCTGGTTCTGTACTGAAATAAAAAATCCCTCAGGTCTCTGGAGCCCCAACAAAGGAGATGTGTAAACTGAGAAACAGAAATTCGAACACACAGGCACAAAATGAATATAGCCAATTGGACTTCATACTCGTCAATGTTCTATAAGGAAACAGAATTGATAGAAAGAGTCTGCATGGAGGGATTTATTTTAATAAGCTGCTCACAAGGCTGGAAAGTCCCAGATCTGCAGGGTGGGCCAGCGGCTTGAAGATCCAGGGAAACGCAAATGTTGCATTTGAAATCTGAAGGCAGAACTCGCTGTTCCTTGGAGATCAGTCCTTGTATTAAGGTTTTCAACAGACTAGCTGAGTCCCATGCACATTAAGAAGGGTAATGTCCATACATGCCTTCTGATTTGGGGCTGAGGGGATAGCTTAGTGGTGGAGTGTGTGGTTAACATGATTAAGGCACTGGGTTTATTTCCTACCACCAAACTCTGATTTAAATATTAACCTCATCTAAGAATCACCTTCATGGGACCGTCAGAATGAGGTTTGACTGAATAGCTATACACTGAGGCCCAGCTAAACTGACACATAAAATTAGCCATCACAGACTTTATACTGTGCTCAAGGGCTCAAGTGATCTGCATTTCTGTCTTCATTTCTGGTTCTGAAATAAGGTTTCCCTCTTGATACCGGGGCACACAGGGTCTTCGCAGAGGTAGAGATCATAGCTAATCCACCTGAGTATCCTACCAGCTGGCACAGGGCCACACACACATAAGGTCTTAATAATGCTCACTGAATACACAGCAACCTAGAGACTGTAAGTGCTTAGCAATTCAGTTGGTATCTTCTCTGTCAGCTTCTCAAACTAAGAAGATGCAGAGCTCTCTGTGCCATCTGGATTTCTTACTCCACCCAGAAATATACATGGCTTCATGGTGCTCAGACGCCCGTTCTCACATTTGCTAACAGTGTGATTCGAGGCATCTCTCTCAGGCTGGGAGTAGAGGCATGCAGTGGAGTGGTTGCCCAGCATAGGCAAGGCCCTGGGTTTGATCCCCAGCACAGCAAAATAAATAAAAAGACAAACAACTTCATTGCCCTCTCTGGAAGTAAAGCCAGAAAACGCGTGTAGGAAAGGTGACTGGATAGAGCACATGTTCTGACACATGCCTCCCATCGCCACCCCAGGAAAGCATAGATCATTTGGTCGAGGTTGCACAAAGAGAGATATGACAATATTGAGGACAGTCAGGGCGTTTCTATTTGAGTCTCTGCCAAGTTTTACTCACATTTAACTCCATCATTGAATCATCACACAACTTAAAAGGCTGAGAAGGGTATTTTCTGTGTGTATGTCACAAGACTATTAATATCTATATTTATTTATTTGTTTATTTTTGGTACTGGGAATTGAACTTACGACTTCATACTTGTCAGACAGGCGCTGTGCCGCTGAGCTGTATCCTTGGCTTCAATATCTTTTTAGAATGTTGTCTCGGTTACTTTTCTCTTGTTGCTGGGACAAAATACCTGGCACCCAAAATTAAGGAAGGAAAGGTTTATTTAACTTAAAGTTTGTGGAGGTTTCAATCCATACTGCGCTGGTTCCAAGGCAGAGTGGCAGATGGCAGAGGGCTAGCCTTCATGGCAGCAGAACACAGCAAAAACAACAAGCACAAAAGGGAGGAACGATGGCAAACAGCCTCTTTCTCTCCCTTACATGCGCAAACTATCCGCGGGTGTAGCTCTCACATCCATAATCCCAACACTGGATCATGGATCAATCATAAACTCTAAAAGCCTGCCCCATGACTGCATGAAGCTTTGGGGAGGTCATCCAGACACAAACCATAACAAATGTTTAAAATGCATACTCAAAACAATAATTACAAAGGAAACCAATTAGTTTAAAATATAATTTTCATACAAGTAAAAACCCTTTGTGATTCACTATAACGGTGAATATTAATGCAGTAATATACAGATGTAGCACTAAGTCTAAACCTAACTATAATTTTGAAGTAAATGAGTATAAACAATACTTAGAAATGCTTGTAGTAGCTGCAACATAAAATGTCTGTGTGTTCTACTAGGAACAAAGTCAGAGGCTAACAAATGCTGCTTACATTCATAAAGACAATGCTAAATTTCAGTTAGAGGTTCATGCAAATAAAAATGTTTTTCTTCTAGCCTGAAACATAGACCTTTCTCTATTTTGTCTACAATTTCCTTGGAAGTCCATTATTTAACCTTTTTGGTCCTAATTTACAGATGAGGAAACAGGAGTTCAGAGAAGTGAAGGAGCCATTCGAAGATCACACAGGAAATCGTCAAGGTTCCCCTTGAAGGACTGTTTGCCTTACAGCATGTTCTGTTTTCACTTGAGCAGTGCCCCTCAGTCTTTAGTGAGCTGCTCATCATACAGGAATCATGTAACAGTATCCTAGGCCGGGGTCCCATCACTGCAGATTCCTACTCAGGAGGTGTGCAGTGAGGGCTGAGATTCTGCAGCTCTGACCGGAACTGGTGTTTAGTGCTCGTCTCTTTTAGTGGGGATCTGGGTTCTGGCAGAGCCTGTGCCATTGGCCTGGCTCTGCGTCAGGCCTCACCGAGCCTGTCTAGTCTGCAGATGCTTATCTGTGCTGAGCAGGGAGTACTTTGACAAATACTGTGGCTCCACCCCAGCAAGTTGGACAGGCTGCCTGATTCTAAGAAACAGGCAGGCAGTGAAACACTGGTTTAGTGAAAGGGTGTTAACTGTGCTCATAATTGTGGTGTCAGGCACTATGTGTGATGGTTCCCATGTGTCAATTTATTTCATCCTCGCTGCAGTCTTGTGGAGTGTGCGCTTCGATCCCCACTGTACAGATAAGGAAGCTGAGGCTTACGGAGTCTAAGTAACTCATCTAAAGCTACATAGCAAGTAAGTAAACTACCCAAAACTGAAATCCACAGTAGTCTGTTTCCAAAGCCTAAATTCTTAGCATTCTGCCTTTCCTCAATAGAGATACTACAGAGGTGGTAACATTCTCTCTCATTCCAGATCTGACACTTTCCTTTTGAGTTAGTGTTGTCTTTGCTCTGATCAAATGTTTACAACAATGTAATAAACCTGGAAATTTATCAGGCCATGCCCAAAGGAGCCTTGAAGATCTATAAGGTCTTTTCCAGCTCCAGATCAGTCTTCTTAAAGTCTATTTGTCACAAAGGTGCCTCCTCTAGCATCCTAAATGCAACATGATAGGTGACAAATGCTCTGAGAGGTAAGGAGGTCCTTGGACTGGAATCATGTTGGGATGGATGACTATCCTGAGTAGGTTGGTCGACTACTCAGCATCTGATTTAAGCTGGGAATGACGTTTTCAGGCATGTAGGCTACAAATCTTAAGGGCAAATTTGATTTGCTACTCACCTCAGACTGCTTCCCAGCATGGAGGGAAGATGATAGGCTTTGGGGCGAATGACCTAGAAGCAGACCCTGCTTCCCTTCCTGATCGTGTGATTCCGTGAACGGTACTTAAGTGCTTTTTTGGGGGAGGGGTGGTTTTTTGAGACAGGGTCTTGCTATGTAGTTCAGGCTGGCTTTGAACTTACTATGTAGCACAGACTGGCCTCAAACTCAGGTGGATCCCCTTGCCTCAGCCTCCCTAGTGCTGGTAGTACTATGGCTGGCTCAGTACTTAAGCTTTTTTTTTTGGTTTTTCTCCGGTACCGGGAACCGAACTCAGGACCTTGCACTTGCCAGGCAGGCGCTTTGCCGCTGAGCTAAATCCCCAGCCCCCAATACTTAAGCTCTTGAACTCCCTCTTCATGTAAAATGAGGATTAAAATAGCTAACCCGGGTTATTAGGGTTAGATATAATATAAAGAATGGCATAACACGTGACACTTGGTAATTGATAGCTGTGAATACAATCTGCATTTGCTTTATCATAGTTGTTAAACAACTATTCTCCCTTTGTAGCAGCAGATGGGCTGATTTCCACGGAAGACCGAAGGATTCAATTTTAGGGCAAAACAGAGTTTATTGAATTTAGACTGGTCACCGCACATCCCCGACTAGCAGGTTGGGAATGTCAGCGATGGCCTTTGTTTTTAACTTTAAATACACCTTTGGTTTTTATGGTAACCAAAGTATCCTAGGTTATCTTATGGTAACCAAGATTGGACTGTTGTAGCCATTGACACAGATGGCCACACACTGTTTTCCTTGTCCCGTGTGACCCGGTCAGGCCCTGGTCATGAGCCTAACCACAATGATATATACTTTTGCCCTCTGTTTTGTATGTCCCACTTTAGATAACCATACATTTCCTTTACGGTTACAATGTTTATCTAGGACCAGGGGAGGGGTGAAACAACCCAAACAAGGTCATAGATGGTTATCTAGGCCTGGGTATTTTCTTCCCTTAAGGAAACATCCCAGGGCAAAGTTAACTCCTCTGGGATGTTTCTCAAGACACACTTGAGGCTTGTACTTAAGACTAAGACTACTCTAATTTAAGAATGATATGCTAAGAGTTGCTGTCCCCTACACCTTAGCCAAAAGTCTTTGCTAATCAGTTAGATATTTTAGTAAAGCTGTTCAAATTTCATTACAGTGTCATTGTAGTCTGACTTTAGATCCAGAAGTCTGCATATTTGCTCATAGGTTCTTCTTATAAGACCAATTTCTAAGACATACTAGGAAGGACCAGAGGGGTGGTGGTGGTGTGTGTGTTGGAATAAGGAAACTAGAATTGTTGAGAATTTACTTTTATAAAAAATCACTTACTGTTGTTGTAATATTTGTATAGTACTTGAAATAAAAAACAAGTTGACTTTATTTATACTTTGGGTTTCTCATGTAAGAGAAATCATGCAATATTTAAGCTTGTGTGTTTTGATTTATTGCACTTAACATGATGGGCTCAAGGTTTTCCTACCAATGACTCAAATCTATTTTTGCTTTCTCAAAGGGGAAGGGGAACAAGAGATAGAAGGAGGGGAAGGATAGGGGAGGAAAACACGAATTAAGGTGTGTTATGTACATGTACCAACTCCTCACAGGGAATATAATTACGTACCACACATATGTGCTAATAAAAAAAACTAGTGCAGTCAAAAAGGCAGTTAAAAGGGACATTTTTGGAAAAGCTACATATTACAGGCACTAAACAGGCATTTGCCCACCAGAGACTGCAAGGATAGAAACAGCCTGCTGCAGCACGTGTACCCCAAGTTCATCACCATTGGATACAAATACCTCTCTAAGGTACAGTTATTATGGGTCAGTTATTAAAAGGCAGCTTATAAAACTTACACAAGATTGCTGTGCTAAGAGAGTGGATCAAGGATGTAAAGCTAGGTGAGTGTGACTCAGAAAAATGTGCTACTACAGATTGTCCCTTAGTGAGCATCTAACTGAAGAGGACCAGGGAAGGCTGGGTCCTGCTCAAAGCAACACAGCAGATTAGCTGCACTAGGAGACTAGAACCCAGGTCCTCAGTTCTCAAAGTTATAGGAACTCAGTTATATAGAAAAAACTGCCATCTTCACATTAAAATAAACCAAAAAAACAAATTTTCAACTGAAACAAAATTTCAAACTGGGTAATTTAAGTTAGACATACAATATTATCAGAAAATGCCTGGATAGGGTGGGGGATATAGCTCAGAGGCACAGCGCCTGCGTGACAAGCACAAGATCCTGAGTTCAATTCCCAGTACCAAAAAAAATAAAAAGAAAATGCCTGGATAACATAAGGATTTTCTAGCACTCCCCTCCAGCAATTTGGATGGGTGGTAGAATCTCCCAAGAGGCATTAGAATAAATATGAGAATCACAAAGAAAGGGATAGACACCACCCTTCTCTGAAATGGGATCAAATTGGCAGCACATGTGGTCATGTCTGCCTAATAGAGCGGGGGCAGAACAAGATTAAAAACAACTATGTTAAATGAAAAACATTTTCATATAGAGTTGAGCATGTGCAGATCTCATTGGAGCAACCAGAATCACTTGCAGATGTTGCCTGGCAGTTTTACACCTGGCTCATCAAAAGAGACTAATTGGCTTTAAGGCATTGTCAGCTGGGTTGCAAAAGAAATTTAGGTGCATCCATGTGATAGGTTTGCAGCAGAGCCAACATGTGGCAACGTCTTCAGTGTAGGTGAACTCTTACACAGAGCTCTAAATAGAAATCTACAAGTGATGCAACATTATGGTGCACACCCCTGTAATTGCAGATACTTAGAGGCTGAGGCAGGGGATAGCAAGTTTGAGGACAGGGTGAACAATTTAGCCAGAAGGTGTTTGAAAAAGGGAAGCAGGTGTAGTTCAGTGCTCCCTGGGTTCAATCCCCAGCACTGCAAATAACAACAAAATCAAAACCAGGGATGCATTAGTACCAGAGGTGGATTTAAACGAACATTTCTCAGCTACTTACAAAATGGAGCAAAGATCTGAGCCTGGAGCTTAAAGTAAGAACAGAAAGATCCCAAGCTTTGGATTCTGTGTTGTTTGGCTGTTGGTTGAGGCACATCCCCATGTGCAAGGCAGCTGCTCTGCAACACTAGCCGCTCTGCAAATGCAGAATGGTTCTTGGATGAAAAATCAATGCTGTTGTGCCTCACAAACATATTAATAATGCTTTGAACACCTCTCCTAGAGGAAGCCAGAGCTTGCCATGTGCTGTCCCTCATTATTACTCATGCCACGCTCATTAGTCTCACAGTCTCCCTTTGGGACCAGGAGGTGCGTGAGATTCCAGTGCGGGGGACAAGGCCAGGCCGCTGAAGAGAACCGAGGGCCAAGTGCTCACATGGGACAGCAGAAGCTGGTAACCTACGCTGCGCGGCTCAGCAGGCAGATGAGGGTGTAGTGGGTACAAAAGTGATAAAAAGGCCAGGGTAGGTGAGGACGAAGGCAAGGGAAATTCTTAGATGAGAAAAATCTTTCTCTGCCCTTGTGCATTTTTAGTGTCCAGACAACTGCTACCCATTTCATCATTTAGTCCAGTGAGTCAGAACCCTTGTCAGTTACCAAACACTAAAAAAATCTTTAAACCTCTTCTAGTTGATCAATTTGTCCCCTAAAGCCAATTTACACCACAGCAATTCCCACCGCCACTGGTGAATGAGGCACTGAACAATTACCGCCTGACCTACTGCTGACCTCCACTAACTAGGTGTTCACGGTGCCAGATATTTCTAGTCAGTTTAGACTGGGACAGATTTGTCAGCCAGACTGTTCTTCTTTCCTCAGAAACAACTGTCAGCCACAGTGTGAAGGAAACCCTCCGACACTCTTGACATTACTCAATACAAGTGGCCCTCTGACCTGCTGACGCCAGGGACTTTACTCAGACCTAAAAGACAAGGCTGAAATGCACTAAGAGTATTTCTGAGCCTTGCACCAGATTCGAGGATCTGCCTGTTAGGCATTCTCACTCTATGAAAAGATCTGGCTTAAAGAAAAGTGGTAACACATTAAAATAACCTATTTGTCTTTCATTTCCATATAAAGTGTATGCAGGGAATAGCTGCTTCAAATATATTTTGAATAAAAAACTCAAATGAACTACTTCATCAATTCAAAGTGTTTTCAGGTTTTCTCTGATTTTCTTCTCCAGTAAATGTCTTAAAATTCAACATCCCACACAATGTACATATTCTTGCATAGTTTCATATTATGGTAATATATACTCTGTTATGTCCATACAGACAACTGATGTTCTATACATACATCCCATCAACAGAGTCAAACACATGTTCACTGTATGATTGTGTATCTTGTTGTTAATTCACCAGACTGCTGTGGAAAGATATTTTTCCTCTGGCAAAACAATTCAAGCTTCCATGGTACACTAGTCAGACCTTTTTCCTTATGTTAAGCCAACACTACCAGTCCTCTTTACTCTATGGATCTAAACACAAATCACATGATAGCTCCATGACATGAGACCTCCTCAGGCCAAGAGAGGGCAATATATCCTGTGCCCAGTGAATGTCTAACTGGGCTAGATATGTTATGATGTGACTGCTTCCTGGAGCAAGGTGTGCATACATGTACATACATGTTCCCATGATGAAAGTGCCAGGAAGAAAAAGCAGAGGGCACCTCTGTACTCGCTTCCTTTGGGGAACAGAACTGAGCAGTATTCCTCACTTTAAAATATGAGATTGCAGGCATTTGTGCAGGCATATTCAATAATATACCATGGGAGGTGACAGCTCAGTTGTGTCAGCAATTCTACTACCAATGCCTATGTTTGGAATTCCTCACAACTCAAAAGCACTGAAGGCCAAAAAAAAAAAAAAAAAAAAAAAAAAAATATGAAGACACCCAAGGCAAGAATTAAGAAAAAA
>NW_004955518.1:1008125-1024290 GCF_000276665.1 Chinchilla lanigera | reverse complement strand
TTTTTTTGGTTTTTCTCCGGTACCGGGAACCGAACTCAGGACCTTGCACTTGCCAGGCAGGCGCTTTGCCGCTGAGCTAAATCCCCAGCCCCCAATACTTAAGCTCTTGAACTCCCTCTTCATGTAAAATGAGGATTAAAATAGCTAACCCGGGTTATTAGGGTTAGATATAATATAAAGAATGGCATAACACGTGACACTTGGTAATTGATAGCTGTGAATACAATCTGCATTTGCTTTATCATAGTTGTTAAACAACTATTCTCCCTTTGTAGCAGCAGATGGGCTGATTTCCACGGAAGACCGAAGGATTCAATTTTAGGGCAAAACAGAGTTTATTGAATTTAGACTGGTCACCGCACATCCCCGACTAGCAGGTTGGGAATGTCAGCGATGGCCTTTGTTTTTAACTTTAAATACACCTTTGGTTTTTATGGTAACCAAAGTATCCTAGGTTATCTTATGGTAACCAAGATTGGACTGTTGTAGCCATTGACACAGATGGCCACACACTGTTTTCCTTGTCCCGTGTGACCCGGTCAGGCCCTGGTCATGAGCCTAACCACAATGATATATACTTTTGCCCTCTGTTTTGTATGTCCCACTTTAGATAACCATACATTTCCTTTACGGTTACAATGTTTATCTAGGACCAGGGGAGGGGTGAAACAACCCAAACAAGGTCATAGATGGTTATCTAGGCCTGGGTATTTTCTTCCCTTAAGGAAACATCCCAGGGCAAAGTTAACTCCTCTGGGATGTTTCTCAAGACACACTTGAGGCTTGTACTTAAGACTAAGACTACTCTAATTTAAGAATGATATGCTAAGAGTTGCTGTCCCCTACACCTTAGCCAAAAGTCTTTGCTAATCAGTTAGATATTTTAGTAAAGCTGTTCAAATTTCATTACAGTGTCATTGTAGTCTGACTTTAGATCCAGAAGTCTGCATATTTGCTCATAGGTTCTTCTTATAAGACCAATTTCTAAGACATACTAGGAAGGACCAGAGGGGTGGTGGTGGTGTGTGTGTTGGAATAAGGAAACTAGAATTGTTGAGAATTTACTTTTATAAAAAATCACTTACTGTTGTTGTAATATTTGTATAGTACTTGAAATAAAAAACAAGTTGACTTTATTTATACTTTGGGTTTCTCATGTAAGAGAAATCATGCAATATTTAAGCTTGTGTGTTTTGATTTATTGCACTTAACATGATGGGCTCAAGGTTTTCCTACCAATGACTCAAATCTATTTTTGCTTTCTCAAAGGGGAAGGGGAACAAGAGATAGAAGGAGGGGAAGGATAGGGGAGGAAAACACGAATTAAGGTGTGTTATGTACATGTACCAACTCCTCACAGGGAATATAATTACGTACCACACATATGTGCTAATAAAAAAAACTAGTGCAGTCAAAAAGGCAGTTAAAAGGGACATTTTTGGAAAAGCTACATATTACAGGCACTAAACAGGCATTTGCCCACCAGAGACTGCAAGGATAGAAACAGCCTGCTGCAGCACGTGTACCCCAAGTTCATCACCATTGGATACAAATACCTCTCTAAGGTACAGTTATTATGGGTCAGTTATTAAAAGGCAGCTTATAAAACTTACACAAGATTGCTGTGCTAAGAGAGTGGATCAAGGATGTAAAGCTAGGTGAGTGTGACTCAGAAAAATGTGCTACTACAGATTGTCCCTTAGTGAGCATCTAACTGAAGAGGACCAGGGAAGGCTGGGTCCTGCTCAAAGCAACACAGCAGATTAGCTGCACTAGGAGACTAGAACCCAGGTCCTCAGTTCTCAAAGTTATAGGAACTCAGTTATATAGAAAAAACTGCCATCTTCACATTAAAATAAACCAAAAAAACAAATTTTCAACTGAAACAAAATTTCAAACTGGGTAATTTAAGTTAGACATACAATATTATCAGAAAATGCCTGGATAGGGTGGGGGATATAGCTCAGAGGCACAGCGCCTGCGTGACAAGCACAAGATCCTGAGTTCAATTCCCAGTACCAAAAAAAATAAAAAGAAAATGCCTGGATAACATAAGGATTTTCTAGCACTCCCCTCCAGCAATTTGGATGGGTGGTAGAATCTCCCAAGAGGCATTAGAATAAATATGAGAATCACAAAGAAAGGGATAGACACCACCCTTCTCTGAAATGGGATCAAATTGGCAGCACATGTGGTCATGTCTGCCTAATAGAGCGGGGGCAGAACAAGATTAAAAACAACTATGTTAAATGAAAAACATTTTCATATAGAGTTGAGCATGTGCAGATCTCATTGGAGCAACCAGAATCACTTGCAGATGTTGCCTGGCAGTTTTACACCTGGCTCATCAAAAGAGACTAATTGGCTTTAAGGCATTGTCAGCTGGGTTGCAAAAGAAATTTAGGTGCATCCATGTGATAGGTTTGCAGCAGAGCCAACATGTGGCAACGTCTTCAGTGTAGGTGAACTCTTACACAGAGCTCTAAATAGAAATCTACAAGTGATGCAACATTATGGTGCACACCCCTGTAATTGCAGATACTTAGAGGCTGAGGCAGGGGATAGCAAGTTTGAGGACAGGGTGAACAATTTAGCCAGAAGGTGTTTGAAAAAGGGAAGCAGGTGTAGTTCAGTGCTCCCTGGGTTCAATCCCCAGCACTGCAAATAACAACAAAATCAAAACCAGGGATGCATTAGTACCAGAGGTGGATTTAAACGAACATTTCTCAGCTACTTACAAAATGGAGCAAAGATCTGAGCCTGGAGCTTAAAGTAAGAACAGAAAGATCCCAAGCTTTGGATTCTGTGTTGTTTGGCTGTTGGTTGAGGCACATCCCCATGTGCAAGGCAGCTGCTCTGCAACACTAGCCGCTCTGCAAATGCAGAATGGTTCTTGGATGAAAAATCAATGCTGTTGTGCCTCACAAACATATTAATAATGCTTTGAACACCTCTCCTAGAGGAAGCCAGAGCTTGCCATGTGCTGTCCCTCATTATTACTCATGCCACGCTCATTAGTCTCACAGTCTCCCTTTGGGACCAGGAGGTGCGTGAGATTCCAGTGCGGGGGACAAGGCCAGGCCGCTGAAGAGAACCGAGGGCCAAGTGCTCACATGGGACAGCAGAAGCTGGTAACCTACGCTGCGCGGCTCAGCAGGCAGATGAGGGTGTAGTGGGTACAAAAGTGATAAAAAGGCCAGGGTAGGTGAGGACGAAGGCAAGGGAAATTCTTAGATGAGAAAAATCTTTCTCTGCCCTTGTGCATTTTTAGTGTCCAGACAACTGCTACCCATTTCATCATTTAGTCCAGTGAGTCAGAACCCTTGTCAGTTACCAAACACTAAAAAAATCTTTAAACCTCTTCTAGTTGATCAATTTGTCCCCTAAAGCCAATTTACACCACAGCAATTCCCACCGCCACTGGTGAATGAGGCACTGAACAATTACCGCCTGACCTACTGCTGACCTCCACTAACTAGGTGTTCACGGTGCCAGATATTTCTAGTCAGTTTAGACTGGGACAGATTTGTCAGCCAGACTGTTCTTCTTTCCTCAGAAACAACTGTCAGCCACAGTGTGAAGGAAACCCTCCGACACTCTTGACATTACTCAATACAAGTGGCCCTCTGACCTGCTGACGCCAGGGACTTTACTCAGACCTAAAAGACAAGGCTGAAATGCACTAAGAGTATTTCTGAGCCTTGCACCAGATTCGAGGATCTGCCTGTTAGGCATTCTCACTCTATGAAAAGATCTGGCTTAAAGAAAAGTGGTAACACATTAAAATAACCTATTTGTCTTTCATTTCCATATAAAGTGTATGCAGGGAATAGCTGCTTCAAATATATTTTGAATAAAAAACTCAAATGAACTACTTCATCAATTCAAAGTGTTTTCAGGTTTTCTCTGATTTTCTTCTCCAGTAAATGTCTTAAAATTCAACATCCCACACAATGTACATATTCTTGCATAGTTTCATATTATGGTAATATATACTCTGTTATGTCCATACAGACAACTGATGTTCTATACATACATCCCATCAACAGAGTCAAACACATGTTCACTGTATGATTGTGTATCTTGTTGTTAATTCACCAGACTGCTGTGGAAAGATATTTTTCCTCTGGCAAAACAATTCAAGCTTCCATGGTACACTAGTCAGACCTTTTTCCTTATGTTAAGCCAACACTACCAGTCCTCTTTACTCTATGGATCTAAACACAAATCACATGATAGCTCCATGACATGAGACCTCCTCAGGCCAAGAGAGGGCAATATATCCTGTGCCCAGTGAATGTCTAACTGGGCTAGATATGTTATGATGTGACTGCTTCCTGGAGCAAGGTGTGCATACATGTACATACATGTTCCCATGATGAAAGTGCCAGGAAGAAAAAGCAGAGGGCACCTCTGTACTCGCTTCCTTTGGGGAACAGAACTGAGCAGTATTCCTCACTTTAAAATATGAGATTGCAGGCATTTGTGCAGGCATATTCAATAATATACCATGGGAGGTGACAGCTCAGTTGTGTCAGAATGTCTACTACCAATGCCTATGTTTGGAATTCCTCACAACTCAAAAGCACTGAAGGCCAAAAAAAAAAAAAAAAAAAAAAAAAAGATATGAAGACACCCAAGGCAAGAATTAAGAAAAAACAAATTTCAGTAATAGCTTTTGACAGAATTTACATGTCCATAATTTAGCAGCCATTGCAGTGAACAAGTCACTATCTTGTCCAAAGGTCACCAGGCTCACCATCTCTTGAAGAAGTACAGGCAGGTATAAAAGGCATCAGCAAAGAGTCATATTATCTTTTAATAAAGAGCCCACAATATGGATGAAATTATATAATGCATAAGGTGTTCAGGAGTCCTACAACAGAAAAATTGAATGTAAATTCAATTTGGCAAGTCAGATTTTAACTGTATTGGGAAAATGATATACATATATTTTAATCTTTTATGATTTTAAAACAAAGCAAACACATCAGCATTTCATTTTTAAGTTTAGTATATACACACACTTTCACATAGTGGCTTAAAAAAAAAATCCTTGTTTACACGAAAAACGTCCAAGTAAGAATATGGTAGATAAATGGGTACAAAGTGGAATAAAGAAGGCAAATGGAACACCTAAGTACCAAGAAGCCAAGGAACAATAACTCAGACAATTAGCTCCGTGGGATTAGGGAAGGCTGTGTCCCAGTGTGCACGCACTGCTCTCTCTGCAACACTGTGCTACACAGCATCTGCGGCAGCCTGCAAGATGCAGACAAGGCAGTCTCTCATCTCGCCACGGAGGACAAACATTATTACATAAGCTCCTCCTCCTCCAGATGCATGGAGGCCAAAATGTACACACTTTGAAAGTCAACTCTTCATCATCTACATTCACAGAAAGAGCAAAAGCACAGATAACCTGGGTAGATACATGGAAGGAGTGCCAGCATGATCTTGGAATAGGCGTCTTCTGAACACAGGTGTATCTAATGTTCAGGGAGCTCACAAGTCTGCTGTGAATATCGGTCACTAGTTAGGACCATTTTCACTAGTTGCGTTACTGGCCAGAGTTAAATGATAATCTCAAGACAACATTTTTAAGATTGATGGCTAAAGTTCTACGTGTTCTACCAGAAAATCTTGTAACTGCAAATGTAACTCTGAATTTGGCATAAAAGCACTATGAGGACAAATAACCCAGTCCACACATGGGAATAGTGGAAGACAATCTTTAAAAACTACCAAGGCACTGTAATCCCATCTTAATGCTAATGTTGTTTCAGGTGTCTCACTCCTTCGCCGTGTGTTATTGGCTCTTGGCTTTTTCAATAAATTGTCTTACTCCCCTTGTTAATACATTGAGCATCTCTTCATTTTCCCCCCAGGGTTTGCTGCTTCACTTTCATGAGTTGTCTTCTGAACACTGCCCTGGAAGTTCTCCTTGAAAGCTCTTGCCTAGGAACATTTTGAATAGTATTTCATCACAGCTTCCTCCAACGCCTCTGCATCACAGAAATCTGTACTGCCAGACTTTATAACTGACATTTTTCTGTGTGCAATTGGATGGACACCACAAGCTTCCAGGGCAGCACTGAAGACCATAGTTACTCTTTGCTTGTGATGCATGATGACACTGGAGCTTCCCATAAACCTATTTTCATATTTATGTCCCTCGGTCACCAGCATCCAAGAATGAACCAAAAGGCACACACACCTCTTCCATTGCTTCCCACATAGTAAGGGTGAGTACAATACAATCAAAAGTAAAGAGTGTGTGCTTCAAAATTTGGGTTGTAGGGGCTGGGGATTTAGCTCAGTGGCACAGCACCTGCCTAGCAACGCAAGGTCGTGAGTTCGATTCCCGGTACCGGAAAAAACAAACAAACAAAAAAACAAAATTTGGGTTGTAGTCCCACCACCCAAAAATAAATTTGTAATCTGGGAAAACTCCATAAACCCCTTGAACTTTTCTTGCCTTACCTGTAAAATGGGAATAACAGTACCTGTCTCTTAGGGTAGCTATGAAAATTGATAATAGGTAGAATGTTTGGCCTAAGTGTTCAACAACATATTAGCTTTTATTAAGTATTGCATTGATGAAAATTAACTCGGTGTTACTGGCCTTTAGCACTGCAGCTTAGATGTTAAAATCAGTATCTTGACCCAATCATCATCCTATCACAACAGAAGTTTGCTGCTGCTGATTTACTGTTCCAGGGAGCATTTTCCCAGCAGAGTTGAGATACTAATTTGAAACTTATAGCCAACATCTAGCCTGAGTGTTCCTCTTTTGGCCATGTGAAATTAAACTTCCTCTTAATGCTGGAGATTGCATATCTGATGTCTATATAATAATCTGTTCAGACTGAAAATGTTGACCAGTGCTGCTAGGCACTGTTGAATAGCCCAGAGGGGAAAGGGTTATTACAGCATGAAGAGAAATGAACACTACTTAATGAACTTGCATTTCAATTGAACAGGATTTTTAATACAAAAAATGAGATTTTTAAAAAAATAAATTCTTTTGCCCAGTAGCAATAAAAAGAGAAAAAGAACACTCAGCTGGGAACAATAGCTACTGAGCTCATAGGAAAAAAATTAGAAGGAACATTTTCTTTGTCTACCATGACTAGCAATTTTGCTGGTGGGTAATGATCCAGATCACTTAGATTCTACCTAAAAATAGGGACCAGAGAACAGTCCTTTTTCAGCTAATAAATTACACGAACACATTTTAATTTCCTAATGTATATAACCATCATAAATAAAGTTGTGGCTAATAATTCATGAGATGCTTTTGACGTGTAGATGACACTGACCTAGTATTAGGAGGGTATGCTCTTCCCACTGGGAGGGAGAGGCACTCCCGACACATTTACCCACGCCTGTCCAGTCTTCCTCGCAGCCAGAGGCCTGTCTCTGGTGGGCAGGGTGCAGAGTGCCTGTGGACAGAGTGTTTTTCACTGTGTAAAAACAACCAGCCTCTGAGGACATGTAACTTCTCAATGCAGTCTCTGTACCTTACCCTAAGATGGGTGAGTCAGAGAAACTTCCTATTTTTGACATTCAGCTGATTCATCTTCTCCCATAAATGTCATTAAACTACCTTAATTGTGAAATGTGACTCAGTCACTAAAGGCTCTTGCCTGTATTTGAGGTTCTCTATGACAACCAAAATATTTCTGTACAGAGATAAAGTGCTATTTCTAGTAGCCCTACTGGGTAATCATAACTAATATAACTCAGTATTTCTTGTTAATTAAAATGAGGCAAAAAAAAAGTTACCTATATTTAAGAATGTTTTCGTTTACTCTCAACATATTGAACATTTTAACAATATATTCTGTATTTCCATTGCATGACATAATTTATAGTGTTACCTCCTGACTAAAACATCTTTTGTAAATAAAACAATGCCTGCTACACTCAACACTCTTTACCTTACTAAGCTTCTTTCCTCTTTTAACTGTTTGCAGATGGGCACCATGATTATAATCTATGTGGCTTTTCATGTTCCCTTTAATGGTCCATCTAACTTATAATTTCTCTGTGAAGTTACTGTTGTGTTTTTATTTTTTTAAGAACTGTTGTGTTTTTAAAAAGTCTTTCCTGTTCCCCCATACTGGACCCAAGATTAAAAGTGCAATAACAAAGAGCTTAATTCAGCAGAATATGCAATGACAGCAAATATGCAAAAACAATCTTTACTGAAGACAGGTAACCATTCAAGTAAACTTTGTTTAGATAGTAAGGAGTTGAGGTGGATAACTGTCAAAACCCAATTTTATAACTATACTGCCATTTAGAGAATTACTACAGAATTAACACCTGCCTAGAATCGTAGCTGTATCACCTGAAACTTCTTGAGCCTGTATTCCAAGTTGCTATGATTTTTAAAGTAATGCCTTAACTAATTTGATTAAAAAGAAAAAAAAAACTTCCAACCTTACCCCGCTACAAATTAAAAACGACCACATATTCTTTCACAATCTTCCGTCTTCTCCCTTTGAATCTTGGCCGGCTCGTAAGTCTTAAACAAACAGAATATGGATAAAGTGCTGCCATGACAATTCCCAGAACCAGGGCACAGCACGCATTTCCAGCCCCTTGAACGACTGTCTCCTGTAGCACAGCGCTATGGTGTGATGACGCCCTAGCAAACCTGTGGAGAAGCCATGTACGGAGGAATGGCAGCTCCCAGCCAACACCCAGTTCCAACTGACAGCCATAGGAAATGGCTCCTCCAGCCTCAGTTGGTGCTGCCTGAAACAGTGGAGCTGTCCCCACTGCATCCTATCCAAGTTGTAGATTCAAAAGTAAAACAAGTGATTATACTGGAACATACCTGGAACCTTTACCCAAGGTGTGCTAAAAAATAAAATTAATGAGGCAGGAAAAAAATGATTTACTTTTTGAACATCTGCTATGTGATTAAATGATTTACACATCCTTATGCCCTAACAACCTTATTAGATGGAAGTATTTTCTCTATTTTATAGGTTAGGATTACAGACTTGTGAATCAGATAACTATCCAAGATCACCTAATAGGAAGATAGTATTCAAAACCGTATCTGTTTGACTCCAAGGCATATAATTAACAGGAAAATAGGAAGAAAATTCTAAGCTAACGAGTGACTAAATTCTCAAGACTATTCTGTCCCATTTCTTGCTTTTGAGTAACTCTGTGCTTTAAACACACTGATAGATCTACTACTCCTATTTCTGATCTCAGCAGAAGCAATGCTGTGTCACAATCTTTTTCTTTGTTTATTTTGAGACAATGTCTTGCTAACTATTGCAGGCTGGCCCCAAACTTGCAGCATTCTTTCTGCCTAGGTTTCCCGTGTGCTGGGATCACAGCCGTGCAAGACCTTGGCCCGCTCTGACTCACAATCATGTAGTATACTTATAATAAAAGCCCAACTCAATGCCACTTGATCCATGAAGCCCCTCCTCACCATGAACTGAATTAGAAATACATTTTTTAAACCTCCTTAACTATAATCCATATCTCTAGCAGAACTCATTACTTATGTGATTTTATTCTTTCTCTTTATTTACATTCCTGTGGGTCAGGATCCATGACTGATTCATACTTGTAACTCTCAGAGGGTCTACTACAGGGCTTTACCTATCAAAGGTGGTCAATCAATATTTGCAGGATGAATAACTGAATAAATATATAATACGGGAAGGTTATAATTAAACACAATGCCTCAGATTTCTCAGCTCCTTTCAGGCTTTCCTCATAGGGGTCATTCTGTAAATCTTGAATGATTTCAGTGGCTCTCGAAGTTCTCATGCTTCAGCTATAAGGTCCCAGAGAGAGCACAGTTACTTAACAAGTCCTAGCCACTGTTTTACAAATCACCAGTAAATTCCAAGACATTCCACATTATTTTCCCAGGGGTGGCAGTGGGTTTGGTCTCAAAACATTTAAAGCACCTGACAGGCAAAGTCCCAAATTCCTCTGAAGAACTGAGGGACAATAAGGGGACAAGCATAAGCAGCAAGAAAATTTCTACTCATTGTTCACAAATCCCAATTGCATTGGTTATGATTATACTTTTGCACACTTGTGTGTGTACATTTGTGTACAGAGTTTAGGACTTACATAAAATTTTAAAAAATGTGAATATCATAGAGAAAGTGAAGAAAAATATGCAGTTTTCCCCTAGGCATTTACACAGTTCCTTTAAGAGAAAAGAAAGGTGTCTAGCCTTTATTGTTGTACTGCTTGGATGGAAGAGTGACTGTGGCCCACATGAGGAAAACCAACACCGTACTTTACACTAATTTGCGGTCTGCTTTCTTAAGTTCCTTGTACTTTTCCTTCAGCTTGGTCCTTGAGCTTTGATCAGTGCTTGGTAGTTGACTCTAGCAAGTCTTTTGCTTCATTTATTTTGGTTGCTAAATAAGGAGATCCACCTGAGAAGACAAAGAAATTAAATGGATTAAAACATGGTTATTGATTTTTTAGTCCTCAATATAGAATAAATAATAATTCTGATACTTACTCACACATGCATTCTATCTTATATGTTTACCAGAAGGCAAAACAAAATAAATTAGTTCAGTGAAAAAATACATATATTCAACAATCAAAAACAACTTTTAAGAAAAGTAGTAAGTTATGATCAAAAATTATTTGAAAACTGTTCAAACATTTTCCTAGTCAGACATTTATCATTCAAAGTCTTGACCAATTTTCTGATAAGAGGATATTTAAATAAAAAAATAACATTCCTTTTTTTGAAGACAGGGTCTCATTATGTAGCCCAGGCTGGCCTTAAACTCATGGCAATCCTCCTGCCTCAGTCTCCTGAGTGCTAAGATTACTGGTGTATACCACCACACATGGCCACAAAATAACATTTTTGCTGACTGTGGAGGCACATGCCTGTAATCTCAGCACTCAGGAGGCCAAGGCAGGAGGATTACCATGAGTTCAAGTCCAGTCTGAACTACATGGTGAGATCCTGTCTCAAAAAGACAAAAAAACAAACCCCTACACACAAAAAAAACTACAACCCCACACCTCCATAATATTCTTAAAAAAAAAAAAATTCATAAACTTTACAGGAGGTAAATCAATCTGTGGGTTCTTGTAAAGTCTTACAATTTCATAAAAACAAAATGAATGTTTAAAAAATGCAAATATTTAACACCTGATGCTAAAAATCATATTTACTAAGAGTGATACATTAAAAAATACTAATAAATGAATGATAATAAAATGACCTCATTCTCTGGTATGAGCCTATTAGAATATTTTAAAATGTAGTCATGGGTTCACAGTCGCCTAAAATAAAGTCACTTTTTAAAAGAGTTTTTTTGAAGTGAATTCTTTCTAATCCAAACAGTAATAGGAAAACTGAAATAAATTTCAAATACAGAACTGTTACACAATTACAAACAGTACCTATTTGACATACAAAAATATAATCCCCAAACTGTCACTTTTTTTTTGGTACCAGGAATCAAACGCACTCCCTTGCACTTGCCAGGCAGGCGCTGTGCCACTGAGCTGTCTCCCTGGCCCCCGTCACATTACAGCTATGTATACGGCACACTTCCTCTAACTTCCAGTGCTCAACACTGTCACTACTTAATGCTTCAGCTAACAAGCACATTACATTCAAGGCTCCGTGTCTGTTTTCATTTTGTATTCTCTCTTTGAGAACAAACCATCTTACAACAACCTCTAAAGCATCTAGATAGTGTAAGTGTACTCTCCTCACTTTATTCAGGCCTTTACCATTCATCCACAGAAGGAAAAAGAAAGCAAGGACCACAGAAAAACAAATAGGGTTGTAGTGGAAAGGACAATGCTGGAGGAAGCTACATTTAGCTTTTTGCCCTTGAGAATTACATTGACATTTTCACATCAAGATCTGAATTGCTATAAACACTTAGTAAATATACCATACAATGTCCTTGGATATATGATAGGAATTCAAAGGAAGTTCATAGCCCATCTGTGGTTGTGAAACAAGCTGACTTCACAGTTACCTCTGAAAATGACCTTGGAATAAGGAATGTCAATCTTCAATCTTGGTAGGTTGTTTAAATTTTTAGATTTATCAAGGAGATTCAGACATCTTATGTATCTTCAAAAATACTAATATATTAATTGAGTTTAAAAAATCTTTAATTCGTATGTATTCTGGATAAATTCACAGGTCACAATATGTTCATTTAGCAGCTGGCAAAAAAGGCACAGAAGATCCAAAGTCTTATATTTACTGATGGCAATGTTAGAGGAAAATTATTCAGAATAATGTGAAATTCTCCTTAAGATAGAGCACTGAACTTGTAATCTGTGTGAACGGTAGAAAGTTTGCACTGGCTCTTGTGACTCACACTCTACCTCCTCCTAATACTTGCAAAGATCCAAGTCCTACACTTCCGCAGGTTGTGTTTGATTCACACTAGGTTTCATCAGCTTGAGGGACTCTTGCGGGGCGCGGCAGGCTGGAGTGAGGGAAAGGCTTTCTTGTGCGCTTTGCTACCAGGGTGAGCGAGCAAGAACATGGTGTGGTGGCAGCAACTGCTCCATTCTGTTCTTGCGGCCAATGGTCTGTGAGGCAAAGCTCCCGGACCGAGCAGCGCTGTGATTGCTTAGAGACGCTCTTGCAGGCCACATTTAGAACTTGCTTCTTTACACCTTCTAACAATTGGTAAATGGTACTAAGTGTTTCCAGTTAGTTTCTAGCACTGAATTTTGAATGAGAACACAACACAAGGACACATATCCTATGTTTAATTAAAACAACATGCTCTTTTTTTTCCCCCCTTTTTGAGACAGGGTCTCGCTATGCAATTCAGGCTGGCCTTGAACTCACTTTGTAGCCCAGGCTGGTCTCGAACTCATAATGATCCTCCTGCCTAAGCCTCCTGAGTGCTGGGATTACAGGAGTGCACCACCACGCCCAGCACAAAACAACATGCTCTTGAATTTTTTCAATCCCTGTTTTCTAATCATCTCAGTTAGTTAATTTACAAAAACCCACAAATTATGCTGGTTACAAGAGACTATATTTTAAATAATATAAAAAGATATGTGCAAATAAAAATGAAGTGCTACTGCTATGGTAATTATCGTATGAAGAACACTTTACAGCAAAGTGCAGTAACAGAGATGTCACAGTGCTGCAAGGGCCTACTGGTAAGATAGAGCAATTACAAATGTGAACATATCCAATAACATAAGCACTTCCAAGTACGCAAAGACGACACTGACAAAACCAAAGGAGAAACACATAAACTCACAATCATAGTGGGAGACACAATGTATCACTTTCAGTAATGCATTGAACAAGTGAGAGAAAAAGAACATAAAACGTAAGGAATAAACATGATCTAACTGACTTAGATGACTCTACCAGTGAGAATATATGTTTGTTCATTCCTTCACTCCTTTATTCATTTCCTCATTCAGACAGGTTCTTACTATGTAGCTCATTCATTCATTCATTCATTCATTCAGTCAGTCAGCAGGGTCTTGCTATGTAGTCCAGGCTGGCCTCAAGTTCATGGTGATCCTCAATCCTCAGCCTCCCAAACACCTTTTAAACTGCACATGGAATGGTACTGAAATTGACTGTGGACAAGGGCAAGGGTCAACAAACTTCAAAGATGGATTCACAGTGAGCAGTGCTACTTAAAGGGTGTTCCATGGAGTAATGCTTGTTCACAACTGCTGCTGGACTATAGCCAGGTAAGTGTAAAAGTTGAGAGTACTTGGAAATATAGCCCTTAGATATTGTGTACTTGACATCCTATATAATTTGAAATATACATTGATGCTTACAACTCACATTTTTTTCATTTCAACTTTGGAGTAAATCTATTTTTGTTGCATTTACAAAAGTTATCATCCACTGGAGTTTGAGGAAAAAAATAAGTCATCATCTGCCACACAGAATATGAGCAGTACTGATATAGCCTATGTTAATGGGCCATTGTAGATTTACTGATATTTAAGCTAGATACCAGTAACAAACACATCTGGAAAATCCCAATTTTTGGAAATTAATCAATATACTTTTAAATAATTCACATATCAAGAAGAATATCAAAAGGAAATTAGGGGCTGGGGAGTGGCTTGGCTCAGTGGTAGAGTTCTTGCTTTGCATGCACAAGGTGCTGGGTTCAATCCCTACCACCAAAAAAAGAAAGAAAGAAAGAAATTAGACATACAAACTGACAAAATAATTCTTACACTAAAATGCAAAGAGGCACAGCTAGTCAAAACATTTAACTAGGGGCTGGGGATTTAGCTCAGTGGCACAGCGCCTGACTGGCAAGCGCAAGGTCATGAGTTTGATTCCTGGTACAGGGAAAAAAACAAAAAACATTTAACTAAAAAATTTAAAGGATTTAATATTATAAGAAATACAAACTTTCTATGAGGGGCTGGGGATTTAGCTCAGTGGCACAGCGCCTGACTGGCAAGCGCAAGGTCATGAGTTTGATTCCTGGTACAGGGAAAAAAACAAAAAACATTTAACTAAAAAATTTAAAGGATTTAATATTATAAGAAATACAAACTTTCTATGAGGGGCTGGGGATTTAGCTCGGCGGCACAGCGTTTGCCTGGCAAGTGCGAGGCCGTGAGTTCGATTCCCGGTACTGGAAAAAAATAAATAAATAAAAAAATAAAAAATAAAAACTTTCTATGAATCTACATAAATTAACAATTAGGTATTAGCATCACATTAAAAAATTAACCAATAAAAGAAGAGAGAAAACACAGAAACATTACAATAAGTATCTGATTATTTTACTTACAGAAAAGGTAACACTGCAGATCATTGGGGAGAGAATGTTCTTTTCAATAAATAGTGCTGAACTACTTGGATATCAATATAAAAACAACTGAAATGTTATCCCTTCTCCCACCACATATAAAAGTCAATTTCACTTTACTAAAAATATAATTATAAAATCAATTAATGTTACACACCGTATCAATACAGCCAAAGACAAAAACCATATGATCATCTCAATAGATGCAGACAAAGCTTTCAACAAAGTCCAACATGGATTCATGATAAAAACCCTACAGAAAATAGGAATAGATGGTCTTTACCTCAATCTTATCAAAGCCATCTATGACAAACCAACAGCCAACATCATAATAAATGGACAAACACTAAAAGCTTTCACTTTAAAATCAGGAACAAGACAAGGATGTGCACTGTTACCACTCCTATTCAACACAGTCCTGGAAGCATTAGCTGGAGCAATTAGACAAAAGAGAGAAATAAAAGGAGTAAGGACAGGAAAGGAAGAAGAGCAATTTTCCTTATTAGCAGATAACATGATACTTTACATGGAAGACGCCAAAAACTCCACTAGAAGACTGCTTCAATTAATCGACAAATTCAGCAGTGTAGCTGGATACAGTCAACACCCAAAAATCGATAGCATTCCTATACACAAACAACAAACACACTGAGAGAGAAATTAAGGAAACCATACCTTTCACAATAGCATCCAAGAAATCGAAATACTTAGGAATCAATCTAACAAAAGAAGTAAAAGATCTATTCAATGAAAACTACAGTACTCAGAAAAAAAGAGATCGAAGAGGATTTCAATAAATGGAAGAACATTCCTTGCTTATGGAAAGGAAGAACCAACATTGTGAAAATGGCCATACTCCCAAAACTGTTGCACAGATTCAATGCAATTCCCATTAAACTACCATCAGCATACCTCACAGATCTAGAGAAAACATTCCTTAAATTCATCTGGAACCAGAAGAGACTCAGAATAGCAAAAGCAATCCTGGACAACAAAGACAAGTCAGGTGGAATCACAATCCCTGATCTGAAATTACATTGCAAAGCTACTGTCATAAAATAAACCTGGTACTGGCTAAAAAAGAGACCAGAGGATCAATGGAACAGACTGGAAGAAACAGCCACAACCACAACCACACTCAGCCACCTAATCTTTGACAAAGGGGCCGAACAAACTCACTGGAAGAATGATAGCCTCTTTAATAAATGGTGCTGGAAAAATTGGCTTGCCACCTGCCAAAGACTGAAAATAGACCCAAGTCTATCACCATGCACCAAACTCAAGTCAAAATGGATCACAGATGTCAATATTAAAACAGAAACACTAAATCTACTGGAAGAGAAAGTAGG
>NW_004955518.1:1000100-1007065 GCF_000276665.1 Chinchilla lanigera | reverse complement strand
ATACAACAACCATTGTTAATTTCCTACCACTTTGTCTGTAACTCTGTACTGCTTGTATTATTCTTATGCTGTTTTGAAAATGGATGTCTGTTTGTTAATGTTTTCCTTCTTTTATTCTTAAAATAAATTTTTAAAAAATATATAATTATATGATACCAGGATCCAGGAATTTTCTTTATGACCTTCAGATTTCCACAAATCTGATAAAGGTAAAAACTTTTTAAAACAGAAAACAGTACTTACTATAAAGGAAAATTTTGAGAAACTGGGCTGTATTAAAACTAAGCCTTTTTGCTCACAAGCAGATTCCATCAAAGTAGCCACAGACAGAAGATATTTGCAATACAAAGGACTGATATTTGCAATACAAACGACTGAATTTGATATATATTTTGGAAGAAGAATCAACTGTTATTGCCAATAGAAGAAATTATTTCTTCCTGATTTCTAAATCAAAGAATTAGGTTGATAATAGTTAACTGAAATTGGGATGATTTAGAGAAGGCAGGTTGATTGTAAACAGGATTGAGAGAAAAATAAAAGAATACTGTCTTGATGTTAAATGAAGTACTCAGGAGACAATCCAAATGGAAACAGAGAGTAGAAGTATAAAATATGAGGATAAAATACAGAGGAGGTATCCAGATTTAGTAATTCAGGAGTCTTCAATTTAAGATTGTGTTAAAAGCCAATTTTAAGAGGTCATTTTAAGAGGTCAATTGCCCGTATACAGTGTTCCCCAAAATCAATAAACAGACATAAACAGAAAAAAGTGATAGAATATTCATATCATGGAATACCATGTAGCAATAAAGGTGAACCAATCACTACTATACCGTTTACTATTACAGGAACAAACCTAAAAAAAGATAATAAGCGAGAGAACACAGAAAACTCCACACAATATGATTTTATTTATATAAAACTCAAAAAAGTAAAAATTAAAAATCTATAATGATGAATCAATAGTGATTCCTTTTGGGAGTTAGGCGGTAAATGGAAAAGCACAAGAAGGGAATTTTTCAAAGGTGGGTGGTGTAGGTACTGGCTACATAAGTGGGTCCACTTTGTGACAACTCATTACTTATATATTTATATGTGTGTTCTTTTATAAATGTATATTTCAATTTTTAAGAAAAGTTTTTTTTAAACTAATAGTAGGAGTACACTTACTTCTATGCCCCTTAGTAACAATGTCCAAAATTCATTAGGGCTCGGGACACATTATGATCAAGATCATAATGATGACAACAGGAATTGGGTATTGTTCTACTATATTAGTTCCTTTGATTTATCCAACCACCCTTTATAGTAGTTCAATTCTAATTTTTGTTAAAGAGATTAAATTCTTAAAAATAAATTACATACCCAATATCGGCCACAGAATACAGGGTGGAAACAGGACTGCATTCCCAGGTCACTTGGCCTATGCGTTTACATTTCTTTTAATCACTATACTACACTGCCTTTTATTTTGTTTATAGAATTTTTTGTTATTAAATCCCTACCAGGTTAAATAAGGTAAAAAAAATTCCCACTTTTTCAAGCCCCTAATCCCAAAATCATTTCCATGTTATTTGTCTCTTAAAGTGCATTTATCTGTTTGTCATTAGACAATAAATCCCTTGAAGAGCAAACATGCTTCAGATCTCCTATCACACTGCTGCCAGATTCCTCACAATCTCATTTGGTTTCCTCGGAATATTAGTTAATAAATGTCTTTCAAAATAGCATTCAGAAACAAACACAAAATTCCAGATAAGGTCTAACTATCTAGAGTTCAGTATAGTTGGATAAATGTTAGCTGAATGAATTAAGGAAAATAGAGGACTGTGGTAATATCTGGTCTTCAAATAAAGATACTGTGTATTCTTTAATGTAGAAAAATATTGCATAAACTTCGTTTAAGTAGCTTTTATACTGTTGAATTTTACAACTTTGAGACTGAAAATACATCCATGGCTCTTTTTCTGGTGAAACACTGCCAAATCTCTGCCCTATAGTTATATAATTGATTTTGGGGGACCTAAAAGAACATTAGATTTATCCCTGCTGAATTTAAATTTAATCTCTTCAAATCATCAGTGTCTCCATTTGATCATTTGCACTGAGACACCAGCCTGCTCAAAATCAATCAGTTTCCATATTTAGAAGATAAAGAGCAAAAAATCAGCATTCCTTTCCTTCGTGCCTCATCCCTCCTCTTATAGTTTACTCTATTTTTCTCTTCTTCCTCATAAAATTTCTCAGAAAAATTGTCTATATAAGCTCATTCCCCTTGCTCATCGTTGCACTTCTCAACCTAACACAAACTAAAACTGTTTAAGGTCTCTGAAGTCTTCCAATGGGTAAAAATGCTATGGATCCACAACCCCAACTTCGTATTAACAGCTCTCACGGACGAATTCAGCACAGTTAATTATTTGGATTCCTTAAATATATTTCTGTCTTAGCTTCTACTGTTTATTTTCTCTTTATTTTTTCCCTTTATCTCCTTTGCTAATTTCTTCTTTTTAACTTGATCTATAAATGTTTGGGTTCCTTGGACCTGGATCCCTTTTCCACTTCCATATTTCTATATAGTGGTACCTCTGTACTCATCATTAATTCTAAACAAGTACCAAACAAACTGTTCTTGCTGGAAAGGGTAGCAAGCCAAAAGGCAAGCGACATCTGCAAGTGCTAGTTTGAGCATCGAATACCAAACTGGGAGCACTGTTACAAAATGTTCATGTCAAAATGCACAGAACACCAAACATGACAAGTTTCAAAGCTGGAGAGTACATATTTTTACTTTCAATGACCTTCAAAATTGGCTTTTAACACAATCTTAAATTGAAGACTCCTGAATTACTAAGTCTGGACACCTCCTCTGTATTTTATCCTCCTATTTTATACTTCTACTCTCTGTTTCCATTTGGATTGTCTCCTGAGTACTTCATTTAACATCAAGACAGTATTCTTTTATTTTTCTCTCAATCCTGTTTACAATCAACCTGCCTTCTCTAAATCATCCCAATTTCAGTTAACTATTATCAACCTAATTCTTTGATTTAGAAATCAAGAAGAAATAATTTCTTCTATCAATTGGCAATAACAGTTGATTCTACTTCCAAAATATATATCAAATTCATATAAAATTTGCTTCTCTCCATCCTCAAGTTGGTCACCTGATTTTCCTCCCTGCAATTACTATATCAGCCTCTAAAGCAATCTACTAGCAGGTTCATCTGTCTCACTGCTTAAAAAGTAACCATCTTTATTTTTGCTGGTTATGACAGAGTAGTTTGTTAAAGACCGATGCGCACATTGAAAATAGTAACAAAACAAGATAAAAATAAAAATGAAACAACCACCAATAAAATCTTATCTGTTTATCAGTTTCACAGAGAAACTGCTAAGAAAGCAAAGACTTCAGAGTGCAGAGATTCAGAAGGAGAGGAAACTAGGAAGTAAGATAACATTGTGAAATTGCTTTTCCTTAGAGTATTTGCCGATTTTTGGTGTGTGGTAAAGGTTAAAAGTCTAGGGAAAGGACCCAGGAAAACTGCTGATAGGGGCAGGCTTTCTTATAGTATCAAAACACAGAGGATAACAAAAAAAATATATCATAGACTCAATAGTTTAGGATCCAATTAACTAAGCAGGTTTGAAACTGGAGCCTGACATACAGTTGTTTCCCTACATATGTACTACTTTCGCAATTTGCAGAAAAACCAAGACGTAAAAGAGAAAATTTCTGAAAAAAGCAAGAATCTTCTGAGAAGCAAAGCTACTTTTTTTTTGGTGGGGGGAAGGGAGTTTTGAAATCCTAAGAAGACAGTGATCAGAAACCTTACAGCAGTGTTTCTCAGATGTCAATATGCACCAGAATCGCACAGAGAGCTTTGTGAAACACACAGTGCTGGGCCCCAACCTCAGTATTTCCAGTTCAGTAGGTCTAGGGTTAGCATAGGAGTCTGCGTGTTTAACAAGTTCTGGGGTGCTGCTGTGTAGTCTGGGGACTACATCTTGAAAGGTCCTGGCACAGCGACCTGTATCAACACTGGATGAGCTGTAATTGTATGGAACAATATTTTCCACATAAACAATGAGTGCTGTTACAAGATCATGCTTAGGTAAGAAAGTTAATTCAAAATACACAATAGACCAGTGCACTTTAATGCAGCAAACTTCAAAAATTCACTGGTATGGTTTTAGATTCTACCACTTAAGAAAGTTCTGGTTTAATAATAAAAAAGACAAAATAGTTTCTCTTCCCAACTACCTATTTGTGTGATGTCATACTTATTTATACATTTAAACAAAACAACATACCATAAGAGAATGAATGCAAAAGCTGATATAAAAATCTGTTTTCTTCAGATCTTAGAAGCATGTGCGTATGCAAAAATATAAAATCAGCTTTATTTACAATTTTTGGGTATTTGTGGAAAATATAAATTTTCACAAAGATTATGTTATTTATATTGACAAATAACACTTTCATATTTTAAAATGAATAAAGATAAATTGGGATTGAGGATAAAAGAAAAACCAATTCCTTAAGAGCTGACAGTAACTTTTCTTCATTTAGAACAAAGTTCACCAACAGTGCTTTATTACCGTAAGCTGGTTTTTAGAATGTAGACATCCTCTCATCTCATGCTAGCTCTCCTTGTGCCTGCGACAGTCCCACGACACTAGCTTTCTTTCAGGTTCTTAAGCACACTAAGTCCTTTCTTCCCCAGAACCTTCACACATGAGAACCCCTTTTCATGCAGCTAACATCTTCACATTTGTTAAGTCTCTGAAGAAAACCCTTTCAAACCACCCTGTATTAAGCACCTCTCTACACCCTTTACAGCATTTACTACAACTTGAAATAGGTTTCCTTGTCTTTTGTCTGTTGTTTCATTAGAATGTATGCTCTATAAAGACAAGAATCTCATCTTAGTTCATAGTCTCAAAATTTGGCAGTGTCTGGCACATAACAGATGCTAAAAAAATGTTAGAAAAAATGAAAGAACAGTTTCAGGTTGCTTGATATCAACTTAGTAAGTCTTAAAATTTTGGTAAGATCAATGTGTTCTATATACCACTTTTATTTGCACACCTTTTTTCCTATTTGCTTACTCATCAAGAAATTTAGTTTTTATATATCAACTATACAGATTAGAAAGATGAGTAATTTATGTTCTTTACTTTTAAGGATTTTACCGTGTATCAAAGACAACCAATATGCATGATACAAAAAAGGAACTCTTTACCAAAAAAAAATAATTAACTCAAATGCAAAGCCTAATATCTAATTAAGATGTAAAATGAAAGCAAGGGATGAGACTGTTGGGAAAAAACAGTCCAGTACATCTATCAAAAAATGAAAATTAAACTAGGCATTTCTTTGTCTTAGTGAATCCATGTTGACTCTTGGTGATCCTATCTTGTTCTACATATTTACAATATGTGCTTTAAAGGCAATATACCTATAAATAATAGTAGTGTATCTTTTTACCAGGACACTATGTAAAAATTAGTTTCTTCCACAAGGTGAATAATTAAAGAACAATCCATTCAAAGATATTATTACTTTGGCTTCCTTTTAATTCCAAAATTTAATTTTGATTCAAACACTGTTAAAGAAGAATGAGAATATTTAATGTTTATTAATGGGTAGAAATGAAAAAAGATTGAGAATTTCTCCACCAAAGACAGGCAGATTTCATATAAATAACTTCTTTGTGGTTAGAGCTGCTGACCAAAGTGAAGTGGGTTGACCTGAACACCAGGAAGTCTTCTGCTAAATCTCTGAAGAGAGTTAATAGGCCCTTTTTCTCAAGATCAGAAGGAAGTCCAGAGAGCACCGCTGATTAGATCAGTACCTCTCAAACTATAAAAAAGAAATACTTTTTAAAAAAAATTTCCAATCTATAGTGGATTAGTACTTACCCATGCAACATAACACTGTGTTCCAACAACTCATCCCATATTTTTCTACTGTAAATTTACTTTACTTTAGTGTGACAGTAGCCGGCTGTGTGTCTCAATAGCTGTGCCTGGGGGATATAGGAAGCAATCTTCCTATTTTTACCCACTTCCTATGATGAAAAGCAAGATATGTGTATGTGTACAAACATGTGTCAAACTGGGACCTACATAATGCTCCATCTAACCGGTTTTGGGTATTGTTACCTGAGCATCACAGGGGTAAGATGTACCTACACCGCTCTTCTGTTCTGTAAACATATATTTTACTACAAATGGAATGTGGGTGTGACACACAGCAGCTGTGCTTGGGTAAAGCAAAAATCTATTTGTACATTCCCCCATTTGGCAGATGAACGGCAAGGTGTGTACAGGAGAGCAAAAGCAGCAACAGATGAGTATTACCCATGAAATGCTCATTGCTAAATTTCTGTGCACTTAGGATTTGTTTTCAAAAAGTTTTCTTTTGATTTTTCTGGTAGAAGTAGCTCAGTTCAGTAGAATGGCACATAAAAAACAAGATTTGCAAGTTTTAGAGGAGGCCAAAAGTGAATCATCAGATCATTCACACATGAATGATGAAGATGATAATGACTCTGATGTTGGCCATGTGAGCCGAAGTTCCAGAGACAGTGAAAGGGAGCAAGAATGGACTGATACAGACACAGGGGATGCAGACCTCCTTGATTCGGATGAGAAAGACAACAGCAATATGAGTATATATTTGACTAGTCAAAATGTTGCAAAATAGCCACACAACCAAATGGAACCATCCAATGCTAGAACTAGGTCAAAAAATATAGTGAGGGGCTTGGCAGGGGTGAAACCTATTGGAAAGAATACCGGCACTGCCATCAATATTGGAAACTGTTTGTAACAGAGAAAATCCTACCATATGTTGTGAAATACACAAACACTGAAATACAAGTAAAACATCCTCGCCCAGCCCCCCGCGCCTTGCGCCCAGGCAGCCAGTTCTCCGGGAGCGGCAGGGCTCCTGG
>NW_004955518.1:998919-1000000 GCF_000276665.1 Chinchilla lanigera | reverse complement strand
GGGATCTCATCCTACTGAAAAGTTTCTGCACATCTAAAGAAATCACCAGCCGAGTAAAAAGAAAATCCACAAACTTGGAAAAAATTTTACCTATCTAGAACATATAAAGAATTAAAAAAAATCAGCCCCCCTCAATTCAAAGACCCAATCCAAAAACAGGCAGCTGAGATGAACACACACTTCTCAGATAAAGAAATACAAATGGCAAATAAATACATGAGAAAATGTTCAACATCATTAGGCATTTGAGAAATGCAAATTAAAACAACCCTGAGATTCCATCTCACCCCAATAAGAACGGTTATCATTAAGAAATCAACCAGTAACAAATGATGGTGAGGCTGTGGAGAAATAGGAACCCTTCTCCACTGCTAGTGGGAATGCAGATCGGTGAAACCACTGTGGAAATCAGTTTAGAGATTCTTCAGCAAACTAGGTCTAGAGGTCCCATTCAACCCAGCTATTCCCCTTCTGGGTATTTTCCCAGAAGATCTGAAAGCATCATATCACAACAATATATGTGCACCCATGTTCATAGCAGTGCAATTTATAATTGCTAAATTGTGGAAGAAACCCAAATGTCCATCCATTGAGGAAAGAATAAAAAAATTGTGGTACTTTTATATAACGGAATATTACTCAGCTATAAAGAAAGATAAACTCGAGGCTTCTATAGATAAATGGTCACACCTAGGGACCATACTCAAAAGTGAAATAAACCAGACCTCTATGTGTACGCAACGTATTGTTTCACTAGTGTAAGAACCTGAAAGAGTGAATAAAAATTAGGAGGTATGACAGACATTGTGAAACGTAAGGAAAATGCTCAAAAGTAAAGAGCAACTGGGGTGAGGGAACAGAGAAAAGAAAGAAGGGGTAATTATGTATGTATGTATACATGATAGCTAACATAGTTGTACTACTGACTTCTATCGCTTTACTGAAAGGAACAGTTAATGATTAATTAGTTGATCAATCTTGCACGTGTCTATTGTTTTCCTGAGAAACCACTTTGAAGATATCAATATATACAACAACCATTGTTAATTTCCTACCACTTTGTCTGTAACTCTGTACTGCT